>NC_133813.1:22625963-22944599 GCF_043250625.1 Sebastes fasciatus | reverse complement strand
TTATTCAGTAATAAAGTTTAGGACTTTGGCGCCATTATACAGTGGCCCGCAATTTAAGAATAAACATGCAAATAAAGAAAACACAAGCACACGCATATGCAGCCAAACGCACGCAGCACAGACAACATAACCAAATATAGAAACGTACTGAAGTTGACCCGTGTTCATGGTGTTGAGGTAACGATTTAAGTTTAACAGTCTGATTCCTTGATTCAGATATTATTGCAGATGCAATCATCCCCTACTGAGATTCAAATCCCAGAATGACATAACACTTATGCCACCTTCTTTCTTACACGTTTGTATCCGTCAGACCTGTGAAAGTAGCTGTTGGCTGCTTTCATAGGTCACATTTGATCCTATTTGTTCCAGTATTTTCCCTTGTTCAGTACACAACCAACACACAGACAGACTCAAAGGAAATTAGCAGCATTTCAAAACTTATTTCACTGCCGTTACGAGTGGAAATCAAAACAGTTTCCATATCTCCACCTACCAGGACCCCAGAGAGCGTGGCCTAGCTGTTAGATAGCCTAAAAGCTGCATCCGTCTCACACAAACAATGTTTAATGATTTCCTCATACAAACGTAAAGATGTGGGCAGACAAGGCATTATAAAAGCCTTGCAGATAGTGCTAATGGAGCGTTGGTTGTTAATGGGCCAGCAGCACTCTCAGTGATAAATGATGCTTATCATACTCAAAGCACCAAGGATTTGTTACACTTCTCCCGCTGCCCATCCTTTGATGCAGCCACTGATAACACCCTAATGATCTGTGGCATTGTTGTGGCTTACCATGCACAGTGCAGCATGGTGTTATATCAGGAAAGTGTTTTTCCAACATTTATGCTATCTCTAAGAATAAGTTTCTAGTTGATGCTCAAGACTGGACATTGATTTGCATTTGTGAGCTATTGAATTATTCTCCAGACCATTTATGCAAGACATTTAACTTGCAATATGAACGCCTTTCTTGCTTTTGGCATATCATGTGTACGCCATGTAGTCTGTGCGGACTGCAATGTAAATGCATCCGCGTAAATATGCCACGCTCAGAGCTAGTGACGTAGAATAAACAGTGAGAAAGACTGCTAATGGCGGGCAGATGGGTCCAAAGCACACAGGAAGGTGTTCGAGACCGGTGTTTTGTTTTGTAGGTTACATTAGTGATCAGGGCTGTCAATCAATTATATAAATATGCTCAAATCATAACATGGCAAACTGCAGCCCAACAGGCAACAACAGCTGTCAGTGTGTCAGTGTGCTGACTTGACTATGACTTGAACAAAACTGCATGTGATTATCATAAAGTGGGCATGTCTGTAAAGGGGAGACTCATGGGTACCCATAGAACCCATTTTCATTCACATATCTCAAGGTCAGAGGTCAAGGGACCCCTTTAAAAATGGCCATGCCAGTTTGGCCAAGTTTGGAGCGTTATTTAGCCTCCTTCGCTACAAGCCAGTATGACAGAAGTATCTTCTTCTAGCTTCAAAACTGAGCCCGCTACAACCTCCGAAAGATCGATGCGTTAATGCTTTGACAGCCCTGTTAGAGACGTTTGTCACGTGTTTTTTAGTGTCTTTTGTGTCTTTTGTGACAAGTTTTCTGTACTTACGTTACATTGTTTCTATACATATTTTACTTAGTTAGCCTAAACCTAAATGCGGATTACAGTAGTTTTGTTGTGTGGCATAGAAATGACATGCGAAAAGCCTAAAACGCGTCCTCATGAAATGCGGAATATCTGTGTAATGTCTTGCTATTTATATGCCTTCTTGTGAGACCGGGTTGTATTTCCAGATTAGATAAAGGTGAAAGACAATAAATAAATCACATTTGTATAACATGAACGGATGCCGTCGTCTCCACTGCTCTATATGTCTGCTGATCACCCAATAGTCTCAGAGGTCTGTGCCTGACAAAGGTAGGTCATGGCCTTTGTTTGAGTAGCCTTGTCTGGGGAGACAGGGGGCACAGGAGACTGCAGACCACTCGCCAGTCCTACGACTAGTCCCCAGCCAAATGGGTGTAATTACATCGTGTTTGGCTCCTAACTCACTGGTGGGGGTGGAGGTGAAGGGGCACGACCCCGCACTTCCAGAACATGACCCGGGAATGTAGACATGAGGCTTGAGTCTGCTTGTGACAATGGCTAGCGTGGCGACCTGGCTAACGGGCCACAGCTGATGTCCTCCAGCACCCATCTGTTTCATTCACCTCCGCGAATCCCATGTGGCGAAGATGTTTGGATGGAGCAACAAGGCCAGAGTGTAGCTATTATTTACATACTAAATTGTCTCAGTCATAGCCCCGAGATACATTTCTTTATCTGTAAAGGTTTTTTTTGTATTGAAGGTATAATCACAAGAGGAAGGGAATTAGCATTTGAATAATGCTTCAAATGCTAGTTTGAGAGTTTTAAGTGTGAATTTTAAATATGAAGCAAATAGTTCTGTTGTGTTCATGCATGTGGAAAAAAGTCTGGCATACACTAACCTTTGTCTACAGTGATGTAAAAATCCATTGCTCATGTGATTTTCTGCAAAAATATCATGACCTAACAACGAGCACAAATGCACTCATTCATCACAATTATATTTTACTAGATCTGCTCTGATACATTCAGAACACATAGATCCTCATTAACCATGAACTGACCCAGGAAATTTATATCATCCTGGCTAATACAGTTGTCTTTTGATCTTAGTCATTAATGCACCATTAGGACTATATTTTATGTACTGTTTTATGCAGCACTCACTACCTTAGACCTTATTATGAGCAAAATGATCAATATCCAGATATAGGTGGTTCTGGAAAGGGAGAGTGTTTTTCAGTTTGAAAGTAAATTGAGCCCAAACTTTTCTGTCAAAGCAGTAAAAGACATCTCGAAAATTTGTGGTAAATCAGAGGCAGATGTGTATGTTTATAAAGATAAATTGAATTAAAGGCTAGTCCGTGCTTTGTTGGCCAGACTCTGGGTCCTCAGTGGCCTTCTAATCATGCTGTCGGTGATTTAACTGGCTTCAACAGGTAATGCTATTTAAGGGGAACTAAGGCAGGCACCAGGAAATGAAACACGGTCGCCTTAACATGGATTGTTGAAGTAGTGGCTTGACTTCCCCCCCCCGCTCCAATCCCCACACCCCCTTCTCCTTCTTCAGCTCAAGTCAGGACTACGGCTAACTAGAAAAAAAACTAATTAAGCCTTTGAGTAAAATGCTCTCTATGGAATGTATCTGTTACTTTGAGACCCAAACTCTTGCACACACATGACCACGTACACAAGAAACAAACCGGCGCACTCAGATCCACATGGACAAATACCCATACGCACATGCACAAATACAATGATGGCTTCAAAACAGCACATACATATTCTGTAATTGGGCAGGCTACCTGTTCATACAGGCCAAGCCCCATTGCCTCTTTACCGCCACATCATTGGGTGCCATTTGTACAATGGCAGTTTTTGTCACTATACATGTATGCTAGTTGTCTGATAACACAGGCCTGGCAGGGACATTTATATTAAATCTTAGCAATTTTGTGAATATGTCAGTCCCCAACTTTTTTGATGCACATTTACGATAGTTTGATGCCAAATACATCCCACAAGTATAAACCTTCAGGGTTAAAGGCCATGTCTTTTTTCTTCTGTTGAAAGCGCCTAAAAAAGTTATAAAAAAAAAAAAAAAATGCATTCATTTTATGCAGTGAAGAATAAACTTTATGGAGTACTTTTTTGCATTCCTGATTTCATAGACATATTGTCCTCATTCCTTTAGCACACTTTTCAACATATCCTCATACAACGATTCGTATACTATCTTACAAAAAGTTATTCCTAATTTTTCGTGGGTTTTCCTACGAATGTCCAGCAACACGTGACGCACGTGTCAATTTTCATTCCAGTCTTTTCAAAATAAACTTCAGTGTTCACAGGGAACGATTTGGTTAGGTTTAGGCAACAAAACTACTTAGGTTTAGGAAAAGATCGTGGTTGGGGTTAAAATAACTCCAGAAGTGGTACAGAATACAAACACCGGTCTCCTGGTCAAAAGTCTGTTGTTTTTTCACCCACCCTTTCACCCCGACCTCCTCCCTACGAAGCGTTTGTTGCTCTTTATACTTCCTGGTTCACAATGACGTTGGTTACGATTGATTTTGTGGGATATATAGAAATTACAGTGCATTACTTTTCGTAGAACTAGCTACGTAGCTGACTCATGACATTTTGGTCCCCAACCTCAACCAGGCTGTCAACATCAAGGGGAACTGATGGGCTCAACATATCGTCATGCAAACAACTAGAGAGAGACAAGGTGTCATTTTTATGATGTTTATGTTCAGCGTTAGAATGCTTTGATATCTTACGAAAAGTTATTCCTCATTTTTATCGCGTTTTCCTACGAATGTTCAGCAACACGTGACACATTTCTCAATTTCCGCTCCAGTCTTTAAAAAAAAAAAAACGTTCGTCTTCACAGGAAACAACTTGGTTAGGTTTAGGCAACAAAACTTCTTAGTTAGGTTTAGGAAAAGATCGCCGTTTGGGTTCAAATAACACCGGAAGTGGCGTAACTTAAGTACGAAAGTTACGTGACAAATAAATCAACATGACTTCTGGTTTCACACGGGGTACGAACACCGGTCTCCTGGGTGAAAGTACGATGTTTTTTGAACGACCCATCCACCCCGACCTCCTCCCTCGCGGTGTTTGTCCCTTACAGTGCATTATTTTTCATGGGTACAGCTACAGCCTACACTATTACATGTTTTAGCTATGGTGAGCCATGCTACGCCACACTAATATGTAAATCTTTTGCATACTGGTCCACATATGCCAGATATTTCTCAGCAGATTTCTTGTTAGATGAAGAAGTGCGGGCAACAGACACTTTGCAGTTTGGGTGAACCTCAGACCTCTATCGTGTGATTATGGTAAGCACTGTCTGTCACTATACTATTCCTAATGTGTAGAAACATGTTGGCACCATGCAGTCATGGTTGCTGGCAGCATGGCAGGGATTTTCGGTATCAGTCTTTGACTTTCCTTTGAAAATCAAACAGCGGTTCTGTAGATTGAATTCAATGTATATACATTTTCTGACATCTCTCTGAAACTACTTACTAAACTGAATATTTGTATAATTTGAATGCAAAGGCTGCCGGTGTCCACTGTAACAGTTGTCATTCGGTGTCTGTGATTTAAGGAAAAGTTTGACATTTTGGTAAATACACTCATTCACTTCCATGCTGAGAGTTAGATGAGAAGATTGATACCACTCTTTTGTCCGTACGCTAATTATGAAGCTACTAACAGCTGCCAGCTAACTTCGCTTGGCACAAAGACTGGAAATGAGGGGAAACAGCTAGCCTGGCCTTGTCCAAAGACAACACAACCCTCCTACCAGCACCGATTAAGCTCAATAATTAACTTGTAACTTGTACCGACAAAGAAAAGAAGAAGAAAAAAAACCTGTTAAGTGGCGATTTGTTGTTTTTACACTTTGGTATTTGTACGGAGTATTTGTTTTCTCATCTATCTCCAAAAAGTAAGTGTATTTCCAAAGATGTCAGACTTTTCCGTTAGAGTCAGTCCAAACGGAACCACATTTATGAAGTTAGATTGTAGTAAAAAGTGTTAGCCTGAATTCATTTTTCAATATAGATGGAATAATCTTATTTATTATTTGCAATATTTGGATCCATGATGTTCAGTCTGCAGTGGCCAAGCCAGGCCCAGCTTCGACACAGCTTGTCTGGTCTCAAGGCCTGCGCGTCCTCCCTCCCTCCCTCTCCTCAGACAGACCCAGCCCTCATCAAGGGGAAGGTCCTTCATAATTCCCCGTCAGGTCTGCCATTTTTCACCTTTGTCTATAAATACAATGGAGGAGGCGGAGGGGGTCCGAAAGATTGCTCAAGAATTGCCGGAACAAAGGGAACGGACTTGGATGGGCTAAAAATACAGCGCAGCGTGTGAATACGATAAAGGACTACACTGGAGGACGCTGACAAAGCTTTGCTGACTTTCAAGTGGGAGAACAATGTGGCAGACACTTTCAGGGCGTTTGGCTACACACTGTGGCGGCTGGACAGGCTGTGAAGCAGGATGTCAACATCGGCCCTCATGGAGAGAACTGAGGGCTGATGCAATAGCGCGCATAAAGCAAGAGTGGAGGAATAATCAGTTCTATTCTTAGCGTTGTGGTTCACGTTGATACACACTTAAGGAACTCATATATATACAAACATGTAGAAAGGTAGAGAAATAGAGAGAGGGGCTGAGAAAGGGTCTAACAGGAAAGTGCAATGTGAGATGGGCCTGCGACCCCTCATCTCATCGATTCAGACAAGGAGGGCTGGACTTAATTACCTTCAATTTTCCCCCAGCCATCACTTTCCCCGTTGATCACTTTTCCCTTCAAGTGAATGTGTATGTGTGTGTGTGTGTGTGTGTTAGAGAGAGAGGAAGAGGTGTATGTTTTCAAGGCCAAAGCGTTTGTGGTGGATGCGGTGCTCTGGAAATTGTGGGCTCCCTCATCTGTAATCTGATTTCAATGGCACTGCCTTTAGAGGTTGAGTCAATCTGATTTTCTGCCTTGACTGAGTGACTGGGCTGATGTGTGTATGCTTAAGTGTGTGTGTGTGTGTGTCTCCACTGCAGGAGGTTAAATACTTACAAGGCACCACTCAGTCAGTCAGTCGCTTTCCTAGCGAGGCATCATGGGAGCGTTTGATTGGGTAAGTTACAGAGAGTGGAGTCAATTAGACAGCGTGGAGTCATGTGAGGCGGTGGGCGAAGAGGAGAAGGCATCATGCAATATCACAGGCCGAAACCAACAGGTGGCTCGCTGCTTTCATCAAAATATTTTAGGTGACGTCATGTGGATAGAATACAGTGTTGAAACTATATCCATTTCATATATTCAAGTCGGCCCACGACATCCAAATCCAAACACCAATCACCACGCCGATGATTAAGTGTTCAGAAGAGGAAGTGAGAAAATAGATGAGAGGCCTCGGCCTAAAACCTAAACAGCCCCCACCCGAGACGATCAACACGAACAATTAAACACTCTTGATTGCCGCTCGGGGCTGATGGGCGGACCTCCCTTTTCCGTGAATTAAGCCAGTTTTCACCGCTCGCATGCATGCTGGTAAACACACACACGCAGGAACACACGCTCGGATGTGGTGCTGTTTACTGTAATTAGTATCAGTTCATTTACAGCCCGCTGACCCAGGGTGACCCGCTGGATGTGGGTCAACAGGGACAGCCAGCGCCACGGCGGAGACGGGTGGGGCTCAAAGGTAAGTCAGGCAGGCAGTCCGCGTGAGAGTGTGTTGTCGTGTGTGTCGGATGGATGGATGTCTGGTGCTGAAGGAAAATGAGTATGTGTGTAATGTCCGTGTGTACCCGTGTGCGTCTGTCGGCAGATGACAAAAGCTGGTGTGTGCGTCTAGGTGTTTGAGCACACGTGTGCGACTCGGCGACTGTGTGTGTGTGTGTGTGCGAGCTTATTCCTCATTGTGCTGGACTTCAGAGGCCCAAGCGTCTCCTGCTTCCTCTCAGAGGCAGCGGGTTAAAAATAATGTGGTGTGCAGTGAGCGGCGGGGAGCAAGGCGCAGACAGCTAGGAGCCAGAGCGTCACACACACACACACACTCACGCACACACACACACAGCCGTAGCAGCGGCGCTGTATGGATTTTTTTCCCCCTCTTTTATGGATATCTCACTCACAGACTTAATATCCTCATAAATGTTAGCATACACAAACAGAAATAGATGGCCATCCATTCACTCACACTTCATCTGATGCCTTTCTTCCAGGATAGATAAAAAACAGATTGAACATCTGTCTCACCTTCTTTCTTTCACTTATTCTCCACCCTAAACTCCCATCGTAACCCTTTCACCCTTCTGATATTAGGTTGAAAACCTCTAATTAGTCTGGATAGAGAGACATAGACAGTAAATACATGTTTTAACACAATGTATTATTCGTTGAGGGAGCAGCCAGCTCATTGATTCAGGATCGCTCCAATAGATAATCTTGTAAAGCGGTGGAGCTAAAAAGAAATTCAAGGCTACAAGACACTTCAGAGGGTTCAAACTAATCCTCGATCAGCAAATAATGAGACGTTCCCACAACACAAGGTGGCACTGAGACCTCGTAGGTAACCGAGTAAAAACCTTTGACACCAGCATGACATGTGCCAGTTTGCCTCACTCGACTATCTGCAAAGCATGGGAAGAAGAGACCGATGACTCACAGGTAATTGGCCTATCGCAACCTCGCCCCCATCTTCCTCCTCCACCCCTCCCTCCATAGCGTGAGGAAGCCAGGGCGGCTGCAGTCTTTCTCCGCCCCGAGATAAGACTGTCTCCAACCGGCCTCGCACACCTCCTGTCATCTGTCTGCTCTCCTTATCAGCTGGCCGGGGCAGCGTGGTGGTGTTGACGCTCTAATTAAACCCACGCGGTCACACCTGCCCCCCCCCCCTCCTCCTCCTGCTTCTATATCACTAAGTTCTCCACTGTACAATACAGGGAAGTATTTTCCCCTTATGCTTTATGATAACACAAAATTGCAGTGTTTCATAATTGTATACTATTCGGTGCTGTACAAAATGTCACTCTATAGGCAAGGGAAATAAATCACAATAACACAGACATACCATAATACCATTCAATTAAACTACAAGGAAAACAACAAGATGAAGGAACAGCTGCTGTTTCAGCAAGTTCAAGAAATGGAAGAAGCTTGTAGTCTAATCAGTGATTATAGCTCAGCGTTGTCTCACAACAACATGTGTCCTATCTCTGTGGAGTTTTTGCTCCGACAGTCCATCGGCCCCCGAGGTGTGAATACGTTGATATGTTTGTCGGCAAGTCTGTAGCTTTCTGTTTGGACTGATGACCTGTCCACTGGCTGGGCAATATGACGATATATCCTGTCAAAATGGAATAAAAAATGTTTATCGTATATATTTTTCTAAATAGTTTCTATTATAGATATAGACCAGGCCTATATTTATTTATTTTTTTCTCTATAATTTCGCTTGAAATTGTTATGTTCATTTTGCATTCACTTTCTTAAAATGAGAAAATACTTGTCATTTGTCAAGTATTTAATTCACACAATAATATACTAAACTGGCTTTGCCATGTGGTTGTTCAGTGTATTCTTACACAACGGTTCGTACGATATCTTACGAAAAAGTTACAAATATCCAGCAACACGTGTCAATTTCCGCTCGTTACATGCATACAGTCTTTTTTTTTTTTTTTTTAAACTTCATAGGACTGTCTTCATAGGAAACAACTTCTTTGGATTAAGGAAACAAAACTACTTTGTTAGGTTTAGGAAAAGATCTTGGTTTTGGGTTAGAATGACTTAAGTACGTAATTTATGTGACAAATAAATCAATGTTGACTTCTGGTTTCACATGGAATACGAACATCGGTCTCCTGAGCGAAAGTCCGGTGTTTTTAGACCCACCCATCCATCCCCGACCTCCTCCCTACACGGCGTTCGCTGCTCGTTACATTTAATAATAAGCTGTATGCCTTACTGTATGGAGGTGACTGGGATCATTCTTTTATGTGTAAGGAAACATCAGTCTTGACTTAAACATGGCTTTCTTAACTTTGTAAAACTAAATGTAATAAATGAATACATAGATATAAATGTACTGAATTGTTAGTTATTATTAAAATAATAAATCATACACCAGAAACTTGGTAAAAAAATCTAAAATGAACAGGAATTATGGTGTAAACCGTTTTAATGCAGCAACAAATTGGTCAAAACTTAAACAGGAAATAAAATTCCAGTCTATGATGTATATACTGTAGTATATAAACATAGAATTTAATTGAAAATGGATCGGCCCCATTGTCAATGATACCCGATCCAGTTATTTAAGTCAGTATCGGCCCGATATCCGATCCGGTATCGGTATCGGTGCATCCCTAGTCAAATGTTATAAATGAATTTAATGTTTGTTATTGTTGTATTTTAGAATTTTGATATGGATGTTTACCTTTGGTTCAGTTTGTACTGATATGTTGTTGTTTTTTTAGAATATGTTTTTTTTTCTGTCTTCATTTCAGCATCTCGTGACACTTTTACTTGTCATCCCAAATGTGCTTCAACACGCATCACCTGCCTCTTGCCCCTGAAATAGGAGTAAGCAAGTGAAATATTGCATAAAGGTTTGAGACTTGCCGAAAAGGAAAAAAAGACATTGTGTGTTACATTATATGTTCTGAACTGTTTTAATATTGCAAACAAATATTTTGTTACTTGGTGCAGGTGAATTTCTTCCTCTACTTCTGTATTAAAGCCTGACATATTGCTGGTCAGCGACCATATTACAGTGAGAAGTGCCTTTGACAGTTCTGGTTAATGGTTGTGAGAGGAGGGGAGTCCACACCACTCAACATTTTTTTCTTCACCCTTATCTGATTACAGTGTTTACAAAGTGGGAGTGTTGTAAAAACAGATTTCTGGGATTATTTTATATACACCGCGTGTCTCTGTTTTCCAAAGCGATGTCTTCACACCTTTCTGTTTCCTTATCAGTGCCTTTCGACCCGCAACAATCCAACAATTCAGTCACCTAGGGCAGACAAAATCAATACTCACTGGAAAGACGCTGATATTAACCAACAGGTCCGAGCAGTCAGGTGAACAAATAGCCCATTTTGTCTCCACTCACTGTATCTGTGACACCGTGTGCAAGATAAGGAGGCACTGATAGAGATACTTGAGCGCAGAAATGCACACAAAAGGTATACTCATAAATGTTTATAGCTCACCATTAAACTTTGCTTAGATGTTGAATGTGCCACTCACTGATAGCGGAGCCTGTCAGCTGATTTATGGTCTTCCCTGAAATTGCCTTAGTGACGCCTGGAGAGGATGACTAACCAACTCAGGTAGGGTCAACAAGCTCAGACAGCCAGATAAGAGAGAGAGAGCGGGGCAGAGGCAGACACAAAGAGGGAGACGGAGAGGGAGAGCCCTTGGGATGGACGAGAAGAATGAGGGTCGCTCCGCGTAAACATGGCAGACATCTCTTCATCTGCCCCGAAGACACAAGACCAGACGCAAACTATTTGATCTGATTGTCCTGTTGTTTGTCTGAGGATTTCTATCAGTGAACACGCACACTTATATTTAACATTTTCAAATTAATTCTACTTTTTCTTGTATTAGCTATCTATTTAAAGTGTGTTTCAGTTTGTCCAACAAAAGCACTAATGTGGCATTTATCAAGCGTGATGTCATTACACAGAGTGTGTCCATCTTTTGCTCTCTTTCACTCTCCCAGTTGAGGCCTCAACACCATTTGTCTCAATCAGCTGCCACTGTTTCCATTTGGCCTGTATCCCCATTCAATATTGAAACCAGCAGCTCCTAGTTCAGACATTAAAACTTGTACACACACACACACCAACAGCAGAAGCAGCAGCAGCACCAGCATGTCTTGCAGCCACACATCCCGCCATAATGCCATTTAGAATAATAGCACTGTGAGCAAATAGCAGTTAACTGTGTTAACGTCTGAATCTGGCCCGCCATGCCTATGCGAGCATCTGTCATCTTTATCAATAAGCAGAAGGTCTGACATGAATCCAATTTGCTACTCGAAAACCTCTTGTCCCTATGTCGTCCAACATTCATACGCAAACACGTGCAGTCACTAACAATAATGTCACAGGTGCCTGCGCTGTCCTCTGACCTCAGGAGTGTGTGGATTTGCAGAGATGGACTCCCTCTTCTCCCGATTAAAGCACGACGAATCATGTCAGCGTGCCCCCGGCTGAACCCTGACTATAGAAAACATCGCTAATTTTTGGGGAGGTATCTTTGATTTTTTTTTGGGGGGGGAGGTTGTAGCATTTGAGAGTGGAGGAGCCGGGCCTTCCCCCTGACACTGACCTCCTGACCTCCTTGACCCGCAGGGCGGCTTGGACAAAGGAAGCCTTTCCCTTTTAATTCTGCCCAGGGAGCGTTATATGGGACCTGACCCTGCGCTCCTCTTAACCTTTTGGACCTCCGGCCTGATGTCCATGATTTAGGGCAAATTTCATTACATGCATTCTCCGGATGAGACTGTTGGCTAAGAGGATGTGGCACTGCAACAACTCAGCCTGATTAAAATGTCAGGTAGGGCGGACGGTGGAGATGTCAACTTGTGTGAAAGAAAAGCGCGTGTTGCTGCTATATTGTTGATCTTTACATTATTGTGCTCTAAAAGCAGCGTAACTCCAGATTAATACATCTTCTTGTCAGCTCTGTTAAAACTAGAGATGTTCCGATACCATTTTTTTCCTTCCCGATATCAATTCCGATACCTGAACTTGTGATATCGGCCGATACCGAGTACCGATCCGATACCGGCGTGATAAAAAAAATATAGTTATTATTATTATTATTATTATTTAGAAGCTGTTTGCTATTGACCATGTATGGATGTGATATGATTACTATCTTGTTATGGTCTGGATCAGGTTAAACCCTTTGTAAAACATGAACAAATACATGGAATTGTGGAATTTATCTCGTCGTTGGAATGCAGTTTCTCCGTGATGCGTCTGATTGCCGGAGCTGAAATTGGCAACACAAGTGCCAACCCTTGAAAATTGAAGTCTTACATATTGTACATATCACCATTTTACTTGTTGGATTTTCCACTGTGAGATACTGCCAAATGGCTGAAATTTTCCTCACTCTGACTGCCGTTACACTCTCCTCTAGCACCGCAGTGTTGCTGTTTGCTATCGTCATGTGACAAACTACCTGCAATCAGTTCTTCTTCGCTGCTTTAAAACAGCAATTGCCAGTGGCAGCCATGATACATCCAGGGTGACAGCACAAACAAGGTTAAACAGGTTTTTTTCTGGATTAATAAGTTATGGTATCAGATTGGTGCATAGATACCCGGTCCCAAATTCTGGTCAGTATCGGACGCATTTCCAATAATGGTATCGGTATCAGAACAACTCTAGTTAAGACATTGTTCAGAATTTCAATTGTAAGAAAACTGCAGTGGATTTGACTGTATTATAACAATACTGGAGATTCAATTGCATCTGCCAAATACCCATTCATCTTGTGGGAAATATGTGTAATGTGAGCTCTTGCCATTCACACACTCGGAGTGATAGCCACCGTGCTCTCTGCAAACAACCCATCTGAGGAACTTGTGAAGCTGTAACAAGCAGAACAGAATGCCAACACCATGGGGGACAAAAGATGAGTGAGCAGCAGCGTCAGAAAGGGAAGACTCTTGAGAATGGCTGCCACGATAGGCGCCTGGGCCTGTGTGCTGTCTACCTGTCTCTCTTTCCTAACTGCCATGTTCTTGTCAGTGTTGACACCCTGTCAGCCCCACCTAGCCGGGGCCCTGTGGGTAGCAGGCAGGCGGCTGAGGTGGAGGTACACAAAGCAGGCAGGCTGAATGGGACTGGCTGGGCTGGGCTCTAATGGAGCCAGCCTTCCAGACGCAGACAATGGCAGGGCCCGAGGCCGGGGCCTGAAACCTGAAGCCCCGGCCTGGTATTTTAAGAGGCCTGAGTGGCTCTGGAGCCAGTTGTCAATCAATAGGTGCACACAATCAAGGCAAAAACAAGACTTGGAGCGGTGGAAAAAAAATTGAGACGATGACAGAGGACAGAAAATATTGACAGATATTCTTTTTTCTCCTTTTAGGTGAGGCAATCTTAAGATTCACCTTTGGGTCTTTTCAAACACACCACAAACCACACACGCTGCTACTCCTTTCAGGCCAAGGTTGCTGCTTACAGACTGAAGTCTTCATTGTCTAAAGTGCCTCGAGAAGGGGTGGGGTGGAGGAGCCGTGTGTATGCAGGGGGTTCATCAATACGCGATGTAATGCTTTCACCATTCTAGGCCGCCGTTGCTGGATGTGTGTTATTGTGTGTGACAGTGTGTTTGTGTGTGTGCGTGTGTGCGTGTGTGCACATACCAGAGACAGCAACTGCAGCAGAACGGTGCTCCCTCCTCCTTTCACAAACACTTGCATCATTTTGTCAGGAAGGAAAGGACCTGTCTTCTTTTCTCTCCTCTCCTCGGACACCTCGCAGACATCTGAGGGGAGAGCAAAAGGGTTTGATGATGCCGGTCTTGAAAGCCAGGAGCTGTCTGGATGGAATGACAGACCGTAACAACCCCACAAATGACCTAATACCTCCATGTGTCACAGTTGATGAAACCTTCTGTTTCTGCATCTCCCTCTGTTATACCTTCCTCTCTGTGCTTCTCACTTTCTTTCTGTCAGATCAGTGTTTTGTCCCACCTGTCCACCAGATGCCCCTAGTGTTGAGCCATTTGTTGTCTCCTTTCAATTAAGCAATCACTAAGAGTGTGGAGTTTTTTTGCTTATTTAGTTCGTTTCAGCTGGTTAGTAAATGTCACCTGTGCTTGGGTTACTGTACTCAACCATTCTCAGAGTCTCTCTGCTTTTTGTCTTATTGCCAGTTACTCAATCTCGCTACTTCTGCCCCCTGAGGTTGAGTTAAAAAATGTCCCTGGCTGCATATATAGATGGACGAGGCGTCCCCACTTCCTCCCACTGTACAGAAGTAGGCCAAAATATCCCGGATATGGGCGCTGCCGTCTTGCGGAGACAGAGTCTGCGCAGTAGTGATCGGGGGACTGGAGCCGCGGGGATGGAGTCTAGACGGTAACCCCCGAGATGGGAAACTCTCGCAAGTTGGTTACGGTTAGGATAGGTCGTCGGGCAGCGAGTCTTGTGAGAGTTTTTGCAAGTTTCTTCCAGATTTTGCAATTTGCAGGTTACTTTCTAGACATGACTGAGCCGCGGCATCAACATCCCCGCCCACAAACCCGCCCAAACCAATCATGAGCCGAGCACGACCGCAGCTTGTTAGCGAGAGAGAATCACAGCTGTCAATCATGACGTCTCACCCTCTTTTTATAGCATCAAATAAACTTATCAGGAAAATGAACACTTGAACACACATCAGAACTACCGAAATTGACAGAAACCATCTTTGGGAAAAAAATTATTTGAGGTGTACTTTGCCTTTTTATTTTGGCACATGCCCCATCCACTTACATGGAGGGGGCGGGGTTTATGACATATACTGCAGCCAGCCACCAGGGGGCGATCCAGATGTTTTGGTTTCACTTTTGGGGAGCTGTCATGTTGTCCATCTTTATATATAGTGGTATTATATGGTATTATCAGAGCCTTGGCACCACGCAGGCCGAGCACTATACAGGTGCTTAAACTAGCTCAAACTATGGAAGCTACCTTAGATTGAATTGTAGTAAAACTTAGAAAACAAGGGACGTCTTGCCATTGAGTGTGACACGCTTTTATAATTATTAGTAGAAATAATAACAAATTAGCTTTGACCCTTAAACGGTGCAATGTGTAAGATCTTACCCCACGGCAAATAATACTGGTAGCCAAGTAAACGGCCTGTTTCAAACGGGCACTGCACTAGTATAGTCAATTCCAGGAAGTGGTCAAAGAACTTATGTGAGAGCATCCACCTTGGGTAGTATTTCAGTATTTCCCTGGACTGTTATGATAAAGAAGCTATTATGTTGGTACACTAAGCAGTGGAAGAAGTACTCTGATTCTTTTCTTAAGAAAAAGTAGCAAGGCCACTGTTTAAAAATACTTACAAGTAAAAGTTCTGCATTCAAAACTTTAATAAAAGTACAGAAAGATTATCAACAAAATATACTTAGAGTACCAAAAGTAGCCCACTCATTATGCAGAATGGCTTCTTTCATATGAATATATATTGGATATTATAGTACTGGATATTTTTTATGTATAGGTCTAAGTTATATTTTAACATTGTAGAGTAAAAAGTACAATATGTCCCTACCAATGTGAAGGTGGGGCTGAATTGTTCCTACAACATATTGTTTTTATTGAATATCTTGTTTAAAAGATGTGTAATTTTACTGTCATCGTTAACGCCCATGAAATGTCTGCACCAAGCAAAGACTGTCTGTTCTTTTGCAGCCTTTCCTCTGGGAAGTCATGCTGTAGGTTCCCAGTGTTTGTAGAAATCCATTAAAAACAGCTGTCGGAGATGCAGTGGTGCTTTGAAGAGTGCGTGCACTGTAAAGCATCTTTTCTCAACATGGGCATAAGGAACATAATTTGTCATTTACATTATAAACGATAGAAGAAAAATAGGACAGAAATTCAAAGTGCTGCACACTTACATAAGTTGTCATAATGCTTGAGCTCCTCAACTCAACTAAATATGTAAGCTATCAGGAGGTTGGTCAAAATATTCTGTCAAGGGCCAAAGTCGGTTGAGTTTGGTGTCTGGGATTACACACACTAGCCCTGACTGGAGTGTTGCAGCTCGCTCTGCCTGCGAGATGCAGATTAGAAGTGACCAGTGGTACCATCAGAGAGCGGCGCCTGCCTCGTGTTTGTCAGTGAAACATGCGTCCAGACACATCTGCAAGCAGTTGACTGGGCCTTTTCCTGCCGCTCTGTTCCTGAGAGGTCTGGAAGGGTGACACGCCGATGCTGACCTTATTGTGCCCCGCCTGTCACTTAACCTTCATGTTAGATGTCGGCTCCCCTGCCGCCGCCATTCAATCGCCCCAACCCTGACACCGAACACGACGCACGCACACGTTTAAAGTTGTGACCTCGAACTTGGGGAAGAGAAGGGAAACAGCCACCGAGCCAAAACGCCATTCAAATATTTCCATCTACTGTGTTGAAAGCTGGAATTAGTGAGAATCTCAGTACGCGTTAAAACTAATTGTCTTGTGTTGGATAATTTATAAGAGCACTAGAAAAGACGTACAATACACAGTTGCATAGCAAAAAAACAAACAAAAAATGTGCCTGTGACATTAAATTAGGAGCTTCAAGTTCACCTCTTTGCTTCAAGTTTACCCTACTGTATGTCAATCCATACTAAAATGACACAAACTCGTAAAAATGAATCCGAAACAACCAATTTCTCACCCAAAGCAGTTATGATCCTCAGCCTTTGAAACAACACTGGTCTCTGTGATAAACTGTTTCAAAAAGTTTACATTTTCTCTGCCTCTGGAGCCCTAGAAACACAAGCTCGCGCTGTATAAATCTGTCAGGGCTGCAGAGTTGAGCATATACAGAGTCTTGATTTACACATTCCAGATGGGAGATTACAGGACTGTGGTGAAGCACTGGAGCATCACACACACTCTACTCCTGGCTCCCCTTTGATGGAGATCCCTCTTGTCTTGGCGCTGAACATTATGAGCTTTCTAACAAACAAACAAAAGCACAAAAGAAAAACGAAACGATGCCTTTCGGGGAGGTATACAGTGCAAACAATGAAACACATTTCTGCTATTAAGTCAGACACTGTATCTGGAACAAATATAAGCTCACTAGAAACAATTGCAGCAAATGAAACCCTGAGCATGTGTCAGATTGTGAATATATGAGGATTCCCCGTTGGTTCAGCACAATAAGACATTGTTGATTATGTATTCAGACATTTCTCCACAGTCGTCTCCCGGGTGAACTTGCACAGTAACAATGTGCAAAAACAAAGGACTTACACAGAGGAAGACAGCGCTCATATTGAGACAGTGCACTTTGGTGAGCTCTGTGTGTGCGTGTGTGTGTGTGTCTGCAAGTGCTTATGTGGTGTAGGCAGCACACTTTCCTCCCTGAGGGCTTAGCCAGGGGTGCGTAAACAGTGATCCTATGGTGCTGGGCGGAACAATTCAGTGTCAGGGAAAAGGTCAGCTATCGCTGCTCAGTTCCATCAGGTCAGAGAAAAACACGGAAAGAGAAGGAAAGAGCAGGCTAAAGTGGCGAGGGCCCGGAGAATATGTTTCCAATAGACCCTCGTCAGGCTGCGTTAGCATCTGCGTCCAACACGTGCACCGCAGGGATCGTGACCCTCCACTTCCCCTTCCCTTGCTCTCCCCAGTGGGGAGAGCGGGCCTGCAAGGTCACCACAGAGGCTGAATGGGGCAGAGTGAGGCACAATATAAACTGACCCCCCAGCAACCACCCTCCCCGAAATCCCCCCACACACCCCCTGGATATTTCCAGAGAGGAGAGGACCAGAGAGGTCCTACCCCATCCCTGCCAGGGTCACTGTCAGCCTGCAAAATCACACCAGCGCCTGAAGCGTCAGGCTGTAGGGAGCGGAGCAAGTGAGCTCAGGGTGGAGCTTGTGCCTTTTTCCCAAACGCCTGTGAAGCAGGTTGAAAGCTAAAAGAGAGGGGTTTGGGCTGAAATTGGGCGAGAATACCCCTCTTATGCAGCCCGGAGGCACACTGTTGATCACACTGTAGCCAGTGGTACTGTCGGCCGTGATCACCGTACACACAGGCCGAGCACGACTTAAACACAGACAGACCGCAGAGACCTTTACTCTGCTTCTACCTGCAGTAACACGACTCGTGTGTGGCATTATAAGCCATAATAGAAAGTGATGGGCTTACAGAGAAGATAAAGATCATTTCAGAAATATCGTCTTTTTGGTTAAATAGTAAAGGCTTGGAGTAGTGAACTTTGTTGAGGAGTACACTTCACTGAATTTTTTTTACTTCCTCTGGTGGAAGTGTTCTCTGGGCTTGCCTAAGCACAAATGAGAAGACATTTTCCAAATCGGTCAAACCTTTTGGCTGGAGATTTTATCTCATCATACTATATCTAGTCTTTGGGCACATGGGACTACTGTTTTTACAATGGACTCCATTATATTTAGGAAAAAACAGTAGTCCCATGTGCCCAAATACTAGACATAGTATGATAAGAAAATAGCTGTTCTGTATATAGAACTACAAGGTGCACAAAAGTATTTGGTATCTATGAACTCATAACAAGTTGAATATCAAATATATGCACAGATATGCAATTAAAAAAAATATTTCACATGCAAAACATTTAATAAACGCAATGTTTAATGCGTTTTTCCTCATTTTTCAAAATGTAACTATTAATAAAAGTGTGATTTTTCACGTGATCTAAAAATGTAAAAGTTGTACTCTTAGATACTTGCCCAATTTGTACCAAATTTCAAGATTTCAAATCAAAACAAATGTTGTGGCATTTTTCCTTATCATACTAAATATAGTCTTTGGGCACACACGGGTTAATGTTCCCCACTGCAGTTTATAATCAATATTAAATTACCGCTCTCAGCCTACACCAAATTACTGATTAAGTGTAAACGTGTCTACCCGTGTAAATCTTGAGAATGCTGTACAAAGTACATGCCTCTGGTATAAGCTTAGACAGATAAAAAAATAGAAAAACTATCACACATGTTTTCATTATCTTATCTCAACATGGCCCGATGATTGAGAGGAAGAGAAGTAGACATGATGTAACGCTGTTATAACAAGACATTGTTGAGGATAAGGATAAGAGACAATAATGTATTTTACAGTACGTAGGAGGGTCATTTTATGATTCCAATAGAGTGCTACAGGAATGAGTCCTAAAACCTGGAAATGAGTTAGCATTTTTGCACTTCCGGTTCCCACGTCTGGAAGACAGTGATTTTTTTTTAATGAGTTTTTAGTTAGATGGCTGAAATAAGGTCTGTGGTTAACACAAGCTGAATTTTTAAGCCTTTGTGTGTCTTAAAAAAGGCGGTTGCTAACAAGTGACTAAATGAGACTACTAAACGTCATCACGCCGACTCGTCCACCTTTGCAGCCTCGTTGTGTATACTCGCGCTCATGCGACCGTGGTGTAGTTCGTTTATAGCCCAACGTTAGCTTTTTACTTCTGGCGTTTGCATTCACACTTAAAAAATCATAAAAGTGGTGTTGTGGAGATTATCTTGCTGAACAAAACGTGTAAATTTCATAAATGCTTGTTTGCCACAGAGTTTATTTTCTGCAATAATCCAAAACCCAATGGAAAAATCCCATTGTTTTTTTGTCGAGGGAACCAGGGCGGTGCTAACTTCCTGGTTGGCCTACAAAAATATGTCATCCCTGGAGTGCTCTATAGATTCAGTTGAATTATTATCATGAAAATAAAATATTGGTCATGGTGATTTGTTCCATTTGGTAATGAAAAAAATATATATATTTAGCAGAATTGTATTCCTCCCTGTGTATTTTCTTCTATCAGATTTAGTTATTTTTTTTATCAGACTTTTGCAGTGCTGCTTCAACATA
Source organism: Sebastes fasciatus (assembly GCF_043250625.1). Taxonomy (NCBI): domain Eukaryota; kingdom Metazoa; phylum Chordata; class Actinopteri; order Perciformes; family Sebastidae; genus Sebastes; species Sebastes fasciatus. The sequence continues at coordinate 22,924,400 of NC_133813.1, read as the reverse complement.
AAAATAGTCCGCAATCAATAAAATATAAAACTCCCAATTTAGGTACAAACCCCCCCCCCCCCCCCAGATTCTTCCGCTTGACGGAGGAAAAATAATTATTAATTAGGAAGGAGCGTCTCACTTAATTAGCTCTTTCGTTAAGGAAATAAAGAGAGAGAAACTCTGAACGAAACACGCGGTTGTGCTTTCCAATGCATGACCATGAAAATAACAGGACGGGGGGGCTGGAGGAGGGGGAAGAGGAAAAAGAGAAAGGAAAAACATCCCTGGCTAATTTAAATACAGTCTTATTAGTCTAATGACCAGAGTCTGTGATCACTACTCATCACCATTAATGCCACGACTCTCCCCTGCTCTGATTGCCCAAGGCTTAGCTTTTTTCCCCTTAGCCCACATTCGGCTGGGGAACCAACGCGTTTTCCCTTCCGCTACACATGAAATGTGACATGAGGACACTAATGTATGTGGAAAAGGGACGGAAAGCAGGGATGTGAGACACTCTGCACTCCTCCTCTCGCGGTTAATGATATGACGTGCGGCACGGAAACCAAAAAACTCCTCTCCTTTTAAAAGCCATCAGCTCTGAGGCATGTTTCTATTAAGAACACTCCTAAATGTTATAATAGGTGGCCCTAACGAGCTTTGGCCTCGCTCTCCTGTCCGCCTTCCTCAACTACCATATTGGCTGCATGCTGACGCTTATCAAAACGATGAATGCAGCATTAAGTTCAAATGAGTTGGAAGATTGAAAAGAAGGGGGGGAAGTCGTGTTTATCATTGCATGAATTGGTTCTGTTTTCTGCTCCACATTGCTCAAAGACTGCTTATTATTTTAACCACATGTTTTCAGACATCGGTAATCGTGTAATAAGACTATAATATATATATAAAAAAAGCAGGCTAGCCTTACGTGAGTGCACTGGGAAATTGAGGAAGAAATCCATTTAGTGGAAGAAAGATGCACAGAGAACAGAGAAACAATGGTGATTAGCTTGAAAAAGGAAGATGCTGGCTTTAAAATCTCATTTTTAGACTTCCAGTTTTCTGAATACTGTCCCTTCTTTGACCTTGCACACACACACACACACACACACACACACACACACACACACACACACACACACACAAACACACACACACACACCGTAGAACCTGCGTTTTCACTGATCATTATAAGTCTTTTTTGAAAACATCCCAGAGTTGTCTCAATAGGACTGAATGCCTTTTGTTATTATAATCCTGTATTTTTCATGGACACAAATTCACTGCTCTAAGATCATGCAATGTATTCCTCGTGCTATATTTTTATTATAAGTGATTGCCTTGCCAACAGCTTTATAACCCTTATACAGCCAATATGAAAGAGGTATTTTCAAGGGCAAAACCCCAATGAAAGAAAACCTTGGTCATTATTACGACAACAAATGAGGTCTGAAGTCATTTTAAGCCGTGAAATAAAAGTCCCTTCGATGAATGCACACATGTCACTCGTTCACATATCAGCACCGCACGACGAAGCAAAACAGGCCACCAAACATTAGGTGAAGACATGAAAGTCACACGTCTAATGCCCCGCATCGCCGGGCGTGATCCCACTCTGCCAGACAAAGTGGCACAGCTGGCAGAAAAAAGAGCAAGCAGAAAGCAGGCGGCGTGTTAGATGACCTAGGGACGTGAATAACCTTGGTGACTGGGGAAGGCCAGCACTAATTAACGCCAGGCGGCCATGTTGGCTGTCAGGGGATCGTCACATGGGGCACAGTCCTTGGATTCTCCCCCGTGGATGTCCTCGTCACTACTACCCCCGATCGAGACCCCGCGGGAGGACTGCTCGCCCCCTCTCACGCCAGCCTCGACCCCGCGCATGATAATGAGGGGGATGTTTGGGAGAGGAAAAGACTGACTCAAACTGTGTCAGTCAAATGCTAGCCTGCTAACACCACATCATCATTACTGTCACCTCACTTTACTACCACTCCATCGATGATTCAGCGCTCTACTTTTGGAAACTTCACACCTTGAAAGCATGTACTGCGAACGTAGAGCTACAATATTCATTCTATTTAGTATATTTTCATGTGTAGGCGTCGTGTATGGCAATTCAAAACGCCGACGTTATTACTCCTTACACATAAAGAGTGGCTAGGCTAATTTCTCCTCAGCATGGGTGTTGGAAGTGAGAACAGCACTCGCAGCCAAACATGTCTGTCAATCATTTATTGGGATTCTGACATCCTGCCTCGAAAATGTTGCCATACTATCACAGTATCAACACTCTGCATCCTTTGGCTTTAGCATTCTCCCGATGCCACGGCACTATGGAATTAATATTCATCGCTGGCAATTTATGGATTCATTTATCACCCACATCTTATTTGCTCCTCCTAATCGACCCTGGGGGCCTGACTGTGGCCTTGGCTGGCCACCAGTGCTGGAGCTTTATTCCTCTTCACACAGGCCTAGTGTTAACGCCGCTGGCCAACTTCACAGATTTGACTGACTGTGGACTTAATGCCGCTTGCCTTGTTTTCAGCACTTGTCCCTCCAGATTTGCCACCCTGGCTGCACAATTTCCTCCAATTCTAATTATTCATCAGCTCGTTATGCCTGTGCCTGGGCGCCTCCCCTAATTAGAGGCGACGCAGGGTTTGGTCCCAGGCTAGCCCCGAGTGAGGGAACCAGTTCAGAACCAGTCCGCGGCGTGCGCCCATGGAGGACTGGGTAACTGCCAGCCTCTCCCGAGTGCACGGGGGGAAGAGGAAGGGCCCGTCTTGACAGCGTGATGTGACGTGCCTTCACACAGTCTCTCTCATACACACTAATCATTCTGCTATGTCCCATATCTATTAGCATAACCTCTAGATATTTATAAGAACCCTGGAACAATGGACATTTTTTTTGTCTCAGTGGTGTTATGTATTGCCAGTGTAGTGTGAATTTTTTTGTTGATTTGTTATTATGCCGTGAAGCTGAGATGGTGATGCTGAGAACAGTGTCAGTGGGCAGGGTAGAGGAGCGTGAATTATTAAATCATTGTTCCCTAATTAACATCAGGCCTTAGACACAAAATAGCCCCTGGAGCTGGAAACAATTGAAATTTCCCACTATTATTAAAATGAACAACTCTGGAAAATAGGAAACAAACAATGGTCTCCCGTTCACATAACAGCCACATATACTTCCATAACTGTCAATATCAGTTGTATCTGTATGTAAAGTAACCATAGCAACAATATGTAACAGACATTGAGACGGAAATATGTTATGGTCCAGGAAGATATCCTCAAGAAGGACTATATTATATTCACCATGGAGCTGCACAGAGGGGCTGACTGACTTAATGGTAACATGTTAACATTATCCTACAGCTACTGAACCCCGAGACCTTTTCAGCTGCGGCTGTTTTTATGCAGGCCCTGTGGGACAGCATGTTTAACTTTTAGTAAAGAGGTTAGCAACTTAGATGGCTGGCAGCTGCTTGAGCAGTCCATACAGCCCGTCCTTATTACTGGACTATAACTTAAATTATTCATTCTCCCATGCAGATTGATTCTCTGGAAGGGCGGCTGCACCAAAGGCTAACCTTAAAACACTTTACCACCGTGGCTGAGTTGATGCTTAAACCATCATTTTTTTTTAAATAGTTGTTAATTATTAGAATGTTCAGATCAAAATATGACGACATCTGTATGAGTATCTTTCTGTTGGCCTCAGGGTTTCATGTGTTCACATCTCTGTGTGTGCATGTGTCTGTGTGTGCGTTTGCACATTAGCAGATCTGCTACCACTGCTAAGTTTGATTCTCCATCTTTTTCTCACCTTTTTTCCCCTCCTCCCTCTTTTCCTCCCTCATCTTGTCAGCCCTCTCTGGCCTGGAGTGAAAGCGGTTAGGGTGGACTGAACGGACAAATCTGCTCAGGACCCGACTAAACACACAGGACATGGTTACAAAAGTGTACGTGACACACACCTCCATACAGTACATTTATTCACCTTCTCATGCACAAACGCACTTGCAAACAAGCTCACACGTATAGTGTGCACACAGTAGTGCTAATTAAAGCCCTCAGTGTGAGCAGAGAAATATGTAATCCTGACATTTAGTCAAGGGAGATTTGGGGAGACGAGGAGAAATTCTAGCGCTCGGCTTGAGTTGGGCCCGGGGCGAGCTGGCAGACAAAAGGACAGCGGCAGGCAGAGAGGCTGGGATAGGGAGCGGCGGAAAGGTCATCTCCGTGAAAAGGCTAACGTGTCAGTGCTTTTGTTCCTGGCCCTCGGAACATATGTTTGGCCCTCCTCCACGGCTGCCCCTGCTATCAGGATGAAATCTAACCCCCAGCCCCCAAACGCAAGAACCGAACACACTTACACAGACAGACTGACACACACACACACACACACACACATACACACACACACAGTGGCCAGTGGTTATACCACAGTTGTTTAGGATAAACGGATAAAAGTTGAGTTGAAGGTGTTGCCTTACCACTCTCAGTGCTGGAAAGCAACACCAATCAGGAACACCTGTCTGCTTCTGTGCTTCCAAATCAAGATAAGAGGTGACAAAAGAGAAGAAATGAACACGTGTGCTAGAGACTACAGTAATACACAGTCTGAAAATTGAGTTAAGGGTCATTCACACACACAGATAAAGAAATGAGTAATGGCTAAAAACACTGTCCTACTTATGATGGATGGATGGTGAGCCTATTTCTTGGCTGGGTGACTACCTGGACTCTAGGAAGTCACTGCACCCGACCGCCTGTTTCCTGTCTTTGTGCTAAGCTAAGCTTCATAATTAACAGACAGAAATGTTTGTTTTGATAAATGTTCTTTTTATGTATTGTTAAATGAATCAAATCAAAAATGAAAGTGGTATCTATTTTCTCATCTAAAGATGGCGAAAAAAACATATTTCCAAAAAATGTCAAACTATTTCTTTAAAACATGTACGCATATACTACCTGTTTATAATCTGTATCCAGTTAAATGTATGCATTGATTTGTCCTGAACATGAAGTCACAATTCAGACCAATGCTATTAATCGGAAGAAATAAAGCAAGAGCGTTGTTCTTTCAGGAAATTTGAATAGAGACATGTTTGGTAGCATCATGTCTAATGTGGCTGCATCTACTTTCTGTCAGGTAACCTCCTGATCAGACGTTTTGTCTCAGCCGGGGATGCTTGAGGACATTTTTCCATAAAAATACATGACCGGGCTATTCCCTGACATACAGCATGAGATGAAATATAGATAGAACATACCTAGTTTCATGTGCTGACTTGCTAACATGACATAAAAACACGTTCAAGTAACTCCTACCTCACAGATTAGTTTACAGGCTGTTGAGCCATACTGTAAATTTCCCATTGTGTTTGACTGCTTTGATGAAAGATGACTTCATTTCCAGTCAGGAAAGTGGCACATTTCCATTCATCTCAAAAATGCTTTGATTTGGTAATAACACTGTATAAACAATTTACGCCAGGCCTTTGTCAAAAAGTGTGAAACGTGAATTCCATCTCCCCTCGTATATCTCACTCCTTTTACTTTATGACCCCTTTCATCACTTCCCTCTTCCTGCCACGCCCACTGTCCGTCACTTTCTGCTGCAGGGTTTCTTTACAAAAAAAAAGCCATTTAGTATGGACCAAGAACACAGCTAGTAAAGTCCAAGTTATCCATTCATCCACTGTGGTACAGTCATTTTGTTAAAATAAGCCGAAAAAGGGTTTTCATGAAAAAATCTTTAACAAAAATATTTGTATTGAGCAAAAATTAAAGCCTTTCTTCAGGCGTCTTTAAAAAGTTGTTTTGTGAAACATAGTGTATCTGTGGTTTAACGCATAGCAGAAATAAAAATAAATAATAATCATGTCAAATGTACTAAACTCTATTCTTTTAATTTACGTTGTCACTTCCTGAGAGCCTCCTTGTCGGTTCGAGACGTGTAACCATGGTAACCTGTTGCCAACTTCATGTGACCAAATGATGATTTGTGTCTGAACTCATTTTAATAATATATAACGTCTAGCAAAGTGAAATGTTACACTGAAATCGAAGCTTCATTGATGTCATAGAGCTGTCCGTCAATGTCCGTTAGGAATGTTGTCATCACTACCGCATTGCACTGTGGGAAATTTATGCTGCCGTAGTGTCTATTGTAATATTTCAACGGAAATAGTATGCAATATGTACTACTGGTTTCATACTAAGGTTTTGGACATCTCACATAAAATACATAAATCTCACATACTGTTTTAGCATACTAAATAGTTAGTATGGAATTTCGGACGGAACCTCAGTCTTTTGGCACCAACTTTCCATGTAGGCTTGATGAGGCCTTTAGGGGTAGAAGTCCTGTTCTGAAGGTGATGCTGGAAGGGACGAGGGTCTGGCTGCAGGGAGGTCATGGGGTCAGTCTAGTAGTGGTTTACATGCCAGCCGTCAACCTGCTGATGCCCCCCAATCACCATGTGTCTTGTTGGGGACCTGGGTGTGTATGAGCCTGAATATTAACTTTAAGATGACAGCATGCTTTACTATAGGCTTCAAGGTGTATTTAAAGATTCTGGAGAATTTCGCTGAAAAATGTCTGAGATATTTTAATTTAATTTATTTAATGATGTGGCTGAACAACAGAGTGGCAGGTGTGATAAGATGTAACCCAGATTTTGGTACTGCACACTAAAGCCGTGTTTCCACTACATGGTACGGCTCTGCTTGACTCGACTCGACTCGCTTTTGGTACCGGGTCCTTTTGTCTGGCCGTGTTTCCACTGCGAATAATAATCCCGGACGAGTCCTCTACCTTGGGGAAACTGTAGCTCAGTGGGTAGAGAAGACCGTCCTTTAACCACAAGGTTGGCGGTTCAATCCCCAGCTCCTACAGACTGCATGTCGAAGTGTCCTTGAGCGAGACACTAAACCCCAAGTTGCTCCTAAAAATACTTATGATGCGTTAAATTTAAAATCGCAGGTTTGTTCAGGATGTCCCGTGTCGAGCTATAGTGACGAATCCCTCTGACCAATCAGTGGTCTGCAGTGTTTTAACTCCACCTTCTAGTATCGGCTCAACTTGCTTTCGAAAATGAAGTGGTTCTGTCGGTATACCATCCACAACTTTTGCTAATGGAAATGCAAAAATAAGCGTTCTAATTTGTAACAAACTGAACTGGACTAAACTAGACTACTTGGTGGAAACGTGGATGTACTTATCCTATACAGGCTTTTATTGGCCTTTACCCTTCTTCTGCTCCATCCACCACCCTCCCAACACAGCAGCCTCCACCCCCATCCACCACCCAGCCCACCCTTCAGACAAGCTGTCGGGATGCATCAAGGATGAGGCCAAAATGACACGTATGTCTGTGTGTGCGTGTGTGTGTGTGTGTGTGTGTGTGTGTCTGTATGCCACGGGTAGAGAAAGGTACTGTAGGAGGTCACTCTCATTAGGGAGAGCCACTGTCACTTCAAGATTGTAAATAGTCACCAGATTACCAGAGTGAACCCACCACTCAACTCCTATATCTCTAGTTCTGTCTCTATAACATACACCCCCCCTCCCCACATCGCCGCTCGCTTCTTTGTTATGTTGCCCCTTCACACCAATTGCACGTGCCAAGCATGATGACCTACATTTGCATAAAGTCTCTGTTGGCAGATTGGATTGGTCAACATAGCCTGGTGGTCAACAAACACACCTGTCAGAATAGATAACAAGAAGAGGAGCATTAATGGTCAAAGATGACTACAGACAGGACTACAGTTTTCTCTTGCTGTTCCTGAGTATGTTTGTGTGCGTGTCCATTCTGCGTGTCTAAGACCTCGCCTTTGGTGCCATCTGGGTCCTTTTCCTCACAAATCGGGACAAATCAGAGTGCTGAGAGGAAAACAGCACTGGAAAAAGGATAAATAAATAAATGATGGTGTGGGGACAGAGTGCAAATGGCAGCCTGAGATGCTAAGGGGAGGAAGAAGAGAGAAAGAAAGTGATTAAGGCATCAGGAGCGCTGGTGATAGGCCTCTCTTCACAGTCTCTGTGGACCCTGGAGATGAGCCTGAGAGGGGGTAGACAGCCAACATGGCAACCTCTCAGCCCGCATCAGGCTGTCGCCGACTGCGATGCCCACCCAAGAGACCGCAGCATGCTCTCTATGAGAGGGAACGAACTCATAAAAGCTATTATTGCGCAGATGGTTCTGTGCTCTTTTCTACTCAAAAGCTGTCAGTGACAGAGCTCAGCGTTTGGTGGCAACTATTGAGAAAATGGAGCGAAAAAGGGGGAAGAATCTCAGAGAATGTTCGAGTTCATATCCATTCAGGCTCATCTTGACCTTATCTTGTCACACCACTGCCATAGTGTATGTGTGTGTTCATTTGTTTGCAGCTCTGTGTCCACATAAAGAGTTGAGTATGGTGCTTTAAGTGACCAAGAGTGTGTGCATGTAATCCTTGGGCACTAATTCTCAGGACATGCAGCAGCCTCGGCGCTGTGTGCTGACCAAAGGAGCTGTCTCACAATCAGGGCGTGAAATGCTAAAGAGCTTCCAGCCAACGCGCCTGCATAGTGTTTTCTCCCCACAACTGTTCATTTGACATTTAGTAAATCATTACTGCACCCATGCCCTGGAGGAACACTCATACACACACACACTGTATAAAACTCACCATACATAGTCACACACACACACAACCTTGATGGTAACTGTTTATTAACAAGTTAGGTGACCTGATTTCATCCCGTTGCCAAAATGATGACACATTCATCCAGAGGTGTGTTGCTAAAGCCTCGGAGCATGTTGTCCTTTTATAAATCTGATTGTTAAAACCTATAGGAATATATATAGAAAAATATATATATATTATTTAAGAAAAAGAAAAATTGAAGAGAAAATTGGGATCGTTTTCTAAAATACCCTTAAAAGTGAAGCTACACTAAATGTATGTCATTTCTTTTACTGGCTGGCCACATACCAGCCATGCAAGTTTACTAAAGCCCATAAAAAGGGTTTCAATAAAGACGTCAAGTAAGGTTTGAACTTCTGCTGGCCTGCACGTGCATGGCGTCCGGGCCTGTGCCGCATCAGGCTTTCACACATCATGGACGTGTGCTAAACTTCCTCCTAGCTCTCTAATCGGTGCTGGGCAGGGGGGATGAAAGATGATAAAAACCCGAGTGATATAATGGCCACACATCTGTCTGCTCGCCTCTCGTCTCCTCCCATCCACACGCTGTCAGCGGCTGATGGACAGTTGACGGCTAGAGAACATTTTGAGAGATTGACAGGTGACCGAGAGAACATTGAAGTGTACAGGATTAGAGTATTTACAGAGTATGTATATTCTAACCTACAGTATAGTGCACACACGCATTGTACAATATATTTATATAGATGCATTTATATACGCACTTATACTGTATATATACACTGTATGTTATACTGTACAAGTTATCATACTGAATTATGGCCCTTTATCACTTGGAATATTATATTTTGTTGTATCATTGAGACAAGAAAGCATCTTTTCTAGGCTCTGAGAAAGTTAATCAGATAAAGACCTCCGTGTTTTAAAAGTTCACAACACAAACAGTAATAATTGATCGTGTTTGCAGTTCAGAGTGTCCTGTCAAAAGATCTACAGACGTCTCTTTTGTAATGGCGGTCTATGGAGAAAATGTTTCTCTGTGCTGCAGGAGATTTTTGTTGTTGTTGGCAACTGGGATGATTTGGCAGCCATATCCAGCTCTCTTAAAGCTTCAGTAGGCAACAATGTGTTGGCATCATTGGGCAAAAATTCCATAATAACCTTTCAGCATATTGTAATTAAGTGTTCTGAGAGACTTCTGCACCTCCTCATGGCTCTGTTTTCAGGCTATAAATAAATCTAGCCAGTGATGGAAGACTTTGACCAATCACAGGTCATTTTAGAGAGAGAGCGTTCCTATTGGCTGTGCTCCGACTGCGGTGCTTGGTATTTCCTCAAGAGATCTCAACAGGGCTGCCGGATCACAAACTTTCTTATTTTACAGCTAAACCGGCACTATAGGATGTTTCTGAAAACATTTGAGGCGAGAAATAGGCATTACAGTAACAGAATATTGATTCATATTTGATCAGCGCTGCCTAGTTTGACCGTTTGGCCGGAAACACAAAACAACACACAAAACACGGCCAACTCCCAGACCGGACAACACCGTGGTAGTGACCTGTCAATCACAAGGTAGCCCCGCCCTAAAGCATCCCCTGCTTTATGGTCTATTTGACTCTAAATGGGACCATAATTTACTAAATGAACATCATGCTGTATTGAAGAAGACTTGAAACTAGCAATTGAGACCATAAACTCATGTTTACAATGTTTACTGAGGTAATAAATCAAGAGAGAAGTAGGGTCATTTTCTTATAGACTTCTATACAATCAGACTTCTTTTTGCAACCAGAAGAGTCGCCCCCTGCTAGCTAGTAGAAAGAATGCAAGTTTAAGGCACTTCTGCAATGGCTTCCCTTCTCAGACTCGGAGGTTGTCACCTGATCAGAACACAAATCAATGAAGCTTATTCTTTCAACAAAGTGATTTGCTTTACCTACATTAGTTTGCCTTTGTTTGCACAATATGAATGTAATGTCCTAATACCACCAGATTCTTATGCATTCATATCTTAAAGTACCTACTCTATCCTCGATTTATCAACAGCGCTCTCTTAATTGCTGCAATACAGATCACCACCCTCTTACTTAATTAATGCAAATGGAGCAAGCGAGCAAATAATCCTCTGTCATTATATTTCTTTATACAAGTGCTTTAAGCCCATTGTCTGTGTGATTAGCTAATAAAGAGCTCCTAATGCCTTGTCTTGCACTAACGACGCACATCCTCCTTTTAATCCATAAGCTCTTAAGGCGGCCATAACTGTCTTATTCATGTCAGGCCAAGAATGAAACCAGTAAAGGGTACAAAAGCAGCCTTTGCAGTCCACACACATTCACACACACTTAATATCAAGGAGTGAAGAGCAGAGAATCGAGTGTGTATGGATAAGAGCATTATCCACCATCAATTAAAGATGGAGATAGGAAGCAGGACATTTTAATGTTGGCCTTGAGAGGCTTGAGTGGGTAGAGACGTGGAATCAATAGCATAAGAAAACATAACATATTCTGCCTGTGAGTGTGTCTTTTGAAGGGCAAAATACACTTTGAAAATATGAAAAGGGTTTGACACAGCTCTGAGTGAGTTATTTTAATGCTCAAAATTACACAAATATGAAAATGACTCTTCACTTTTGCCATGTTATTGAAGCTGTGTGTTATTGAAGCTGTGTCCTGCATTTCCTTTATGCACAGGCCTTTTCTTTTGCCTTGAAGCACTTTAGTGCTTAACTTGAATGCCCTCCTCGAAGATGTGATATATTCAAACTCTCCGTAACACCTCAGCCTACCTTGACGCCAGCCCCAACAGACTGCCCTTACACCTCATCATCAGTTTGGCTCAGAGAAAAACTCTGAGATGATGCCAGTGGTAGGCGAGCTGCCCACCGTCTTCTCAGTGACAGTGAACATGCTTATTATTCGTGGCTTTCCCTTCAGCCTGTCCAACACATAAGGTTATCTGGACCGGATAAAGACGGGAAAGAGAGCCGTGTCCGCGTTCAAGCCCCAGAGGCAGGATGAAGAAACACGCCGAGGCGGGGAGTCGAGAGGGGAGATGCTACGAGTCACACGCGGTGGACCTATTGGGTTCACCCCCGGGGTGTGTATGAGTGTGTGTGGTTTGGGAGTGGGAAGAGGGTGTGTTTAGCCGTCTCCGTTGTGGTGGAAGTAACCTGGGATAGGGGACTGTGCGAATGGACGGAAAGAGAGGAGGGGTCAGGGGTGGAGGAAGCGAGGATATGGGAAAAAGAAATAGAGGAGAGGGTCATTAACATTAATGCTGTGTTATTGTGTGTGTGGTTTTGAGGGGGTGGGAGGGTGGGGGGTTGAGGAGACGATATTGTCAGTGCCTCGAGCCTTTGGTCATTTCCTCAACACAGATAAGGAATCAAATGTGGAGCATCACACCACAGAGGATAGGCAGCGGCTTATCTGAGCGTTTAGCAATGTGTCTTTGACATGTTATATTTTCATTACAGTTTACCTTGAGGGCAGAGTGAAGAGAAAATCCCACTGATCCATACTGGGCTCCATCCCGGAAGCTCTGTGTCAGTGCATCCCTTCCTCCTCCTCCTCCTCCTCCTCCTCCTCCTCCGTTCGGTTGTATTTACCTCCACCCTCTTGTGTCACTTCTGGTTGCATATAACCAAGATGGCAACGACCAAAAACCAAGATGGCGACGGCCAAAATGTCGAATTTTCGAATGGTTGCCCACGTTCAGCTTCACAGAGCCACTAGAACGGCTGTAGACTTTTACTGCTCTTATACGCTCTAACCTCCTGCATACCTGATTATTCAAAGGTACAAATGAGACTGTATGGTATTCACAGTTACTATCGGCAGGTTGTTAACTAAACATTGTGATCTTTGACCTACTCCATGCCGTGCTACGATAGTCCTTCTTGTTACATTTCATTGGGTCAGGAGTTCACAGTCCATCCATCAATGTCCAGTGAGGCTTGATGCCTATTTTTAGAAAGACTGGAAGGGAAGGGAAGAGGAGAGGAGAGGAGAGGAGAGGAGAGGAGAGGAGAGGAGAGGAGAGGAGAGGAGAGGAGAGGAGAGGAGAGAAGAGAAGAGAAGAGAAGAGAAGAGAAGAGAAGAGAAGAGAAGAGAAGAGAAGAGAAGAGAAGAGAAGAGAAGAGAAGAGGCAGGTCTATTGTCAGCAAACAGCCAGAAGATTTACTCTCTGATCGCTCCCAGATCTGGTTTCTGCAAACATCATTGTGGCCTTTTCTTCCACTTGTGTCCCACCTCAGGGGTTACAAACCACTGTTCCCCGTGGTCACACCAAACATCATTTCCAGTTCCAACTCCTCAGCTGTTTATGATCAAACACATGGGCTTTTAACAACAGCAACCGCTCACTGCCGAGTCCACCTACTGTTGATTACCTTGGCTTCCTCATTGTGCCAAAAACTAGCACATTTTGAAAAGCTTGATCTCAGTCTCGATGAGGTGATTCTTCAACAAGAGTGACATTTACCAATTCTAGAAAATATCTTTTCAGCTTTGACCCGATCTTCCACGCGAATGCTAGGAAAAAAAATAAATGCTGCCCTGTATGAACACAGCAGTATTTTAAGGGGATTAAGACTACATATTTAAGCATCAAATGTTCTTTAACAATCAAATGAGAAATGCATCTTTTTTTAAAAAAAGCCCCTAATCCTGTCCGGAGCACAGATTTGGAAACTTATATTTAGGAAAATTGCATAAAACATTGTTTTCATGCACAATCATTTTTTTATAAGATTTCCTTTGATCTACTTAAAATAATCCATCATAATTTAAAGAGTACAGGTTGACTGCATTAATTTCCAAAATGAAATGAAATAAAGATGGGATAGGAAAAGGGACTGAACTGAAATAGTAGATTTCCCCCCCCCCAAAAAAACCTGCCATGAGCTCAGTTGAAGGGACTCTTAGTTATAGCTACATTTCTTGCGCAAAATGGGTAAGCAACATGATACCCTGGCAAATATATAATGTATAACATATCACAATATGTTTCACATAAACTACCGTTAAGCACTTCGATTTTGTGCAGTATATCTGTTGTTTTCAGCTGTTCTTGTTTTTGTACACATATCAATTTACTTTAAGGTAGTATATTTTCACTATTGTTTTGCCAATAGTGGAGTCAATATGTGCTCTAACCGAGGGGGAATAAAGAGCCTAAAAGCAGCAAATGGAAGGAGCCCTGTGCCGTAACTATTGTCAATAGTGAAGCTGGGAATCAGACAGTGGCTCTTTCACCAAAACACCAGCTCTCTGGAGATGGAAATCACTGTGATATATTATACAATTAGCTCACAAAACTCGCGCCCGAATCACATGAATGCAGCCACACATTCTTGCACTCAAGCACATGCATTTATACCAAAACATAAATACAGAAACGTGCAAGTGAGTGCACGTGCATCTGCATGCATACGAACGGACACTCACACACTGAGAGGCTAAGGAGGGGAAGGCACACCACCCCTGTATTAATTTTTCATAACATCATGCTCAATACAAAATGCAATAAGTGTTTCTTGTAAGACGACTCCCGGGCACTTATAGCACTTGAGCATGTTTCTCCTCAGAGGTCCAGCCTGTGTGTTTGTCTGACTTACTTTGTCTCTGGCAGGATGACATCTGATGCTGAAGACACCCAGGGGCTGGAGGAGAGGAGAGGAGAGATCCTGTATATAAACACATGGTAGAAAAGAAAGAAGAAGAGAACGGTGAAGTAGAGTCCCAGTGAGCATCCTAATCCTTCAGTAGCAGATTCCCAGCACTGAGTTGGAACACTGTTAATCCTTTTGACCAAATACCATGATACACACACAGAGATATAATTCTCAGTCTTTTCATTGTATAGCCTCTCATCACCTGGGCATCTTTAATATTCTTCTAAACCACTCTGACCTCCACCTCTAGGTGATTTTTGACAACAGTAATCCCCCCTAAAGCACTCTTTCTCATATTATTCTGACCCATATTTGTATGGATATGATGTAACATAGCCCAGTAGTGACATGACTTTGGCTCTAAGGACCAAAAGTGAACTTCATGATGACAGATGGATGGCTGGAGATGGGCTGGAGCTATGAAGCAATTTTAGGATAGATAGATAGGTAGATAGATAGATAGATAGGTAGATAGGTAGATAGTAACTTTATTGATCCTGAGAGAAATTCAAGTTTCCAGCATCACAGTTCATAGTGCAAACATATTAGTAAAAAGGCACAAGTAAGTAATACAAAGTATATAAAAAATATATATATATATACCAGATATAAAACTAACAGGAGATGAAGAAACTGTTACAAATTAATATAGTGGAAGTTAACAACTGAGATATGGGACTATTAAAAATGTCAATATAGTGCAAAAAGTGAACAGTGATCACTATTTTTACAAACCAAACAATCAATCAATTAATGGAGAAAATAATCAGCAGATTAATCCATAATGAAAATAATCATTAGTTAATAGTTCAAAATGAGTTCCAGATCAGCCAACAGTAAAATCCTGCTTTTACATTAATGCATGAGTAATAATAAACTAATGATATGATATATAATAGTTTAACAGTCACAGGGGGCATTTTCATACTTGTAATACTTAAGTACATTTTCCTGATTATACTTAATACATACTTTTACTTAAGTAACATTTTCAATGCAGGACTTTTACTTGTAACACAGTGTTTTTGACAGTGTGGTATTAGTACTCTTACTTGGGTAGAGAATGTGAATAATTCTTCCACCACTGGTTGTCAAGCCACAAAAAGTCGCATTTTGTTATGGTATATTTGCAAAGCATACAGTGGAAATACAGTATAAAAACATAATAAGAAGTAAAGTAATTCCTTCCAAACAGCTGGAATATGTCCATTTAAAGTAAAAAGGTTCCTATTTTCTCAAGTTGATTCTTTTTAACACCAGAGTGCAACATTTCTCTCCCAACTAACCAATTTCTCTCAGCAATTAGCTCTCTGGCTAATTGGTATTAGTGCAATGGAATAACAGCAATCTCAGGATTTGCACTAGTCAGCTGTATGTTTGGGAAAGGCCTTGAGAGAAGAAGGACATTGACATGCAAATGATTGTCTTGAACTTTATTGAGCGGGTACATTTAAGTTAATTTGCCGTTGGGAGTGGCTAATGGAAGTAGGCTCCTCCAGTAACTCTTAAGGAGTCAATCCACCTGATTTAGAGGAAGCCAGCACATAGATCTCTTGATTGACAGAGCTGTTACTCTGCGTGTGACATAACTGACGGACAGAGAGAGGAAGAGGGAGTGAGGGAGGGGGGTTTTAGGAAGTTCAGCACCGCTCCTCTAGTTCCTGCATCATATCAAGACGCCCACATGTACGGTATGTTCCAGATGTTAGGGTATATCCTGGTGGGAGACGCAGTCAAGTATTGTTTTAAAGCCTTCAGGGTGGATCATAAATGTTGCACGGGGGACCTCATGAAAAATGCAGTACGTACGTATGCCCCCTTAGCTACAACACTGCACTGATGGACCTCTGGGAATGAAGCATGTTGGTGTAGCATCATGCTACGATTACAATCATAACCAGAAAGGGGCTTTATGGAGATGACATTAGATATACAGGAAGTTAGTTAACCTTCAGAGTTCATTTCAAGTGAGATCTACAGGCCCCAACGCTGAATTTTCAAACAGCATTATGGAACTTAACAGCAGATTAAATGTGTGCTTTTGACAAAAGGTGGCTGAAAAAGACTTCAGCTCTCTCTTAAAGTGTCTTTCATATCAGCTTACCTGACTCCGTAAGTTGGGTGGTAGGTTGGGAGTGTGTGTGACAGTGTTTGTGCGCACAAATATCTTTTTTTTTTATAAAATGTGCTTGTCTGACGATGCTGAAATATTCTTGTCTGAGTGTGTGTGTGTGTGTGTGTGTGTGTGTGTGTGTGTGTGTGTGTGTGTGTGTGTGTGTGTGTGTGTGTGTGTGTGTGTGTGTGTGTGTGTGTGTGCATGTTTGCCCTTTTATAGATGTGTGTGAAGGACCCAGCAGAGGAGCTAAAAGTAAAGCGTCAGGCCATAATTGGGTTATAGGGACCGGTGATGGATTAAAGCACGGCTAGGGAGACGCTGCAGCAACATTAGGGTGTCTGAGATGTCAGGGGCAGAGCGCTCTCATTAATCGCCTTGGCCCTTACATTACTGCATTAGTTGTATTAGCAGCTAGGAGTCGGCAAGCACTTTGGGATTTCTCGCTGAGGCAGGCCACATTCCTCTCTTTCCCCTCAGAAGTGGGCATGGTGACTCACTTTTCTTTAAAGAAAGAGGGGCAGAAGGAAAGAACAATCAAAAAGGACAGGAAGGATCATTTATTTCATTTCAAATGTCTACTTTATGTTTTGGGTTTTGCACAAGGTGTCTTGAAGTTGTTTGCCAGTTAACAGTGATCACATGTCACGCTTTTGGTATGAGAACTAACTCCAAAGTCTGAAACTTGTTAAGTAATTTACAGTAAGTACATGTGCACTCGCATACACACACACACTATACAGCCCCCAATCAGTCATCCCACTTCTCAATAACCTAATAGTCCTCCTGTGAAAATTGATTTTTAGGAGCATGTTCCATGACCCCGACCCCCCCTACCGCCACCATCACAATCTCAGTCCTCTTTTTCTTCTTTCAATTCCATCCATCTCCCTCGCAGTACAGATATTTACACCGTAGCTGTTATTAATAAGCAGAAATTGATTTCGCTGTGTAGTAAAAACATGACGTGAGCAGCCGGGGGTGGTGTCGGTTGGTGACTGGGCTTCTCTGCTCATAGGCCGGGGAGGTGGGCGGCGTTTTGCATTTGCCTGATGGAGAGGGATGGGGTGGGGCAGAGGTCATGAGGGAAACCTAGATGAGGATGTATAGACTAACATTAGTGATCCCAAATGTTCAACCCTTGTCCGCTCCCTCTTTGTGAAGTGAGAGCTTCATCACTCATTCTCCCCCCCCCCTCCTCCTGCCATTCTCCAGAGGCTAAAGTATGTGACTTAATCACAGCTGAAGTGTCCCTGATTGCCTCAGAGCTGTTGGTGGCCTAAGCAAAACCCGTAGTGTCCATGGAAGCAGACTGTCTGATCAAATTATCAATCAGCACACCTCTGCACACGCACTTATAGGTGAAAACATCCACTTTAAAGGGCCGGTTCACCCAAATTACACTTATCTCTAGTGGCCTCTGGCCATCAGTGTTGGGTAGTAAAACATTACAGTATTTTGATTCCTATTTGCAGTATCGAAAAAATAAATTAAAAAGTTTATCAACAGCATTTCTTCCCATAAACAACACCTCTGTTACTCACATAATTCACACATCTAGCTGTGAAGAGATTTCATTGTAACTATTATTATTGTAACTAACGGTTAGTGGGATATCTTATGAGAAGTTATTACTCATTTTTCGTGCGTTTTCCTACGAATGTCCAGCGTCAATTTCCACTCCAGTCTTTTCAAAATAAACTTACGTCTTCACAGGAAACAACTTGGTTAGGATTAGGCAACAAAACTACGTAGTTGGGTTTAGGAAAAGGTCGTGGTTAAGTTACGCCACACTGGAAGGGGTTTACGCCATGCCGGAAGTGCTGTAACTTAAGTACGGAAGCTACGTGACAAAAACTACTTGGTTAGGTTTAGGAAAATATTGTGTTTTTGGGTTAAAATAACAAGGGAAATGGCGTAACGTAAGTACAGAGGTTACGTGACAAATAAATCAATGTTAACTTCTGGTTTCACACGGGATATGAACGCCGGTCTTCTGGGCAAATGTCCACTGTATTTTGACCCACCCATCCACCCCGACACGGCATTTGGCGCTCTTTATACTTCCTGGTTCACAATTACGTGGATTATATACAAATTGATTTTGTGGGATATATATATGAATTACAGTGCATTTACTTTTCGTAGGTATAGCTTCAAACGGTGTATGAGAAAAGCCTGAACTACCTTTTTCCGAAGATATAATCGTTACGAAAACTGTTGACTGTTGACCAACCATTTAATCTGTGCCCTCTGAAAAGGAGCATGAAAGACATCATATGAGTTTACACAGATCGCTTTCTCATGGCGGGATGAATGGCGAGGGGCCGAGGGCAGCGTGTGTGAGGAGGTGGGCAGAGGAAGGATTGTTATTGGATCACAGTCGCATAGAGCACAATTTCCCATGAGTGTCCTTGGGTACCTGATCTGTGCAAAGAAATACTGGACCCCCTTCCTATTGTTCCTCACACTTACGTGTGAATGCACATGCACACACACACACACACGCACCACGACTACACACACACACACACACACAGGTATCTGTTTGTCTTGCGAGCGCCTCTGTTCACATGGAAGGGGTTGTCCTCCTGCTCCAGGACGAGGTATTAGCTTTCCCCTGAGGGAGAGTTCTAATTAGGTAATTGACTGATGTATAAAGCAGGTGTATGTATCCGTTACAGCCGGCTCGACCTGTTCATTATTAAACAGTGACCCTCTCCGCCACTCGTGCCAAAGCCTTCGGTGCAGGGGAGAAAGTGGCCGGGAAGAGCTTTCACAGGGATCAGGCGTACTCGTAATTACACTTGCTGGTTACCTGAGTCTTACCCCTTTACTGTTGCATGTTGAACGAGGACCCCGGTGCTCCATTTCCCACTGATTGAGCACATTGCTGTCACTATAAAGGCTTTTCAGAAAGTCAAGTGATTTTTTTGGGGAACAAATAGTTCCAGTTGTCTTTCCGGGTAATCGATGAATTTTTCTTTTGTGGGAAATGCACGATCATTGAATTGTTGGAAATAGCATCATATCTGACAGGTCACAAAACTTTTCACCCTCACACGATTGTACAATCGACAGGCGAATGAAACTGGAGCTACACTCGGCCAGAAAGGAGAGGAGAAATTTGCCAAGTGCCAGCGAGCAGCACTTCATTCTGACACTTTGACATCGGTGAAATATATAAAGTATTGGGTTGCTGTTAGGTCTATAGCCCAGTTTATTCACATCAGGAGGCCCAACGATCGAGATATGGATTGATAGCGGAGACAGGAATTGATTCAAAGTGTGTGCGGGTGTGTGTTTGTGTGTGCAAGCATGTGACAGCAGCCTCAAAACGTGAGCCGGCCGGTCCACTTTAATTCAGCAAGTTACACATTTCATTTCCGAGTGTGTAAGTAACAGAAGCCAACGAGACGGGCTGCAACAGCTTTTGGGCCGACGCTTTTTTGATTGAGCCAGACCTGGACACTGGCCAGCCTATAAAATGTTCCTATAAATGACATCACATTTTCAAATCGACTTATCATTTTTTTTTCCTTTCTTGCTTTGTGTTCTTGTGCAAGTTACGACAAATCACTGGAAATGTGTGAGGTGTTGAGGACAATGCAGGTCAAGGACTGCTGCAGCCATGATTTTATGTCATCTTATGAAATAAAAATGTATCTTTGTTCAAAGACTTGACTTTGTCTTTTTCTCTCTGTTGCCTATCTAAGGACATACAAAAACATACCGTGGTGTGGTAAAGGAAATTAACAGTAATGTGTTGTCAATACTTTATAAGCATATCTTCCTATTAGTCGATACACCAGTGACGACTGAATGGAAAGAAAGTGAACGTTTTTTAGGCTACATAACACACAATGAGTCCTCACTTTATCAGGGCCATAAACAAGCACTTACCCACCACTGTTGTTTAGAAGGCCGACATATGGTAGAGCTGTGTTATATGTGTGTGTGTTTTGTGAAGCACTGTACAATTAGTAGGCTTGTCACGGTAGTCGGTGTTACTGGTCATCAGGCATACACCGATTACATTACTTGTCCACCGCCCACATCGTCGTTAGTTAATTTTTGCGTATCATGCCGTGTTATCAATACATAGGACAAACGACGGACGTTACAAACTGAAAGTGAAAGTGTCTGCTCCGTACGGCGTCTCAGCACAGAGTAGCAGCAGTCCGATTTCACACACACAGCATGAGAGAGAGTTGACAGACAAGACGATGGCGGTGGTGTCAAAGGGAAAAGCAAAAGCGCCTATTTGGAGATATTTCGTATTGACCATCATCTTTTCTTGTGAAATGTCCGGTGTAATCGGTAAAACCAGCGTGAAATTTTCCTCACTGTGACATCCCTAACGTTAGGTTAGCATATCAGCCCCTAAATCCTTGTCCTATTCAACCTTAGATCCAGATTTCATACCATGCTCACATTCTGAGATTTACTAAGATTTCTTTTTTATTGTCTCTTGTGTCATTTACTGTGCCCTTATCAATAGACTCGTCTCCAGATTCATACAGTTTTGACGTCTCCTACTTTAGAAGTAGAAAAACTGAAAGAAATGTAGGTCCTTAGGCTAAGAAGTTTGTGTGTACACCATAATGTCATACACACAGAGTATAAAGATATGATCAAATACACTTCAGCTTACTACCTTTGCAATTCTAAATTCTTGACTAGTTCAGCTGAAGTATACTGTATATTATGGCAGCAAAAAAAAATTGTATCCGTCGTCTGACAAGCAAGACACTGTACTTCGAGATGACTGTGTGAAGTTCCACGATCAAAAATGAATTATTATTTATGGAAACCCCAATTCTATGAGCGCAAGTGGAGCCTCCTTGCAGGCTCTATAGATTTGACCACTTGCCCTGCCTGAGCATTGCACTGAAATGTACATGTAATGGGTCAATCAGAATGGACTCATCAACCCTTACCCATTCAGACTGGTAAATGGCTGTTGTACCCTAACCGAGCCTCCACAAAGTCAGTGACTCTGGGACTGGCATGGTGACAAGGTCAGAGGGCTCTATGTGTGCTCATAGAACTAAAGTTACAGTGCATAACCTTCATCTATTTCACACAAGCGTCAACCTCTACAGGCCCAGACACATCAAACCAACATCAGTTGCACTTGAACACACTGCAATGTCTATAGCCAATGGCGAAGTACCATGTATGTCCTTCGCTCGCGTGAGAGGAAATAACTCTCCATACTACTCCATACCAGCAGGCAGTGGTAGTTGGTATTCGACATTCAAAAAGGTAAACCGGAAGACCAAGGACTGCAGATATACGAGCCGTTATTATGATACCTACATGAAACAAAGCAGCGTTTGCTAACCATTTTCACACCACTCTCACTCATCACTTAGCTTCATTCCAGATGACCATGCCATTGTGAAAATATCCTCGTATTGGAATGATCAGATGAGATGAAGATGAAAAATTAAAAGAGCCTTCTGTGGGCGACTAGACTAAAGCCGACGGTGCAGGACAAACCGCAAAAACTAGGCCGACAGACACTCACCGACGGCCTCGACCTGTCCGGTACCGACCGTGGGCTTGGTGTGTCAGGCTCTGTAGGCTTGGGAGAATAATGGAACAAAAAAGCATGCTTCTCACTGGTCACCCGGACCTGATGCTCCAGAAACACTGGAGCATACAGTATTACTATGATATCCCTGGTGTGTCCCGGAAAGTGAAACTGGAGCCTTAACAAGTGTCAAGATGCTCCCAATCCCTCGCCCAAGAATGGGACGAGGATCCAAAATAGTGTGGTCGGATTGGAGTGGAGTAGTTGTTTATCATTACAGTCATTACTCTTTACACTTGCGGCCAATTTATGCCCAATGGGACATCCAGGTACCCCTAACATTTTAGATATCACAACTGCTTGTGACATCCTAGATAGGACACATTTGATATAATCTGTATTCTTATCTGTACATAATTCACATTCCAGCTGAATATGGCTTCTCATGCCACAAGATTACAGGGCCAGAGGCTGTTGTGCCAGGATTAGTTTCAGACTCATAATGAATGTTTATTCCCAAACAACCCCTAATCTGATCTAGCCTAATCTAATCCCATCTACAGTGATCACTGACAGGGGGGGATCACCTCCTGACACACCCATCCACACTAACACTACCATCCCTCCACACTGCCTCAGAGAGGGGAGGGAGTTCATTTTTGACATTTTTCGGTGATTGCTGCTTAGCTGGGGGTTCAGTCAAAACAGATTTGTAATTTTAAAATGTAGGGTACAATTTTGACAACAAATGGCGAATTCACCATGGCTGGATTTGAATTGAGATTTAACACAATAAAAATGCCTTCCTTATAATTCCATGCAGTACAATGCACATTTACGCCATAATCTGAGGCAGCAAACATTGTTGCCTTGAAAGCAACTTCCTCAGCTACAGAGTCAATGACATACAGCATTAGAAAATTATAATTTTCAGTCCCCCTTGTCCACTAATCCACTTGTCCCAGTCGGACTTGTACTCTCTGTGCAGTACAGGATGTACAGCTGTTGCGGACTGGTGAAGAGCCCATCGTTTTTGATTCCCAGATCCAATCATAATGGCTTAGCAGTTATGAGATACTATTCATCACACAGATGTAGCCACTCTTGACCATCAAAATCAGAATCTGAGACAATCAACTCCCCCCAAAAAAACTAAATTAAAGCAGTGGTATGGCTTGTGGCTTTGATTGGATTGGTCCTGATTACAATTCCCAAAACAGTAAATAAAAATCTTTGTTGGAATAGCACCACTAAGCGACTTTTACTTGACAAGCAAGGTATACCTATAATCCATTCAAGCCTGTCTGGAGATTTGTCCGAGCAAAATTAAAATGTTCAGTGATTTTGGTCTTTTTGATAGTGCCTAGTTTTTTTTTAAAAGCACTTTTAGCCAGGATATTGGCCCAACGTCTATGGCAATATCGGTCTGCCCTTCAGTCCACCATCTTGGTCCAGACAGAAATATCTACTGTATCTATATATATAAAAACTACTGGATGCATTGCAATGAAATTCTATACAGACATTCACGGTCCCCAGAGGATGGACCCTCCTGATATTTGTGATCCACTGACTTTTCCTCTAGAGCCATCTTGAGGTTAACATTTGTGGTTTTGAGCGAAATGTCTCGACAAATACTGGAAGGATTGCCATGACATTTGGTACAGGACAGGTATTGATGTACCCCTCAGGATGAATTGAAAAAACTGGCGATCCCTTACCCTTTCATGGCGCCACCATCAAGTCAAAATTTGGATTAGTCCAACACTTGGATTTATGATCAAATACCTGCAGAACAAATGACAATTCTCACCGGCATCATCTACTTGTTATTTAGTGCCAATAGTAAATGTGAGCCTGCTAACTGCTAAACTGTTATTCGTTGTTTTCAATGACAATGACAATAAAGTCTCTATTCTATTCTATTCTATTCTAACATGCTAAACTACGATGATGAACGTGGTATCTGCTACACTTTAGCATGTTAGCACTGTCATTGTGAGAATGTAAGCAGTAATATTAGCATTTAGCAGTACCTCTGTGCAGTACAGCCTCACAGAGCCACCAATCTCGGAACCCATCGGCTATCGGTCTGATGACAGATAAGCCTCTGGGGTCAAGGGGCTTTATTTCTGGGGTTTCGGTGTAGCAAGCGGATATCTAGGCCCTCTGTGTTGTTTTTCAGTCCGATTAGCAACTTGAGATGCAAGACTGGAGTTTGCGTTGAGAGACAACATGTATGACCGGATTGTTTCACAAGTAGCCAGTTTACAAGCTGATATTAAACTGATAGAAAGCCAGATCATCGTCAAACGATAGCGTTCCGACTCTTTTTCTCTCCACACAGACTGTTTACCTGCATTCAACCAAAGCCTGCTCGAACGTGATTGGTCAATACTAATTGGACTACAAATGGAAACCAGAATGTTTCCGACACCAAAATCTTGTCCGGTTGCCTACAGATTCTGGATTACAGAGTCACAAATGCGTCTGTAGACTTTGTTAACAGATTAGGATATAAGGGGGACCAGTACAAAATCAATTTTATGTTCATTCTATTATGTTTCTCAACATGATCTGTCCACTACCACAAAGCGATTTCTTCTCTGTTGTTCTGCTCCCTGTCCAACTTAATTTTTTGGTGAGCTTCCCTCCTAACACTTCACCAGTATCTCTGTTTCAAAACACTAAATAAAAAGAAGTCCTTAAAACTCCATACAGCTCACCTCTACTCGTTCTGAACCTGCCCTTTGGCCTTTGGAAAATCCTGAACTCCCTTGAACTCACTCCCAACCCTTTCCTTTTGGAACCACTGTGTCCTATCCCCTGAAGACAGAAAGATAGAGCTTCTTTTACTCCTTCCTCCTGCTTTCTAAATGCCCGCCAGCAAACACAGAGAGGACTGTAAAAGTAGGAAAGGTGCAAATAAAAATCATTTTTACGAGATGGTAGAAGGAGGAAGGAGCCCCCTCTCTGTGAGCCTTGTCACGTTTGGATTTGACCTTATTGTACCCCCTTCTTTCTGAACCTCAGGGTAGGAAGTGTCTGCAAGGATGCACAGCAGCCGTTCAATAATGCTGAAGTCAAAGGGACAACCTTGCTCCTGGATCAAAATCCAAGGGAACATCCTTTTCTCAATGATCTATGCTACAGACTCTCTTTCATTTCCCAGTTTACCTGTTGATCGTCATAAAGCAATGTGAAATGGTAGTTCAGTCTGAGAATTGAATAGCGAGGAGGATTTAATCTCTGTCTTTCAGATTCAAGCTACAAAGGACTCAATCCAGGATAGGCCAGAGGTCATAAAGTCATCGGCACCAAGAGAAAGAGACACCTCCCTCTATGATTAAAACAATAAATCTGATTAGCCTTCTCCTTCTTCATTTTTACAAGGAGTCTACTATGTGTGGGAGTTTTCTAACGCAGCTTATTTCATTCCTCCCCCCAGGTGTGCCCATGCTGCATGTGAAACCTGAGAGTAGATTAAAGTGCCAACCCCAGAGAGGAAAAATGCTTTTAGGAACTTTTAAAACTGTGTTTAACAGTGTGTTTTTAGTGCCCACTAAAACCAACACACCGCACCACATGGCCAAGATGGAGGGATGCAGCGTCCTAAAGAGTGGGAGAGAGATGAAGGGAGAGAGATAGAGAGGAGGAGGAGGAGGGACTTTGTAAAATTATGGTGCCCTTTTCTTGACACCAGGCCCTGGATTGGCTTGGTTTTACTCAACAAGCAGCAGAGCCTAAGAAGGGCAATGCTGGTTGGTCAGTCATTGGTCAGTCGGTCTGTCTATTCGTCCAGCACTCTGGTCCAGAGCTTGATATCTCTCAACAGCTACCTATCATATCGCTTTAAAATTTAGTAGGCCTGTAGATATCCTTGGTCCCCAGACGATGATTCCTGATGCATTATTTTGTTGACCCCCTGACCTTTCATCTAGCACCAACACTTTGGTCCATTAGAATGTATGTAACTTTAAAACTACTGGCAGGATATATCCATTAAATATGCTTTGGACGTTCATGGTCCCCAGAGGATGAACATGCATTTGGAATTACTGCCAAAAAAAGTTAGTGTCATTATTCCTATTAAACTACATAGCACACGTATCCTAACATACACAAAATCCAAAACAAGGAATACCACAAGGAAAAAAGCACCAATTCAATCCAGCACAGGACCTGGGCATGCATAGATAAAAAACATAAAACAAAATAAAACTAGAAACCATGATGCGATGGGATCACACCAGCCGTGACGCCAAATCTGGTCAGGGGCGTAAAGTGGGGGGGCCAATGGCCCCTTCCCCACATCCTACCCCCCTACCTTGGACCACACCAATCTTCAACCTTCCACCTTCATTTTGATCTCAACTACAAATCTGTAAAGTTTTGTGACTGCATCTTGCACGGTTGTGCAAGTGGTGACAAAATCTGTCCACAAACATAGTATCTGGCAAAGTACTCAAAACCTCTTCTGTGCTAGTTCCCGCCTCAGTAGGTGTCTGCAGGCTGTTCTCATACACTGTTCGTAGCTATACCTACGACAAGTAAATGCACTGTAATTTGTATATATCCCACAAAATCAATTTGTATGTAATCCATGTCATTGTGAACAAGTAGAAATAGCGGGTCAAGGAGACCAGGAGACTGGTACCTCGTGTGAAACCAGTAGTGAACGTTGATGTATTTGTCACGTAACTTCCGTACTTATGTTCCAGTGTTATTTTAAACTAAACCACAATATTTTCCTAACCTAACTAAGTTGTTTTTGTGACAGAACCTTCGTACTTCCGGTGAGCAAAACTACTTCCGATTTGGTGTAATTTAAACACAATCTTTTCCTAACCCTACCTAAATAGTTTTCTTGCATAAACCTAATTAAATCAATCTTTTCCTAATCCTAACTAAGTTTTTTCCTGTGAAGATGGAAGTTTATTTTGAAAAGACTGGAGACACACACACAAACTGTCGCGGCTGGTAATAATTGTCCGTTCTGCATGACTGGGTGAGGTTTATGGTGTAATTATGTCAATTAATTCCTGGACAACAGGTAAGGGTGTGGCTGCTGTCTATTCAATGGCATCAAGAACAGGATGTCATCAATATGAAAATGAAAGTCATAAATGACAGCAATATGCAAATATTTATGACTTTGATACACTGGCAACATCTACGCCATGGTTGGACTGTGGACTTTGCCTTGTGAACTCAAGTCACCCTCGCTTGGTGGTTTGGCTGCCAGCAGGTCTGCATGAAGCACAGCAAAGTCTACCGAGGTCAGAAAACATCAGTCATGTGTTTTCTATTGCTCCGTCCTGAAATTCTATTTAACAGTTTTATCTGATTTGCTTGGTAAACCTGCAGGTCAACCAAAACCCTCCTGAACTGCTGGACACAACTCAACTTTTCCTTGTTATATTGCCTTACAGGAATTTAATAATAACTTCTACAGAATGTCCTCATTCAGAGGGAACTGAGTCAGCATGCACTGCCTCATTGATAAGAATAAAACCATTTCCTTGGTTTGGTACAACATCCGAAGAAGCGGTTGCCCTTTCCTCTTTTGAAAATAAAACCACAAAGGAGATAAAATTATATGAATTTAGTTTGTCTAGACCAAACTGCTGTGCTGCTGGATTTTTCTGATGGTAATTCAGTCAGTTTTCTTGAGCTTGAAACAAAAGAGGTTTTCTTCACCGAGGAAAATACACCTAGCGGCTGCCACATTACATGTTTGGTGTTTGTATAAACTTCAGCAAAGTGTTGACTAATGTGGAGGTTAGAAAATACATAAAGAATATTTCATTTGATTATAAACTGCTTCTTTAAAACCCACATATCATATCATGGCAAGATGTGGAGGCCAGGCCGCTGACAAGGGTGCTCTTGACCTCTTCATACCTGTGCTTGTAAAAGCAGCCACAGGGGGTCCCAACAAGTGAAGAAATGGAAGCCATGTGACACAAGACAGTACCTATAAATATGGCCGAGATCACAGGGGCACTTAATGCAGGGGTGGGCAGACTGCTTTTTTACCAGCGCGTCTACAACATCTTAAAAAGGTTCTGTCGTGTCATATGAAACCAATAAAACCCAAACACTTCCTCCCCGGCAGAGAAAGGCCTCCTAACCTACCACAACTCACCGTCTGCCGTCCTGCCAGACCGCCCTTTTGCTTTAAAGGCATGTTAATTCTTCCGCTTTTCTTTTTTTTGTTTTTCAATTTCTTTTTATTTTTCACCATTGATTTATTCCTCTTTCTACTTTTTTCCGCCTTCCCTTTGAATGCCGTCTCTCCGTCTCTGTAACTCTTGTGAATGCAAGCAAAGGAGAAAACTGTACATTTGTGGCAGGAAATGGGTGCTGATTCATGACTTGAGAGGATTAAGGTGAAAAAGGAGCGGCCAGCACTTCTTTGAGGAACTACAGGAAAGCAAAAAAGAGTTTTTTAAAAAAAAAAAAAGCTAAAACCATGAGACAGATATACAACATGCACTTCACTTAGTTTTACATGCAAACTGTACAATCCTCTTTGTGACACAGAAAAATAGAGACATATACACAAAAGATAGCCCGATGTATGCAAAAGCAATATGCAGGAGAATGAAGACCTCTTGCCATTTCCACAAATTATTTTTTTTCTGGTGATGACATTGATCAGCACGCCATCCATTACCAGAGAATTATGAGCTCACAGGAAGAATAAAAGGGCTCTGCAAGTCTGTTTCCCATAATGAGACACTGATCCGATATAGTTACCTATCACAACACACACACAAACGTCCATTATCATTATTGTGTGTACGGCCATGTGTTTGAAATATGTACTTATGCATCATACAAACACGGTAAGGTCAGAGATTCTCCACCGGGACATTTGATTGAGCAAAACGCTTTAGTTTTAATTTAGTTTACTCGGCGAGATTTTCAGGTGGCACGACTCCTTCTTCATAGCAGAACACAGAGCCTCGTGTGCCTGAATAGCTGCAGAGTATTGCTTTGTACCACCAGACAGAGGGAGGCAGGGAAGGATATGATGGCTCATTAATGGATTACAGACTTCTGTCAGATGAGCTCAGTGTTTCCACGGCGGCCTGTCAGGTCATGCTTAAATTGAATAAATGTTCTGCAATCGGATGAGATCAGTATCTCTATTAAGGTGTCAGCATTTAGTTCAAGCAAACAATTACACGTGCATGGTGTTGACAGTATTGTATTCTATTGGAATACATGCAC
This sequence comes from Sebastes fasciatus, assembly GCF_043250625.1. NCBI lineage: Eukaryota > Metazoa > Chordata > Actinopteri > Perciformes > Sebastidae > Sebastes > Sebastes fasciatus. The sequence goes on along the minus strand of NC_133813.1, from coordinate 22,895,172 downwards.
ATTTTAACCTGAGAATTGCATATGAATTAAAATAAAACAACTACTGTGTGGTGATGGAAGTTGTGATTGGTTGGATCACGCATGCTTAAGGCTGAACACACTTGTCACATGAAATAAGAATAAAGTAGCGGGGCCAGGACGGTGGTAAAAACACGAACCATACCTGATGTATCACTCACGTTGACAGCAGTGGATCGAGGATCCTCTCTCTGTGTGTCTCTTTGGAACAATGAAAGTCTTTAATCAGGCCATGGCCTGCTAATGAACGGAGGCGGGTAGACGGCCTGGGAGAGGAGAGGCAAAGAGGAAGGCAATTTCTGGAAATGATTACAGACTCATTTCCTTGTTTATCCTGCCTTTGAAAAGAGAAAGAGAGACCCCCCCACCTCCCCACCCTCCACCCCCAAAAGGTCCTCCACTTATTGTGTCACAACCGCTGACCCCCCCCCCCCCCAAACCGCCAGCACCCGTCTAAGGCCCTCATTGGTCCATCCTTAATCACTCTCGCTCCGTGCTCTTTCACTTTTGCTCCCGTGCTTTGCCAGATTTGTTTCACTCTTTCAATAAACGATTTCCTTCGTTCCTCCGTCCTTTCTCTCGATCTCTCTTGCCGTCCCTCTTTCTTGCGCTCTGCCTCTATTGTGGAATTGAGGGTCCCACTTGTAAACAATTTCCCCACGAGATCAAGCTGGGTCCCGTCCCTTTTCATACTGGGGTTCTGGCTTGCCCTTGTTTGCTTCAAGTGGGCGAGCTGGCTAGGACTGAAGTTAATGGCTGGAAATCTCTAACTAACCTCTCCAACAGCTGTCTCCAGAGTCCCCTCTTTCTCGTTCTCTACTTTAACAATACTTTTTTTTTGTCCCTCGCTCTTTTGCTCTCTCTCCTTCGTTGCCAAAAAATAGTGGATGATGGTTGATTGGGGGAAAAAAATTCTAGGAATTTTTCCAGAAATTTGCCTTTTCCTCCAACAAGTGGCTCAAGGCCGGAAGAAAACGAAGGAGGTAGAGCAGGAGAGAAAATGAGGCTCTAAAGCTGCTTTTTTCCCTCTATTTCTCCCTCTCTCTCTCTCTCTCCTCCTTTCAGTAAAAAGAAGAATAAGAAAAGACCCTCCATTGGACATGTCTTTCTTTTCTGAAAACACAGGTTCAAAGGCACGGGGAGATTTGGGCCCTTTGTGAGGCTTTGAGGGTAATGATGAGAGGGGAGGAACAACATCCAATTCCAAACAGCTTCCTGGCCTATTCTGCACCGAATCTCTCCAAGCCCTCGGCTGTAGAGCGGAGGCCTAATCCACACAAATCTACACTAGCTGGAGAAAAGCTGTTTCCAGTCTTCAAGTGGGTGAAAGTACTACTGGAGTGGACGCTGCTGGCTGACTGCTGAATCCCGGTGGCTGCCTGTTTAGCTTTCGAGCAAACACATAAATGGAAGGTCAACAGCTCCTCTGGATTTATAAAATAATGGGTATAATCATTAAAACAACAATGAATTATCATAGACGATTAACACAATTCCTCTACGGAGGGATAAGGCACAGATTATCAAATAAAAGAAGTTTAAAAATAAAGACTACTGAAAATGCTTCTCAACGAGGAAGCTTGATAAATATGTTTATCTGACCAACTTATATTTTAACAAATGGGGCCAGATGTCTTCAAATACTGTACGCAGAGAGAAAGAGATTTTTAAAGAAAAAGCAAGAAGTAAAGTTAAGTAAATTAAATATCATTCCCTCAACTCTGATCACTTGGGTTCAATTTCCAGGTTGTATGTAGAAAATGTCTCATAGGAGTGAAATTTAAATACCAAAAGCAATGTAACTGCTACTTAAGGTTAAGCAAATTTATAAAACTGGTAGCCTAGCTCAAATCTAGCAATCTGATTGGTTCATAGCCTTGATATAATACCCACATACCACTGCTAAGACACGCTTGCGCTTTCAGTATCACTCTGCGCGAATGAGAAAAAAACGTTAGACTCATGGTTGCCTAGTGGGTCACTTCCGCCAACACGGCACAGGTTACATATACAAAGTAACAGCACAGTTAGCTTTCCAAAACCCACTACAAAATGGAAAAATTTGAGGTTAACTTCTGTGGAGTAGTGGATTGAGTCACCCGATTTGACTGTTATCAGGCCATTAAATGTGCATTATCGGTCACTATAAGCACCATAAATGTGGGTCATTAGGGCCCTACTACACCGACTACGTTATAAAAGTGAAAGTGAAACTTAAAAGCAACACGTTCTAACATGTAAAACTGAATGAAACGACACATTTTCAACACAAACAAAAGGCTTCTTTAGGTTTAGGCAACAAAACTACAACTTCTTTAGGTTTAGGCAACAAAAAAAAAACTTGGTTAAGTTTAGGAAAAAACAATGATTTGACTTCCGCTTCTGCTCCTGTCATATTTACTAGGGTCTCTAGAGGTCGCTGTCGTGTTCTTTAATAACTTCTTTTGGTGATCTACCATGTGAATAGATGACAAAACCTACTAGTGGGTGTAGTAGGCCCCTATTGACCCACATCTATGGGGCTTATAGCGACTGATAACGCCTATTTAATAGCCTGACAACAGTCTAATAGGCTGATTGAGCAGTGCCCATCTCCTGAAGAAAATCCACCTGCTAAATGGCATGCAGCGCTACGTAAAAAGGAGGTTCCACAATGTTGCTCAAAATATGCAAGCAAGTAGGAACGCAACAAAAATACACTAACCACTACCTCTGCAGCACCACGATTCAGAAAACTATCTGATGTGGGTCTTGACACGAGAGATTATGGCCGTAAGTGGACTGGCAACCCAAACTCGGAGACCAGAGAGGGAAGTAACATCCTCGCCACACCAAGCAACACACCTTCACATAACAAAATAAAAAGCCAGCCAAGTACAAGCAGTTATCAAAGTCATTCTACTGACGCTGGATAGTTTCTCAGTGGTTGCACAATAAATGTCAACACACAAATAATGTAAATAAAGTGCCAAATAATGAAACCAATATAAACGCTAGCCTGTGTTGTTGTATGTTCCATAGCGACCACCATTCTAGCAACCGCCTCGGTATGGACAGGCAGGAGGGCTTATTTCATTGTGGACATTACTATTTATTAAAAATAAGCTATTTAAATTGCAATTTGTCTATAACTTTCATATTGCCGTAGTTGATGACCGTATTATAATGATATATGATATTTTGTGATTTTATTACAGCTAAGGGGCGTTGTTCTGCCCAAAGAGAAGCGGCCTGTCGTGAGTTATGCTAAATCGAACTAAACAGTTTAAATGTAACCATTCACCAAAACATTTCACATAACAGGAGAAAATGGGCATAATTTGTGCTTTAATTATATACTCAAATTAATTTTATTATCATATAATAGGAGTGTAATGTTTACGTTATTCCACAAAATGAATCCTATGTTTCAGCGTGTGTGTATCTTCCAAAGACTATTTGTTCATCGACTGACTGTGCGATGAGAGTGGACTCTGCCATCCTCAGACACCCAGATGCCCTGAAGAGACAGGTGACAACCTCCCATCATGCCACATCGCGCCCTTTCTGTGCTGGTGACACACTTAATTTGGCCTGGCAAGTAAGCATTTAACCTAAGATTACATTAACAGACATTCAAAGCCAGCCAACTGGAGTACAGAGACATAGAACGCACTCACAATTTGGTCACATCCGCGCAGAGAAACACACACTCTACAGAAAAAAAACATTTTTAAATGCATCAGTGTGCCACCGATGCATCTTTATAATATTTATTTTTATATAATATGATATTTTGAAATATTGAATCATTCAGGCTCCGACACACTCGCTGAAATGTAAATCATGTCCTTGCTTCTACACGGAGAGCACACGCAAGCAAACATGTGTGCATGTTACAAGCATACCGTAGCATGTGACACCTAAAGTACATACTATAGCAACTTGCACAGAAATATATATATACACACACACTGCCCCCTGTGTTGTCATGCTGATGGTGGTCACAGGCCATGAGGACTGATGAGTAAGATCTTGGCCGACATGCCCTGAAAGAAAGGATTTGTTGTCCTCCTTCATCACACCTACCTGTTTTTTTCACACTTGGCTTCCTCCTCTCTCTTCCTCCCTCTCTCCAGCCCTCCTTCCATTTTTCTTTCTCCTTGCTGAGCAGATATTTCTGTGCCGCAGGACCCTTTAACCCCCCCCGCCTCCTGTCCCTCCCTCTTCCCCCATCCGGTCATCAAACATGGGCACCAGCTCACAATGCCACCCTCTTCCCACCTGCAAAACACAAACAAACCCTCCCTCCTTCATCTGTCCTCAAACAAAGAGCACTCCCTCTCTTTCTCCCCCCCCCCGACCCCCCCCCTGCACTGTCAGTCCTGTCCAGCTTTTCACTTACAATTAGCTGTGGCGGGCTTCGCACTCATCAACTGTCGTGAGTTTAGCACCCAGTCATGAGGGGCCTTGACAGATCAAGCTAAGGCAGCCTGACACCACTGGTGTGAAAGAAGATTCTAATTCTGGATAATTAGCTGACGAGAGCATGTTAGAGGGGAGGGGGGCAGAGGGGAGGGACGGGGGGAGCTGAGGCAAAGTGGCAGTGCGTCGTAAGCACTTTCTATCAACTTACTGTTGATCTCTGTTCTCTCTCGCTGTCTCTCTCTCATCCATCCATCCATTTCTCTGTCTCTCTCTCTCCTTCACCTGACCTCATTTACACATCTCTCTCTCTCTCTCTGGGGACCAGCGATGATGCACTTATTCCTCATGTAATGCCTCACAATTACTTGGATCCAGGTAATCCTAAATAATCTCAGCTCCATAATATTGATCCATGTGTAGAGTCTATATTTTAGTATTTTACTTTTAAAATATATGTATTTCATTTTAGCATTAGTGCTCTTCAACCTGCAGTGAGCAGATGCAGCTATACCTAACAAAACAAAACACTTTATTAATATGAATTCACTTTTTAAAAATACGAAGTATATTAAAGGAACCGTGTGTAACATTTTGGGGGATCTATTAGCAGAAATGGAATATAATATTCATAACTATGTTTTCATTACTGTATAATCACCTGAAACTAAGAATCGTTGTGTTTTCGTTATGCTTAGATTATAATGAGTCCTTTGTATCTACATAGGGGGCATGTAGATACAAATATAGATACCGCCATGTTTCTACAGTAGCCCAGAACGGAAAAATCAAACACAGGCCCTAGAGAAAGACTTTCATGAATTTACTAGGGATGTCAGTCGATTAAAGTATTTAATCACAATCAATCGCATGATTTTCCATAGTTAATAGCGATTAATTGCAAATTAATCGCACCGTTTTTATCTGTTCAAAATGTACCTTAAAGGGAGATTTCTCAAGTATTTAAGTAGACAAATATGCTTGCTTTATGCAAATGTACGTATATATTTATTATAAATAACACAAAACAATGATACTGTCACAACTGACACAATGCTACCCAGTTGTTTTGTTTTTTTATCAATCAACATAATGAGGACTTCATTTTAATGAAAGTATCTTCAATCCATAAGTTTTCTTTTTTCTTCTTTTACTTATTTTTTTCAATTAATGTTTTGTTTTGAATTATGTATTTTTTTTTAAGAATTTCCAATGCATATCTGCAAAGTTGCAAAAATGTTTATATTGGATGTATCTGCAAAATATTCACTGATAAAATATTTTTAAAAATTCCCCGACAATATCCGGTCATAACAACTGAAGCAGGTGTCAAATCCTGTGCTTTGTGTGCCCATCATGCACCATCTTCTGCGCCGTTCGAGAACGTAGCACTTCTTGGACTCATTGCCTATAATCCAGCCAGCCAAGCCAAGCACGTCTCCTTCAGAATATATCTTAAATAATTTAGAAGTATATGAATGGGTCTTCGAGGAGACAGGGTTGGAGAATACAGTATGTGTGAACTAGCACACATACACTTACTGTATCCTTCCATGTTTATCAAAATATAAATGCCCCGCTAACTCTTAAGTTGGCTGATACAATCAGTGACCTTATTATTATTTGCTTGTGGCATATTGTCACTTGGCAATTCTGTCAGCAGACGGTGTCGCATGCTGTTTCGATGTCCTAGTTCTTGCGGTGGTCTATAGTAGCCCTTGTGAATGCATTGAGCAAAAGGCGTAGATGATGCTGATGATGTTGATGCCAGTAACCCAAACTGCCACAACAGGCTTGTCAAAGTGTGCCGTGAATGAGAAAGACCAGATGAGAGTGAACATTCACACAGGTATAATGACATATAACACAAATAAACACATAAGTGAACACACACACACACACACACACACACACACACACACACACACACACACACACACACACACACACACACACACACACACACACACACACACACACACACACACACACACACACACACATACGGTATATTCACATAGGTACAAGATTTTGCAGGTGCGCAAAAGCACTTGCTCACATTTACATACATCTTCAATGTCACATAGATACACAGGCACGTGGCGCACATGCACGTTCAAAAATGCAGGTGCACAAAATCTCATGCACACGCACACGCACACACACACACAGCGCCAGAGAGGCTAGCTATCTTGGAGGGAGTCTTGACGTAATGTGGGTCTAACACAGAGTGACATTTGTGATGTCAGATTCTTTGCACCACCGGCTGGGTAGTTAATGGCCATTAGAGGCTGTGCAGAGGCTCTGATTGGTGTAGGAGGACAATGTGACCGAGTGTGTATGTGTGCATCAATAACACCTCAATGTAATGGCTATAGTTGAAAGAGTGACCAAACCAGACACGGACCATATCGGCGCATTTATGCCCAAAAAAATCCTTAAATCGTTTCTACACATGTAAACCCGCCTCACATGACAGTACTTATGCCTGACCATATTCTCAACCATGCAGCTCTCTGACCGTATCAACACATTTACTGAGTTAACCATCCATGAATGTCTACATATCAGACCGTGACCCAACAGTTAAGCCCGGCGCCGGGGCCCCCTGTGTGCCGCACGCGGAGTGGGCCCATCCAACCATGGCCAAGGTGGGCCCCAGCCACCGACTTGAGCCAGACACAATGGGCAGGACCGATGGTTTTGAAATGATATCTATTACTGTTAGTGACAGCAGTCCCGGACAGCGCGCTTTGATGCTCCTGCAGACTGACAAGCCGAGCAGAGTGACACTGATGGCTGTGGGCACAAATCAGAATCGCTTTACTGCATCGGCGGCGCCCCTGCGACGCTACGCTCTCCCTAACCCCGGCCCCAAACCTCTGCCCTGCTCTGCTCTCTCCCCAAACTGAGGGTGAGAGGTAGGGAAAACAGGATAGAAGAAACAAGGGGAAAGAGGCAAAGAATACGCATTTGTAAGTTATCATTAGGTCTAACTTCTCAGCACCATCTATATCACTGTCTCCTCTTTCACCCAAAAGAAACTACCCTTCTTCACTCGACACTCGTCTCACACTTCCTTCTTTTTTCTTCCTTTTCTCTGTAAGAGATTTTTTCCTTTTTTGTTTTACTATCTAAGGTTTGATGAAGGCTGTTTTTGAGAGATAGAAGATACAGATTTAGGAGGGATGAGGAATGAGTTAAAGCACAGGACTAAAGAAAACAAAAAGAGAGAAAAAAAAAGACTTTGAATTGTAGACCGAACTTCTTAATGCCTCGGGAATGAGCCATGCTACTGGAATGGATTCCCCAGTGGGGAAAAGAAACTAGTTAATCCAGGATGTGTTGACATTTCTTTGGCTTGAAGCACTTCCATTTCCACCTATAATTGAAAACATCTTACAATGCCGCAAATTAAGGCTGATCCCTTCTCACACGGTCTCATCCAGCAATCCATTTTTTAAAAGTTTGAAATAATTTGACAAAAAGTATCCTGAACACTCAAGCATGTTAAAAGATGTGTTCTAAACAAACCGTGGTTGTGTTTGTTATCTTTCTCTGTGCTACTGTATTTAGTTTCTGCCAACATACAGTCCATATCTAGCTATAGCAACACACACATACTGTCATGTATCATGCACAGTTTGCCCGCTGGCACTGTAAGAAATCTCATCAGTTAAGTGATGCTGTGGTCCCAACATCTGAGGACTGATCTGAGGTAACATAATAAACAATGAATATACACACAAGCGAGCACACTACTAAATACATAAATGCGTGCCTGTGATTTTAAAGTGCACAGACACTGGCGCACACAGCCAGAGATAAACACGGCGGCGAGTGAATGCAGGCGGCGGGGTCTGACTTCTACGTATGTGTGTGTCAAACACACTTCCCGGCGTCTGAGCACCAGCTCCTCAGAGGGAGAGAGGAGAGGTAGTGGTGCCCACTCAGCCGAAAGGCCTCTGGCCACCATGCCAGCACGATCTCTTCAGCACGTCGGGACCCCCGTCGCTCGCTGCGTCTCCCTTTCCCTTTCTGCCTCTCGCCTCTCCCCCCAACCCGCGTTTATTTCTGTCAGCTTCCATATTCTTGTCTTCACAGCGTGTTTGCCCGTACTCACAAGACATTTCTAGTTCGTGCAGACGAGGCGCTGCCGCCGACTGTGGGGACCCCCGGTAAGATGGTAAACAGGCACACCAGCTTCTGCGGGCAGGCTCCCCAGTTGTAGTCGGGGCCTGGGGACACGTCGGAGTCAGACCTTCCCCTTATCCTTATTCTCTACAGGGACGATCAGTAGGCCTGTTAAGGCCCTGGTGTGACACCGCCTGTCCCATACGATACACCAACGCAGGCACCAGGCTCTCCCCCTGCGGTTGTACGGCCTCCATATGCACACATCACTACAATGAGGGTCCTTCAGTGAAGGCCCCAGCTTTCCTGATATCAGGGATATTATCTGGAAAGATTGTTGCCAGTGGACAACAATAAAAGGTCAGAGGAGCACTCGCTGATCATGACCATGATAAACACAATAGTGTACGGTAAGAGTGGAGCATTTGAGGGTCCAATAGTAACACAAACACTGAAATATATTAAAAGTAAACACGTGGTTAAAATTTGAAGGGGGCTTCTGCCATATAGTGATGAATTGGAAAACATACATTCAATAATATCTGAACAGAATGTAGATTGTGTTTCCTCTTTGAAAACATTATATACAGTATGGGGTATAGTTATAATAATGTCCTCTAAATGTTAAGTGAACGTCTCATTGTGATGGAAATAATTTAGAGCAAAATCGTATTTTTTACCAACCATGGGTGTATTAACTAGATAGCATACCAAAACAACATCTTTAAAAGAAAAGGAGAAAAGGAGAAATTTGCTGTTAAATGAAACAAACAAATATGTGAGAATAAACCCATTCAATGTCATAATATCCCATCTTTTATACAAATGATGTGTTTGGGAAAAAAGGGCAGTAATTAACTGTATCATACACAAATACAAGTTCTGTTTCATTTGAATAATCCTCAATTAAATAATGAACACAGAACTAATCAGAATCACAGCCTGAGTATTAAAAAAAACATGAGCAATCCTTCCATGTTTCAGTCTCTAACGGAGAGAGCGATTCTCGCTACGATTCAGGGTCATACAGAAGCTCTGCAGCCTCAGCTTGGGGTTGTCACGACCTATCAGGACCGCTGTTAATTAGGGGAGACCTGAATTAAATTCTACTACGAATCACTGAGGTCAAAGCACTAAGAGGTAGAAATGAACATATGAACCATATGGAAGTAAAGAGGAGGAAATAGTGAGGAGGGGTGGGAGAGAGGAAATTGAGAAAAGAGCAGTTGTGGGCAATGTGAAAAAAAGACTGAAAAAAATGACCAAAAAAGTCACCACCATCACGTCACAAATCTAAATCTTTTCCATCTTATCTTGCCCCTTCAATGGGTTGTTCAACCAACCCAACTTCCTGTCGTCTCAGTAGTCTCCTGATGGTCCTTTACTGATTGACGTGCCGGAGCCAGTAGCTCCATCTATCTGTCCTTTAATGAGATGAGCAGGAAGGAGGGCTTCAGGAATTGATAGCTGACATTCTTGTCGGTTCCCTCCCGCTCCTGCCTCTGTACACCAGTTAGGGGAGGTAAAGGCCGTATATAATGACCAGCCCCAGTGTACTGATTTACAGTGCTGACCCTCGGTCCGCCCTTACAGCAGAGACAATAGTCTCTACACAGGGCAATAAAGGAACATACAACAGATCCCAGGGACTGGCTGTCACCATCTGGCTTTACTGTAGCAATGGCTACTGGATAAGATGCAGACATGTAGAATTACTGAGACACACCATTCCTGTTCAATCACCAACTCTGTTTTCCTAACGCCAATTATAGCAAATTAAGTTAGCAAAAGACAGAAGACAAAGCGTTACATCTGGAACACAGTCAAAAAAGACATTAAAACAGGACCTAAATCAGAATTTCTTAAACGTGCCGAATATTTTGTTTCCAACACTTTTTTTATGTACTGTATATAAACTAGGGCTGTCAATCGATTCAAATATTTAATCGTGATTAATTTCATGATTGTCCATAGTTATTGTAATTAACTAATTAATTAATTAATTAATTATCTTGAGGTCAGAGGTCAAGGGACCCCTTTGAAAATGGCCATTGCAGTTTTTCCTCGCCAAAATTTAGCACAAGTTTGCAGCATTTTTTGCAACAAGCTAGTATGACATGTTTGGTACCAATGGATTCATTAGTTTTTTTAGTTTCATATGATGCCAGTATCTTCACCTTTAAAACTGAGCCAAAATCTCAAGTTGCGTTAGAAAAATTAGTGGCGTTAAAATTAATTTGCGTTATCATCGCGTTAACTTTGACAGCCCTAATATAAATATATGAAAAATTGGACAAAAAAAATGAAATAAAAAAAAAGTTGTTTCAATTGATCAATAAAGATGTTTTTTTTAAATAAACTATGGCATTGTGGGGCACCCTGGCAGCTTAGGGGTTAAGGTGCTATCGCTATCCGCAAACCACACGTCCCAAGTTTGCATCTTGCCGGAAACCTTTGTTGCGTGTCATTACCCGTCTCTCTCCTCCCGTCATCTCTCCACGGCCAGCTATCTAATACAAGAGAAACAACTATGGCATTGTGGGACCTCCTTCGGCTTCTTCATCTGTATATGCAGCCAGAAAGGAATAAAATAAAGCATGTGTTTGGACACCAGTCACCCCCTCCTGAACATATTTGCAGTTTGAGAATGAGTACAAGAAGAGTGCAACATAGAATGAAACAGAGGGACCTCTTTAATCCACTATGTACAAGGTCTCCACTACCAGTGTACAGAATCCCTGCTCCAAGATTGGGTGCAAGTAAATTAAATATTAATCAAACACAAATGCTGAAAAAAAGGGGAGACAGAAAGATAAAAAAGACTGCACTAGAGAAACCTCATAGTGTCAAAGTAAAAGGTACGTGTTGTTTAAGACCTCACTTTAAATGTGTCGGTCCTGATCCAGCAGGACAGGGGGACTCAGGTGACAACTTGTGTCCCTCTCCGACGAACGTGGACCTCCACGGCCTCCCCACAGCCAGTGTTTTCTGGCAGGTCATAAAAGATAATTGCGTTGCCTGGGCTTTTTAAGAGTTAGCCAACGAGTGCTCCAGGGTGGTCAAGGGGACTTAATGTGTGTTTACCATGACACAGAGACACTGAGACTATACCTAGCCACCCACTAGATAGCAGATAAGACATCAATCCACCCCACTTCTCCAATTTAGGGAAGAAGGGAAGGAGAGGAGGGGGCTGTTTGAGGAATGAGTGGCGCTTGTCCCGTCCACCGTTGGGACTGCACGCACCATAACTATCCACTGAACACGTGTGTGTGTGTGTGTATATGTGTGTCTACGCGTTATGTGTGCATGTGTTTCTGTGTGTGTGGGCCAGACCCAGCAATCTACAGGGAGTCGTTGCCCTATAGCCCCAGCCCTGCTATAACTTCATTAGGTGTGTGTGGAGGTAATGGCACCGTTGTCCAGGAGCTCGTAACATGGAGCCAGAGGCCCATCGGCTACCCGCCAGCCCAGCCCACACAGATACTGCACCGGTATGCCTCTGTATAAGCTCCAGTTATATGGGCAGAATTAGCGTTTAGTGAGGAGCCACTGTAACTCAATATGATACTGAAGTGAGTGGAATTTTCGAACAACACGAGGATTAGATTGGGGACATGAGGGATAGATTAGTGGATTAATTCTCACTAGATGTATATAATTCTGCTGGGCAATGTGAATAAAGACTCGGGGGCAAATGTAGACAGAAGAACGTAATTGATTCTAAACTAGACGATCCATACCGTTCACACCACTGATGCGATAAAGCCAGTCCAAACGCAGTCCAAATTCTGCTGACGGCCAGGTTGCGGTTACTGCTTTGTTGGAGTCAATGAGAGAATGATCACAAAAATGTGCTGCTTCTTCAAAAATAATATATTAAACTCCTGGATAAAGCAACATAATCTTAAAATGTTGCACTTCCAAGGTGTAACAATCGATTCCAAGTGGAAAGGATTAAATTGCATTATGTCATTGTCTGTAGCCTATTGTTTTGTGAGTTGTCACTCACCGTTGGCAGTCTGCCAGCTAAACACAAAGTCAGAGAAGAAGAAAGTGTTTCTATACACCGGTGATGTATTTATAGAAGCTGTAGGGGCAGATACGCAGTAGATAATACATACAATCATACATAGATATGAAGATGTTGGTATTTAGCATTTATAAGCAGCATCTAAAAAAATGCTTTATAACATGCTTTTTCTTATTCAATGCAATGAGAAACTAAATCCAAACAGAATTTGAAATGCATCATCATATCGTATGTAATGTCTGAAGAGGCTTCTAATGAAAGAGAAGAACATACGGTGCAGATGGAGGACTGACGACACTCATACACCGTGATCTACTTGTCGTTTCTGGTTTCTTCCATAGTAGACTAAAAGGTACAGCTCATTTGAATAATCAGCCTGGTCATAGACAGACACACGCACACACAGACTGATTGAGTTGCGCATCCCATTTCCGAAGAGAGCCTCTGTTTATTTATTTGCTATATGTCTGAACTTGCCGGTCTTGATGTTGTTGTGTCGTAAGTGAGTCAGAAAGGGGCCCTTTATTAAATCACTGGGCTCTCCTGCTGGAGTGAGACTATCCCACAGATCTATGGTAATACACAGCCTGGGGTGGAGGACAATTCCATTAGTGGAGGACAGGGGCTGGGGCTGATAGCGCTACAGATAGGGCCCCCTCTGTACTACAATACCTCTTGACTTGACTGGCCGTCAGACTGTTTAGCCTGAAGTTTTATAGAGCTAATCACCGCTGTTTGCACAAGTCGGAATAAATCTACCCCCTGACCCTGAGAGGTAGACACACAACAAAGCATTGTTGTCACGATACGAGTACCTGAAGAAGGTTTGAATCACAGCAAGACTGCAGCAAGAGAGCTGGTTAAAGGGAAATCTAAGTTTCATATAACCTATTTTCATAGTTTGGGCCATCATTCCTATTGTTAATAGTAACACAGTACTCTGGGAATGTGGCTAAATTCACAAAAAATTTGTCTGATGAAGCAAGAAACACAAGGAGTCAGATTGGTTTTAAACAAACTTCCAGGTTAGCCGAAGTTATTTGGAAAGCAATTGTGAGCATTAAAAGGATAGTTTGGGTGTTTTGAAGTGGGGTTGTATGAGGTACTTATCTATAGTCAGTGTATTACCTACGGTAGATGACGGTCGGCGTGCCCCCAGTTTGGAGAAGCAGACAGAAGTACGAGCACAAGAGCAAAGTAATGTACGGCTGTGGACAGGGGCCGGCAGCAAAACGTATTTTAGCCACCTAATTTAAAGTCCCACTTAAAAAAATCTATATCAGTTTAAGGAGAGCCTCTCTTTTAGGTGGCTAAAATATGTTTTGCTGCCGGCCCCGTCCACAGCAGTACGTTGCTTTGCTTCTGTGCCGGTACTCCTGTCTGTTACTCCAAACTGGGGCAAGTCTGGTGCCGACCGTCATCTACTGTAAATACACTGACTATGGATAAGTACCTCATACAACCCCATTGAGAAATAACCAAACTGTGCATAGGACACGCATAGCGCAACAACAACATCCACCGCTTGAACACCGACAAAAGGACATTTGTTGCATGTTGTACCCCTCTCTCCCCACATGTCCTGTCTCTCTACTGCTCAATAAAGGCAAAAAGTTGAAAACATAATAATAATAATAATAATAATAATAAAACATTTGATTACCCAAAACGTTTGTCATAAATATTCATCACAGTTTACAGAACCTCTGGTTCAACTTTGACCTACGGTACTTAACATAGTTTTCCTGTGCAATGAGAGACTAATAATGCTATTTTTGGGTGTCCTAAAACAGGTACAGTGTCTACTGTATATAAATGATGTTGTTTGGAGCTACTCCCAGCCCACAGCTACATTTAGTTTACATTTTTGAGTTGACCTTCACAAAGTTGGGCCAAATGAGCGAGCGAGAATAGGCCAGGCTTTGGGTAAAGCCTGTGATGAAAGCCCACCACTCTTGTTTTTATTGTCCACTCTCCACCAGGCGGAGTGTTGTGGGAACTCTGGAGAGTTGTGGCTGCTGTTTGATCACACCATGGGAGTCTGACCTGTCAGTAAGTGGTGGCAAACATGGCCCACACACGGAGCAGCGAGCGACTTTGCATGCATATGTGTGTATGTGTTTCCCACACACAGCGCCGCATACCTCACCAGAGGAGGCAGGTCACAACGTGTCAGAGTGTTGAGGATCCATAATGGCCATTTAGCCTTCAACAGCTAATATCAGCACTGCTGATTTACAAGGAATTGTGCTGTGTGGTCGCTGGAGTCAGGAGCTGCTTTCATCAAACCTGTTTGACATTAGCTGGTATGAACATACAGCAGAGAAGATACATATTATAGTATAATAATAATGATAATAAAATGAAAAAGCGATAGCAAATAAACTGGTATCATGCATAAGCTGCTCCCAGTACTGGACTACATACCAGCATGTACCATGTTAACATGGCACTGGCTCTGGTAACCAGCTGTTTCCAGCCAGGCGGAGTGACAAGGGACCGGAGGGAGCCATCGAAACTCCGGGGACTATGACAGAAGCGTGGTGACAAGTGACGACGACGCCCTCCCTCATGCATGTGTCCCCGCGCTGCACAGGACAGCACCCTCAGCAACAAGACAAGACGGGGCTCACGCACCATGCTAGGCTAATAGCCACGATATGCTCCGCCGAAGTCAACTCCGATAGAGGGCTGGCTCCGTGATCACTGCTGATAGGGGAACAATGTGACTCGCAGATGTCAGATTGCATATATGGAAACGGCAGCTTCACTTGTCTCCAGGAGAGTTTCTGTATCCAGTGATGAAAACTGGATAAGTAAGATTTGAAAAAGTTAGATGAATAAGAATCTGTAATGACCTAAGATTCACCTTCACCACAACGTGTTGGGAAGTATCACTCTGGTGCTAATGGAGAGTGTGTTTGTTAGATCTATTTGCTGCAGAGGCATGGTGTAAACAACATGTGCATGACGGTTTGACTAGACACACGTACAAAAATTGAATTTTGTCTCTTAAAGCTTACACACAAACACACACACACACACTCTACTTGCCCCTGTGACCAACTGGAGACCAGAGAGACATTGACATGACCCAGATAATAGGCCTAAAGTCTTGCCTCTACAATTTGATCAATTTGCAGTTTCCTCACAATCGCAGCCACTGCGCTGTCCCCCGCAGCTACTGCGTAGCCCCCCCACGCCCAGCCATGCAGACGCATCACCGCTCGCCACAGCAAGACGCTCTGCCTTTCACCCCTTTTCCCCCCAAATCACCGCTAAGCCTGCATGATGCCTGCTGCCGGGACACAAACGTGCTCTTGCTCCTGTCATCTCTAAGCAAGCACAGACAGGAGGGAAAAAGGCTGACAGTTTGTCTTGTACCATATGCCACGTGGCAGCAAAGCCTAACTGATACGGCCGGAGTTTGGGCCACAGCCACAGGCTCTTTTTTTTTAATCTATTTTATTCTCTTCTTCCTTGCATGTGCCTGTGTCTTGGGCGGAAATGTGAAACAAAATCACTGTCTGGCCCTCACCAGGCTGGATTTACTGTCTGGGCTCAGCCAGTGCAGTGAGCTGCTTTGATCGTTATTTGTGCAATATTTCAGACAGTACTCACGATAGGTCTAGCCACTGATAGCTGGAATAGCCTCTACTCAGCTCATGGGAGGCCTGTCATGCTGAGGAGGGTCCGAAAAGGGGGGGGGAAATATATGTTAGGAAGTAACTATCACCTCCTTCTCTTTGCCTCGAGACATGTTCGTCTTCAGTAAAGCTAATCAATCATGGATTCACCTGTGGGGTCTTTCCATACGCAGCGCAGGACTGGAATTTGAGCGAGGTTCTCAATAGTTTAGAATTTACCTGTGCGGTAGGCTTAGTGAAGGCAAATTTGTTGCTGCTGACGTTTTAACCCTTGAGGAGTATTGTTGCTTTGATCATTTTCCTCAGAGTCGACCCTCAGGCCACCAACAAATTTCAGAAAACTACGGTGTGTGTTTACAGCTGCCAACAAGGAATAAATGTGTGCCTGTGTGTGTGTTGCTTGGTCTGCTGAAATTAGGGGATATTACTGAATATGATATCCTCCTTTTGTGCCGAGGAAAAAGAGGCTGAAATATGTTTTCTCACTGTGAAAGGATTATGTGGAAGTGACATGACTGGAAAACAGGTGGGGTGATGAGTGACACTTCATCATTTTCATCACTGGTGGGCCGGCTTCTGTTTCCATCAGACACAAAAAAGATTTATTTACTGCATTTTTAACTTGATTTTTTCCCCCCCTTTCTCATCATGACCTTTTAATCATGGCTTTTCATAGACCTTAAATCAATAAGATTAAACATTCTGTAACTGTTGTGCTTTTCATGATCTGATTTGTGGTAGAGAAATGGATCTTGACAGTTTTCGTTCTTATTTTTTTATTTATTTTGTATTATTTATTTAAATCTTAACTAAGGGTCTAGCTTTTCCTGGAGCTTTCACGTCCCACAACTCACGGAGTTGGTCATTATCATCATCTTTAACCCCTCTTTTTAACCCTTTGACAGTCTAAGGAACATGTGTGTAGACTTCATGTTACTTTATCTTCTATCATACTGGATATAATTATGCAAAACAGACCTATGAATTTCTGTTACAGATGGAAAACTCTTCAAGTGTGTCAACTATTTAACTCGCACATTCTCCAAACTCCTGTGCCTCAAAAGAGAAACCTGCTTTAGTGCGATGCCACTGTCAGTCAACACCTCCCTGATGTGTCATTCTTCGCAGCAGCTACATGTAAACCCGGAACTGGGGCAAAGTGGTCACTATTTTCGCTCCGATGGTTCCCTTCCCGCCTTCGCCGGGGCCGGCGCAAGAAAGTAGGAGGAAGGCAGGAGTTGATGAAAGAAATGACAGGTGAGTGACAGATGCCTTGAGCAACAAGAGGTGGGAGGTAAGGGGGGAAGGGTAGAAGCGTGCTAGCCAGGAAGGTGCAGCGTAGTGCCACAGGTAAAGAGATGCCACGGTGGAAGATTGACGCACCTTGATGGCACTGGCAGGCAGATGTGACACAGGTGAGGGGCAGAGTTGGGGGACCTTCCAGGCTTCTCACAGCTGCTTCTTTTGCTCCTGTGAGACAGATGGACAGAGAGGCAGCCTTAGACAACGCAACCATGTGTGTTCATTTGCACAAACAGGCTCACACTCACACAGCTTTATAAAGTCAAGACAACACAGAGCGACAGAACATGTCTAATTCTAGCTTTCCTGATTGTTCCTCTAAAGTTATTGACCAGTTTCTACCATCTCTTTTCTTCCTTTACCCCCTCCCTGCTGCCACAGATCCATAACAGGTGCCTGATGTAACCATTGACCGTGTCACTCTCCCCTCCCCTCCTAAATCTCTATTCTGTCCTCCTTCTACACCCATTCTAATTAAATTGTATGTCCATTTAACTCCAGATAACCCTAACATTAACAATAAATTCTAGCCATTTGAATCAACTAATATGGAGCCATCCCAACCATCTGCGGGTGTACCATGATGTGAGCGTTATGTTGTGTGGATAGTAGAAGTAGTAGAAGTATTTCCTTTGGCTCCACAAATCTTGTCTTGGTTGACCAGTGAAAAAATAGGCAACATATGAAAAATGCTACAATTTCCCTTACAATATATCATGAGTCTATTTGCAGCATCATGCCACAAAGGCAGTGAAGTAAAATTACTATTAGTTACTGAAAAACATGACACAGATACACAAATTGGGTAGATTGTACAATAGAGTGCTGCGGGAATGAGTCCTAAAACCCAGAAATGAGTTAGCATTTTAGCACTTCTGGTTCCCTCGTCTGGAAGTCAGTAAATATCCCACTTGTCTTTTGCGTGTCTTACAAAAGGAAGTTGCTAACAAGTGGGTAAATGAGACTACTAAGCGTCATCACGCCGACTCGTCAGCCTTTACAGCCTCGTTGTGTATAAACGTTAGCTTTTTACTTCTGGCGATTGCATTCACACTTCAAAAACCATAAAAGTGGTTTTCATTTGTGAAGATTATCTTGCTGAACAAATTCGGTACGTGTCATGTATCATAAACGTTTGTTTGCCACAGAGTTTATTTCCTGCAATAATTGTCGAGGGAATCAGTGCGATGCCAACTTCCTGGATGGCCTACAAAAATATGTCATTCCTGCAGTGCTCTATTGCAGAGACGCTGACAGAACATTAGATGAAAGCAGAGATAAGGCAGTTGAATACCATTAACGCAATAGTTTGACATATTTCAGAAAAAACACTTATTGACTTTCTTGCCAACGGTTAGATGAGAAGATTGATACCAGACTCTTGTCTGTATGCTAAATATGAAGCCACAGCCAGCAGCTGGATAGCTTAGCTTGGCATAAAGACTGGAAACAGGGGGAAATAGCTAGCCTAGCTCTTTACGAATCTGCCTACCAGCACCTCTACAGGTCACTAATTAATACGTGTAATCTTTTTTCTATAATCCGTAAAAAAAAAAGTAAAAACAACAATTTGAGGTTTTACGGAGGTATGGATGGGACTATTTCCTGGCCAATTGCAGTGACTTCCTTGAGTTTCCACTGCAACGATGATAAGACTCCAGGAAGTCACTGTGCCATGAGCCACAAAATAGTAAAGGCATTGATTTTCTCGTCTAACTCTCAAGACAGTGTATGTGTTTTCCCTGAAATGTCAAATTCCTTTAAAACAAGTTTAACCAATAAAACATTACAGAAAAACATTGCACTTTGTTACACAGTACAATGCTAATGCAAAAAGGGTTTTTAATGTGTGCACTTGCTAACCATTTATTTACTGTCATCTCTGGATCTGAAGTATTAATTGAGTGACTGTAATTCAATAAGTGTACCAGCCAATTATGAAATCAATGATCATTGATTTCATAATTTACCATCTAGAGTGTAAACAGACAATTCAGTGAATGAACCTGAATCAACAACAGATGCCATCTGAACGGCATCTAAAAACAAGAATGCTTTTCTCCATGCAGATGAAATATGAATTAATCAGAGGTATGATATTTTATTCAGGGGGGGCCTCAGTAGCGAGCGGGGCACCCATCTGTCTCTCATCTCTCTAGTCAGCCATGTCATGTGGGACTGAAGTGAAAGAGAAAGAGAGCCTCTCTGATTGCCCGCCACCCAGCTCTTTGCTGCTGCTCAGTGTCACTGCCACTCACCCGCCGTTCTGATGTGTTCGCTCCTCTCCACCTCCATTAACGTCATTCTTGGTCGACACGCTCACAAATGGAAAGGCGTACAGGCCTCCAAAATAGGGAAAAGGGGAAACGCTTCATTTATGTTTTAGGTGTACATGGACACTTGAAAGGCAGAACAAGAGTGATATATTTCTTTATTTCCTTAAGTAGGCTTGCATTAACGAAAATGTCTCTGAATTTCAGCTTTGAAATGTTATTCTCGTACCCCGAGGAACGGGTCTACAACTAGAATCCTCCAGTTGTTATCCTATAGCAGGCTGGCTTAGGCCCCACTGTCAGTGAATGGAGATGTTTTGAGCAGACTGAGTGACGAGGTGCATAAGAGGTCGGCATTCTAAAGGGGCTACCAATTGGATCATGACCCATGAGGGACAGATATGGGCAGGGGATTTAGCCTCAAAGGTCGCGCTGGGGTCAAGGAGTGTCTTGCATTCCAGACTCCTAATCCTCTCCCTGCAGTCTGGAACGCCGGCCTTCGCTGCAGCTCCACACATGCATGCCCACACACACATGAACATGTACACCTCTCACATACTCGGTGCCCCTCGCGCCAACGAGCGCAGGTTGTGCTGATAGATTGGATAAAGAGACTTAAAATAAATGTATGCCTTACGTGGAGAAAGCGCGGGTTTACTCAATTCCCTGACCTTCCACTTATCCACCCGCCTCCTACCGGGCCATCGAGTTTCCCCCACGCTGAGACACCGGAGTGCCGGGGATGTTGGTAATTTGTCAGGGCAACGCAACCCCCACTTTTCATGCATGTGTGTGTGTCAGCATGCAAGCATGTGTACGCACCAGGGGCTCTCTCCGGGAATCTAACAGACTATGTCGCCAGTCCAGGCGGTCCCAGACAAGTCAGTGTCGGTGGCTGCGTAAGCACCGCTCATGCTAGTAGCGGTGCATTGGAAGCCGGGGCATCCTGGTCACGGCAATCCGAGCCATCCATCAACGACGATGTGACGTGCATGCCACCCAACACTGTGCAGCATTTGCGGCCCCCCTCCCCTAAACACTTATACATTACATGCACAGACGCAGTATACAATGGATACTATACACCCGAGATGATTTTTGGAAGCTGAACCTGTTGACATTTACGCTGCACATCCCATCACACACTAAAAACACACAAACATAGTGACAGAATTGCTCCATCTGTGGCTCGGACCGCACGTAACACAGCAGTTTGTGTGCAGCAGACCTCTACTGTTTGTGTTGGAGTGGCCCACATGCTGGGCCTTCAATTGTAACCCCCCCCCCCTTCACTTCCTATCCCACTACACTATACCAAACAGAGCCAAATAAAACACAGGCTAACATAATGTAGCAGCATGTCAGTGCTGGGCCCTGGAGCAAGGCTGAAACATGAACCGCTCTGTACCAGCCATTAGGACAAGAGTAAACGCAGCTACGATTTCTTCCGAGCCGTCCAGCCCTTATGTTGTCCAGCGCAGAGTTTGTGTGTGTGTGTGTGTGTGTGTGTATGCCAGCAGCAGATTGAGTGATGTATCCTGTGTGGCTGTGGTGTGCTCAGTGGGCCAGAGAGAAGTCCCAGCAGGGGACTACTTCTCCCTTGGCCCCCAGGCCACTGCACTTCATCAATCTCTCCACTGGGAAAGGCCTGCCACTGGATTGCAACAGTTTCACATACACACACACACACACACGATTACGCTCACTCAGAGAGAGGAAGCAAACGCAGACAGACCAAAGTATACAGAGTCCAAGGGATATGGCGGTTTAGGAAATCAAGCCAAACATTTAGGAGAAATTAGTATTTTCTAACCTTCATTCACACAGATTTTCATCTTTTTCATTCCGAGCAACATCCATCAAGATATCATCTAAGAATTTATTCATTCAATTTTTACTTGCATTTTACTTTTAATAATTTATCAATATGTTTTTTTTGTTGGATGTTCTTTAACTTTCTTTGGAAAACGGTTTAAAAATGCCCTACAAATGTGTTCTCTTTTATATTTTTAGTTACACATCAAGCAGGTTTGCATTGGAATGCCATTATTTGTACAAATTAGTAAACAATTTGTTGAACACACGTTCTCCTTAAGGCAAGAGAGCCAGTAATCTCGTCATAAATGACAGCTGACAAGCCACAAGGCCAATGTTAGATTACGACATTGGTTCATCTTTAATGTGTTTCAAATTTCCTTAGATTCAAACAAAAAAAACAAGAAGGCACATCAACATATTTTTATAGATTGATGTGGTGTGAATTCTCCCTCAGTTGGTCGGAGGGCCCGTGCTATGTGAAAGGGTGTGGCAGAGAAGAATTCTAGCGCTAGAGCCCATAATTGGCTGGAATGACATTGATGAGGTGAGAGCTGATAGCTGCTGTGTTCGGGGCCTAACTCTTCTCACGGTAAGATACACTTCATGTCTACTTACAAAATCCTAGTCATGACTTTAGCGGTTTACGTCCACACAATAAATTTAAAAGAATTAAGGGACATTTAAAATGTGGTGTGGTTTACTTGTCATCACTTTGTTTTGCTTTAGCGGGGAGGAATCCTGTCTGTCTCAGACCTCACTTCCTTTGCCTCGGAGTTAAAAGGAAGCATGAGCACACACAGGCACATGTAAACACACATGCTGTGGAGCCTCTGGCACAATTCCTGACCTCAGATGAGGGCTGTGCAGATTCAGCGAAGGTGAGAAATAGCTAGCCTCCTCTTGAGTCGATGATGACTCCTAAACTTGAGAAACATTTAGGGAATTTCTCATGCCTCAGCTGGAAGCGGCAGGGATCCCCTCTCACTCTGCATTCTGCACAGATAGATTTAGAAGTCATGTAATGCCAAAGAAAATCTTCTGGATCTGATTTAGAGATAGTGCACGATACACACTTGAGGAGGTAAACTAAAACGTATTTCTAACATTACAAGATATTGACATGCACTGAGCAGAAGGTGCAAATCTTAAAAATAGAAGCAGGCTTTTTCAGTCGTCTATTCGTGGCTGAGCAGCTCGGTTGAATCATTGCTTTGTCGAGTCGAGAGGAAGCTGTGGAAGGAAAGACAGAAAGAATGAACGGCTAAAACGGAAAACAAGAGCCAGAGCTGGTGAGGAGAGTTGGTTTACAGTGCAATCAGCATTAAGGAAATTGGTTTGCACTAGCGCTGCAAGTGGAGAGAGGTGATTGATGCTAAGCTAGGCTAGCAGGAAGGAAGTGGAGAAATTAGCGGCAGGCCAGGGCACTGAGAGCTGTCAACTACTTCCTGGTCAAACTGGGGTGTGAAGTATGCGTCCACTGCCAGCCCTCGTGTACCACTTGGACACAAGCACACACACATTTGAAAAAACTGTGCACGCGTACACGCATACTGGAAATTTTGCATTGAGCTGTACATTTACTGCACTACATGGCCACAAAACCTAAACGCAACCTGACTCTTCCAATCTGAAATTTTAGTGGAATATCTTGATTTTAAGACACACACTTTCTTCGGCATACAAACACAGACTTAAATTACTGCACACACACTCCCATAAAATACAAATTTTGAACTATTTTCAATCACAACGAGCACACATGACCCCTTTCTTGATCTCAGCTCCCTTGCCTCTGCACACAAGCCTTCAACAGCACATCAAAACAACACAGCGCAGTCTCCGGGGCACTGTGTCAAAACTTGGCTCCATGCATGCCAACAGTGCAGCCACGTCAAGCCCCTGACAATAGCGGTAGTAGCGTACATGCAGTGTAATTAAGCAAGGCAACAGAGGACGGGCGCGGAGGAGGAGAAGACGCAGAGATGCCCTTGATACTTGGGTGTCGGCGCTGACAGCATTTCCTCTGACAGCTTCATCTCGTCGGCCACCGCAGAAGCCCTTACGTCTCCTGACATGTGCTTTACTCATCCCTGCCTCGCTCCTCCATTCCCTCGACATGACGGGTAAAGAAGGGATGGAAGGAGGGAGGGCTGGAGACGGATGGAGGGATATTATGATAGCCAGGTCAAATAAGGAGTATGTGGACACACTTTGGCCTACAGTATATGGGGGCTGAGGAAGGACATTTGTTAGTGTTATGAAATATTTAAGAATAATGAAATAGCTACCTATTTGATTTAAAATTGCCATATGGATCTTTAAGTGTTTATAAAGTTGATATAAGCAAATCAATTAAAAGAAAGAAAAAAACAAAGCTGTCTGATGAAGAGTGAGAGTTATCATTCAAATACTGTATATATGGACTTCCCTCCAGAAAAGTAATGTAGGGGGGTCACATTTCCCTCAAATCCTCAAGTTTGTCATTCAGAGCAAATCGAATTATTTAAAAAGTAAATAAGTAATTAATAATAAATAAATAAATTATTTAGCCAATGCTGCACTGAAGGCTGTTCTTGTATTTTCCAGTGTTGCAGTAAAGGTTTCTTTGCCGTTATGAGGCCATAAGAAATGAAACATTCTTTGGGGCGGCCTCAAAGTGGCCAGCTTCTCAAATATGCCAAAAATGAGCGGTGTGTTGCACCACAGCACCAACTGCGCTTTGGACAAAAATGTGAAATATGAGGACAAGTTGTGAGATATTCATCTCTGAGATTTCTGCCTCTACTTCAATATAGTGAAGGTCAATGGAATTACATTAAAAAAAAGTTCAACAGCAACATCTCTTTGCAGCAACCTGATCCCATGGGAAGGCGTATAAAAAGCACAACATTATACGGACGTGACATGAGGACGCATTTTAGGCTTTTTGCGTGTCATTTGTATGCCACGCAAAAAAAACTACGGTAACGGCAGGTTTAGGCAACAAATCCACTAAGTTAATTTAAGAAAAACGTCACGGTTGGGCTTAAAATAAGTATGAAAACTAAAAAGTAAAATATGTATGGAAACAACATAACGGAATTATGAAAAACACGTCACAAACGTCACTAAAAAACACATCACGAACATTACGTAACTTACAAAAAAAACACTGGCCCCCTGGTTTAAAGTCATGTGTTTGTTGGACTCATCCATATTTACGGCAAAAGCAAAAACGGCGTGCTTATTGCACGCTAAATGCATTGTGAAATGAATTATTGTGTCATTCATGTACCTTTTCGTGCGAGCGGGCTGTATCTTTCAGAGGCAGATCTCAAAACTTGCCAAATAAAACTCAAACTATTTATGTATACCACAAGCTGTAAATGAGAAAACATGTTTTTTTTTGCAATTTGGATGAACATCCTTGAAAGAAAGAGAGTAGGGAGAGAGAGATACTAGCACACCGAAAGAGAGCTGGCCATTTGACAGAGGCCCATCTTTTACAAAGCACTCCATTCCTCTCAGGCAGCATTGAGTTAACGTTCCTTCCCTCCCTCTCACCCGCTCATCCCTCCCCTGCCCCTCCCGTCTCGCAGTGACTTGCTGGCTTGATTTATATGATGGAAGGAAATCTGCACAGGGCTCTGGTGGTATCCCTATACTGTAACCTTTTCCCCCCGCCAGATGTTCCTCTCTCAAAACACGGTAACATTCATCCCGAAATCCCCCGTACAAACATATCAAGTGGTCGTTACATGTTGACGCGGGCCGTGGCCGACAGAAGTGACAGGGACAGCGACGCGAGTGTAGGGGAGGAGGAGGTGGGGGGGGGGGGGGGGGGGGGTTGGATAGCAGACGAGGAAGAGAGAGACGGACAGAAAGACAGACAGACGGAGGTGTCAGACATATGCTCACGCCAGCTGATGACACCAGGATGACCTGGAGGAGTAAGGGGAGATCGGGGGCAGAAAGGGGCTGATAACTCCCACAAATGTTGTAACGGGTGATACTTTGAGTTCAGCCTGGATCTGAGGGCCTGAACTGATTTATTGTATCCTTCCTTTTTACACAGAATTTTCCTTTTACATGCTTTTTTGATTCAGTGCGAAGCATTCCAGCAAGGGGTGAAGAGGGCTTGTGGTGGAGCCGCTGCTGGATAGTGATGATCATAAATATGTAAATTAGAGGTGTAGCGAATGTGTTGCATTAGCTTGGCGTGCCAATCGTCAATAATGGAATGATAGCGTAAAAACAATAGCTTCGAGCCTTGGGTCAGGTTCAGCTCTCAGATTTGGCTGCACCAGTTGGGTTAAATTGAATCTTAAAGATATGGGTAAAGGCCAGGTTCAGGGCTCCGTTATAGAGGGGTGCAGGAATGAGTCCTAAAACCTGGAAATGAGTTAGCATTTTAGCACTTCTGGTTCCTGAGTCTGGAAGTCAATGTTTTTTTTTTAATGAGTTTTTAGTTAGAACGTTTTGCTCTATGACATAAAATACGTCAGAAAAATACTTTACGTGTCTTAAAAAAGGCGGTTGCTAACAAGTGGCTAAATGAGATCATCATGCCGACTCATCCGCTTTTACAGCCTCGTTGTGTATACTAGCGCTCATGCGACGGTGGTGTAGTTCGCTTTATAACCTAACGTTAGCTTTTTACTTCTGGTGATTGCATCCACACTTCAAAAATCATAGAAGTGGTGTTCATTTGTGAAGATTATATTGCCGAACAAAAGGTACAAGTATCATAAACGTTTGCTTGCGACAGAGCTTATTTTCTGCAATAATCCAAAACCCAATGGAAAAATCCCATTGTCTTTTTGTCGAGGGAACCATGGCGATGCTAACTTCCTGGTTGGCCTACAAAAATACGTCATCCCTGCACCACTCTATTGGCTCGCACAGAACCGTACTGGAATATCTGTGTATGTTATTAGGAAAGGAACACACACAACACCAGCAAGAGAGAATAGAGAGAGCCAGAGATGATGACAATCCTGATGACGATGATGGGGGGTAAGCTATGTCAAGGCCCTGACAGCTTTGAGCGCCTCAGCCAATATTTGTCACTTTCAGCGTGCATGAATTCTTGATTTGATGTGCCTTAATTGATTCAGCTCTGCCTGGCACTGTCTGTCTGTCTGCCTCCCCCCCCTCCTCACTCACATCCCCCTTTTTCTCTCCCCAGCTATCTATCTTTCTATTTCGTTAACTCTCTTTCTATAATATCACAGGGAATATGGAGTCTAGGCAGACTAAGATGAATGCATCGGAGAAGGAAGAGCAGCCAGCGATACTGCCCTCCCCGTGACCTCCTCCATGACACAATGAGCCCCAAATGGCAGACATGACCGAGGATCAAGTGCTTCAAAGTAAGCCAGGCAGAGATAAAACCCAACAGGCCCCCTCGGATGATGAACGGGTTTTGTAGCAGGAAAAAGCCGTCATGTAGCTACCATGACACCTGGGCTTTGGTGCACAGGCCCAACACATGTCACATCATGTAGCTAAAGGAGGGGGAAAAACAAAAGAGTCGTTTGTGAGCTCAGTTGGATGATCGAGATTTCGTTTCGTAGTAGGATTTCTGTTTACAATAACGATAAACCTTTGTAGGTCCATCATGTTTTTTCCACCCTCAATTCAGTTTTGTAATATTTTCAGGTATTTAGTTCCCAGATTTGATTAAAAAAATATCACTATCAACACTGTGCCCCTGTTACCATGGTGTTCAGACCAAGGTTAGCCATTCTACGCTTCTCACAATGCGTCCTTTTTCAGGCCGGCATTGTTGCCGAGCACGTTTACCTTGGTTGTTCTCGAATAATCCATGCACACTACAGAGAGAAACACAGCCAAAATTGATTTCCTCTTCATCTATTGTAACGGCAGAAGTATGCAAGGTTTGAGTGGCTCCCACTAGAAGGGATGGCCTCCTCTTCTTCTTCTTAGCCTTGGAGCAAATGAATAGTGAGGGATGTGAGAGGACGAAAACTTGTTTCGTAAACACCCCTGTCTGTCTGTATGGGTGTGTGTCAGAGGGGCCGACGGTGGTAGTGGTGGTCATAGACTGTTTCAATGACAAACATGAAAAAATCTTAGTAAAACCTCATCATGTTGAAGTATTGCAAAAAGAAAAAACACCTTTGAACAGCGGTGAGGATTACTTGGAGCACAAAGGTACTTCAGAAAACTCCCCCACGACACCCACCAATTGTCCCTGTGTTGAAAGCTGGTAAATTTCCCATAAATCCCTTTTGAACAGAGCAAAAAAAAGACCTAGATGAGCGCTCCCAGCGTACACATAGAAGCGCTGCTAATAAATGTGAAGATGTTCACATGCTTTTTGCAGAAAGCATAATTCTACTTTATCTGCCATTTCATGTTCAAGTAATGTGAGATACCTTTAATCTCAAGCCAGGGTCCCGCGTTTTATGATGAGTTGTGGGCAACACTCAAGTGGAGAAACAGAAGGAGCCGTGCTTTCTTTACAATAAAGCACAGGAGACCCGTGCTGAACCTGTCTGCTTGAAATTTAAATGCATACTTGATTGCTTTTAAAGTGGGTGCCACTGATATCCTGCCGTGATGTTGAGGCTTCTTTGACGGGCGGTAAAAGCCTGAGAAAAACTTCTTACAGGCAAAGATCAGGAAGGTGTAATCGTCAAAGGAACACGTTGTAGTTTTATTAAAAAGAGCATCTTGTGCTCTGGCCGTGCTCCACTCCCACCCCCGCGCGCATTATGTTGCTGTGCTGATGTCACATTGATTATGCTGATCGTAAACTGCCTTTGTTTGTCCCTCGCTCCCTCCCATCAGTCATCCATCCGCGGATGTCACACTAAAAGCCATCTTTTCCATGTTTTCTGCATTTTTCAGATCGTGCCGCAGATAACGTCAGTCCCACTGGAGGCCCGGGCGACTCCTCTTTTCCTTCGCACTCCAGTATATTAATTGCTTTTTAATGTTTCCCTTCTCTCCTGAAAGTTGTTGCATACTAACAAATCAACAACAATAAGGTTCTTTTTTGCTGTTTGCGGGCCACGGCCGAGACTAAAAGGGTACAGTCACTGAATAATCCATGCATTGGAATGAAGGCTTCAAGCTGGAGTTGTAACAGGAGGCTTTCTTTCGGCTTCGTCCCAAGTGTCCTCTGCTGCCAGCTGTGCGCATGTCGCAGAATGGGACTTTGGTGCGAGCGAGAATGGGAAGATGTAATACGGAGCCAGCTAATCCAGCTAACCCAATGAAGCATTGTGACATGCCCCCTCCCTCTTGAGCCACAATTTAGGGTAAAATTTGAGTTTTTAGCATTTATTATTAATCTACACAGTTATAAAGAATGAGCCTTTTAGATGAAGTGTAACAATATGTTATGCCAGAATCTCAGGGAAATAGATTGCAGCATATGCTACAATCATTGCATTTTAAAGAAGAAGAGGGGGAAATGTCTACTGTTTTGTAACGAACAGTCACTTTACACTGTGGTTTGGTTCAACGTATCCTCATACAACAGTTTGTATGATATCTTACGAGAAGTTTTTCCTAATTTTTGGTGCGTTTTCCTACGGATTTCCAACACGTGTCAATTTCCGCACCAGTCTTTTCAAAATAAAAGTCCGTAGGTTTAGGCGAGAAAACGACTTACTACACCAGAAGTGGCGTAACATAAGTACAGAAGTTATGAGACAAATAAACCAACATTGACTTCTGGTTTTACACGGGGTACGAACAGTGGTCTCCTGGGTGAAAGTCTGGAGCTTTATACTTCCTGGTTCACTATTACAATTATATACAAATTGATTTTGTGATTTATATACAAATTACAGTGCATTACTTTTCGTAGGTATAGCTACAAACGGTGTATGAGAACAGCCTGTTCGGGTGTGTGCGTATACATTTTCAGACAAAAAAGTTTCATCCATGTACATAGCCTATTTTGATCATTTGGGATTGTGTTTTATTGTTTAATTTTTAAATGTATACATAATCTGCTTTTTGATAGAAGCAGCAGCTCCCCCTTATATATGGGAAACTCCTGTAAAAAATACGTCTGCCTCAAAACTGCAGGATTGAGATAAAAAGTCTAGTAACAAATTACGTGATGAATTAATTTGTTGCAGGCTTAAGCAGCCCTTTGAAACCTGTGCTCAGTAGCCTGCAGCAGAAACGAGAGCTCTCGCTGCTTAAGCTGTTAACCTACAACTTGCCGCTGCCTGTAACATGAGTCTCGCTCGTAACATACAAGGAAAGGAAAGGCAGGAGGTAATCAGACGTATTTACAATTTTGTAATATGAAAGAGGTCATAACTCAACTGCATGATTAGCAGACGTCACTGTAATTAATGACGTTACACATTCAACTATGTGTGATGTATTTAGGATGTTTGGCTCCTATACTTTACTGTATCTATTGTACATGCTGAAATGTATTGCCCTAACATACAGTGGTAGATTACAGTTTTGGGTGCTACGTTTATGTTTTTTGCCCTTCTTAATCTATATTTTTCCCCAAATAGAGACAGAAAATATTTTTAAGACATACAGTAGCAGATAGAAAATCTGTCAGAACAGAAAAATAGTTACTATATATAAAAATCAACAATGACATCAGGGCTGAGAAATGCCTTTGTCTTCATCTTGCATAGAAAAATGCATACCCATGTAACATTAACTGTATATATACACATATTTGAGCCCAGAAAATAAAAGTACAGTTTGTTTGTAAAGTACAAGTTTGCATAATGCACACCCGACCAGCAACATTGCACTGAGTGAGGAACGCGCGGGGTGCAAGGGGGGTCATCAGCGAGTGTTTGGAGCTTGAGTTACAGGGCCAGCATCTGCCATCCGGCCATCAGGCCCTCATATCCATCACTGGCCGATGGCGTGGTGCAGCCCGGCGTTTGTAAAAACACCCAGAGGAAATGGAGTCTCTGGGCCAGACAAGAATAAAATTAGCTTGATGACTAAGTTCCTCCTCGGGTCCCAGCGGGAATAGAACTCTGCCATTTGTTTTCATTACTTCCCTTGGCTGTAGATGGGAGGACGACGTGAGAGTGTGTGTGTGTGTGTGTGTGTGTGCCTGTTTATGTGCATGTATGTTTAGAGTAGAGGGTGCATGTGTACGTCTGCTTCTATCCCTGCACGAAAACAGGCGTTTTGTCATTTCCAGTACTGTATGGGTTTAATCAAACATATTCACTCGTAAACACAGCACTTTGATTCCAAACCTCCTTCCATGTATAATATTTGTGCTCCGTCTGTAGAGGTGACATTACTGTTTGGAATTGTTCCACCGCCCCTCATGGCATACAATATTGGCTTTGGCCACTTTATTGCATTTGCCTCAGAATATCTAATAAACACGCAAAGGTTATAAAAATTGATTCGCTCGCAAATGTGTTTCCATTCATTCCCAGCGCCACGTATGACCTAAGCCAACTTTTGCTGAACTACAATGTGCGACAGGCTTATTTTTTGGTGGTTGATATAATATAACTGTCAAAAGCATAATATACTTTGTCACTACAGGCCAAAAGATGAAAGTGTGACTCTTTTGCACATATCTCACCAAGTTGATTATATGCACATAATCAATTTTAAAAGATTACTCCGCGTGCATAAAAAGAAATGAGGCAGTTCTGCACGTGAAAGAAATGAAGATCACATGGAGCAGAGTAAATATCAAAGTAAAGTACAGACAAGGTATGTTAAATTCAAACGGATACTATACACACACAAGGTAAACACTTAATCATAAATGTCTGTAGTTCTGATCACGTTTAAAGTCGACATTTCTATTTGAGATTCATGCAACGTGTGCTGAGAAACAAAACATTTATGAAATCAGCAAAACAGCAACCTGTGCTATTTCAGTGTCCCTGCATGCTCACGTGTGCATAATAACTGGCCGTGTTTGCACTAAAGCAGCACAGAATAGAATCACAGAGAAAGCAAGGAAGTGGATGCCCCTCTCTTCTGTAAACAGAGTGAGAAACCTCAACACTACAGAAGCCATATTTACTATTGTCAAGCTGCGAGAGCACCTCCGAACTCCACCTACTTACAAATGCATTTGAATACTTTTCCTCTCTCTCTCCCTTTCACACACACACACACACACACACACACACACACTCTCTCTCTCTCTCTCTCTCACACACACACACCTCTCAGATTAGTTCCAGCTTTTACCCAGGGTGCCTGTTAGAACTGAAGTGGAGACATCTTGTACTTCTTTAAAGCATGTAGCATTAACACCTTTGCCCCCTGTGTAAACCCTAAGTACTGACCCACAGCGGAGAGCGAGAGGCACACAGCAGCGTGTAACCCGGAGACCTGTGTGTAAATGTTACTACAGTCAGAGCTCCTATAGGAAGGAAGGAATCAGGAAGGGGGATATTGGAGATGATGGAGAAAATGAAAGTGTGTGGACGTGCATGTATGCATGTGTGTGTGTGTGTGTGTGTGTTCTTTGGGAGACGGGGTGACTCAACAGGCCAGGAGGCTGGTGAGGCAGAGGCCTTGAACCAGAGGTGTGAACAGAGAGATCCGCTCACACATTCAGCACATAACTACTCCTTTTTCTTCTTTTTTTTTGTTTTGTTGTTGCCTCTATCCATCTCTGTCTTCTCCACACAGAGGCAGAATTAGTTTTTTTGTTAATAGGATATTTAAAGGGCCAGTTCCCCTGGATAATTCCAACACCTCAACAGTTTTTATTGGAACTACTTTCTACTGAAGAAATAGTTTGTATCTCCTCCAGGGCTGCAACCAACAATTCTCTTCATTGTCGATTAATCTGTTGATTATTTTCTTGATTAATTGATTAGTTGTTTGGTCTATAAAATGTCAGAAAATGGTGCATAATGTCGATCAGTGTTTCCCAAAGCCCAAGATGACATCCTCAAATGTGTTGTTTTGTCCACAACTCAAAGATATTTAGTTTACTAACACAGAGGAGTAAAAAAAAAAAAAGAAAATATTCACATTTAAGAAGCTTGAATCAGAGAATTTAGACTTTTTTTCCTTAAAAATTACTCAAACCGATTATCAAAATAGTTGGCGATTAATTTAATAGTTGACAACTAATCAATTCATTATTGCAGCTTTAATCTCCACGGTGCTGTGAAAACTATTCATCTCAAAAACGTCAAAACTGTCGGTTATTCTGGAAAGACTGTTGAATTTTTTTGAAATGTCATTTTTCAAAGCTATAATAAATTAAATTCCATTCATCTCCATGTATTACAGTAGAAGCAAAAATGTAAGAGATGTATACCTCAAAACCTGAGAAAATAAAGAGAAATTATGACCAGATTTTGTTTGTCTGCAATTTGACTGAAAGAGCCTTTTAATATGTGATGTATTTTTTATCTTAAGCGTCATATCTATTAAATAAAAAAGAAAATAATATGAAATACGGAGTGTGTACATGTAAACTGACCATAGCACAATGAATTCAAATATGCGTTTACAGGAAGACGGAGAGAACACAGATCACGGAAGAATTACACGACTTCCCAGAACCATTGTTGGCTGAAAGGGGGAAGTGATTTACTCTAATGTATCTCTGTGTTGTGTCCTTGTCCTCCCACGACTGGTCTGCACACCAACAGTTAGGGGTCCTGCAGAACGTGGGTCAAGGCGAGTGTGTGTGTGTGTGTGTGTGTGTGTGTGTGTGTGTGGGTCAGACAACGAGAGAAAGAGAGAGCGAGGGGGAAAGAGAATTTGCCAGTGACGAGGAAGTCAAATAAAGGGAAGAAAAGCTCCATTTCCCCAGCTAAATGTACCCCTGGGAGGCGTAAGGGAGGGAGAGAGAGAGCAAGAAAGAGAGAAAGGTTATGAACCGACAATACTCCTGCAAGGCTCCAGATTTACAACTACCAAGCCGTAAGAGCTCTGCCATGCTTATTTCTACAGCCAGTTAA
Organism: Sebastes fasciatus; assembly: GCF_043250625.1. NCBI lineage: Eukaryota > Metazoa > Chordata > Actinopteri > Perciformes > Sebastidae > Sebastes > Sebastes fasciatus. Next base: position 22,861,634 of record NC_133813.1, on the reverse strand, counting down.
AACAAATTGCAGCCGTGTTTCAATCACCCACATCCTCTTCTTGCTCATCCGCTCAGACCGGGCTTTTGGCTGCTGTATTATTACTCTCTCAATTACTGCTGAATAAATACTTTCCTCTAGTGAGGCAATCTTCATCCACTGGAAAGTCCCCACATGCTGCACCATACACCCACACTCTCCAACCCCAAGTGCTCTCTCCGCTCCCTTGTTTTCTTATGTCAACTCAATCTGGGACCTGGAAGGACTTGAAAAGGAAATGGTTTTCAGAAACTGTCGGCACTTTTCATTTTTGTTTACTCGCATTTTGTCATCAATGTGCGACTTTTATTCTCGGAAACTAAACTAACAGATTGGCTTGAGTTATCTGCTACTCTTTTGCAGTTAAATCATTCTTTGAAATTCCCCTGATCTATGGCTGAGCGAGAGAGAAAAATGAATAAATACTCCCTCTTCTGTATGTTTGATTGCAAGTTGTGGTAGGAACCTTTGGTAACCCGATACACCGTTTGATTTGGGTTCAAATGAGAGAGAGGGAGCAACGTCGGGCAGAAGGAGCGGGGCGGGGATAGAGGATGGTTGGGGGCAGGTACGGGGTCACAAGAGTGTCTTTTTCATGTTGCAGATTAGAAGCAGATGTCGGTGGGATTACACCGCCAGTGTCATCACTCACCCCACAGCCCCACCTCCATCCATACGCAGTCCGAGTACGTGCACACAGAGAGGGTTAGAAAAGATTCACAGTGAGGCTCTCAACCGTCCACACAGCTACAGGGTGAGTAAGGAACATCAATGACTGATGTGACGCACTGCACAGCCGAATTAGCCGATTTCAAGATTCAATTGAACGTGTCCTTCAAATGAATCAATCAAACCAACTCAAAAACAGGAACACACTCCCACTGACACACATTTTCCTCAAGGGAATACAGGAATGCATTTATTGTGAAACAGCTGCTGGAATGTGACGTATACGTGGAAGTGTTTAGCCACCGAATACTGACGTATTGCTCCATGAAAGTACATCTTAATCTCGATTTGTACATTTTTGTTGCTTTCTTTTTGCAAAGTGGATCAGTTTGAAATATTGCCAGGGAGGAATGGATTTCATTACGGCTCTGGCAAAGCATGAAAAAGCGAAAGCTGTTTTTTGGGGGAGTCTGGCATGAAAGAGGGGAATCTAGTAATTCATGAATGAAAGAACCAAATGCTCACTGGATCCGTTTCGTTTGATCGAACTGAACCAAACACTCACTACCTCATCGATTTCATTTCAGCCATTCATACACGAGAAAGGTGAAAAGAACTAGTTCAGATTACAACGTATATCCACATGCAACGGTTCGAATGAAATTTTATGAAAAGTAATTCCTCATTTTTCATGCGTTCTCTTACAAATGTCCAGCAACGTGACAATTTCCGCTTGTTACATGCATATAGTCTTTTCAAAATAAAGTTCCATATTCACAGGAAACTATTTGGTTAGGTTTAGGAAAAGATCATAGTTTGGGTTAGAATAACTACTGACGTGGCGTTACTTAAATATGGAAGTTATGTGAAAAACAAATCAACGTTGACTTCTGGTTTCACATGGGTTACGAACCGGGATCCGGTGTTTTTTTGACCAACCACGACCTCCTCCCTACACAGCGTTTGTCGCTCTTTGTACTTCCTGGTTCATTACATGGATTACATATGATTTGATTTTGTGGGATATATACGAATTACAGTGCTTTACTTTTCGTAGGTATAGTTACGAACGGTGTATGAGAACAGCCTGCAGATTAACACAATCTAAACAAAATGAGTTGTAATTCATTATAAGTGATTCATTTTCAGAAATGAAGGCTTCTCGTCTTGCTGCCTCAAAAAAAAAAAGCCATCAAATGTGCCTTTTGGTGACCTCTGATGGCATTATATAGGCTGTTACGCTAATGACAACAGTAATGCTGCGTCCCTCTCTAATGTCTCTACGCTCAGACTCAACCCCACCACTGACCTCAGCGCCCATGCACCTCCCAGGGCCTTGAAGTGGTCCTGGCCAGGAAGATAAATGATGTGACTGAGGAACCGCTGTCTGCATAGAGCTTATTGGAGCACCTCTGAAGTTGCAGAGGGCCGATGGGGTCTAATCCTGACATCACTGGCACCCTAAATGTGTGCGTGTGCATATTAACATTGTACAAATGTAAGGAAATGCGTATATAATGCCAATATATGTGAACCAAGCCCCCTGAGTTTGGCACTAGCAGGCGTGGTCTGCTTGGTCTTAGCTGTCTGACGTCAGTGGAGTGGAGTTGTGTGGTGTTGGTGGCCTAGAGGCTCCGTAAGAGATAGCTGTGAGGAGTGAAAGCTGAAAGCCACAGCGCTTATTGCTCCTGACAGAAACCACACTGGGGCTGTGAGTACGATCACATTTGCTGAGAACATCGCCACATCACGATACGTTATTTTGACCACTGAAACCAGCTAGTGAAGCCTGGAAGCCTTTCTCTTTTGGGGGGTCAGAGGTCTTGGCCGGATGTCGGAGGTAACTGTGGATCAACTATGACCGTAGGCATTCATAAAAGATCTGTTTTGATATGAATATGGGAGCAGCTTTGCAGAAATATAAAGAAATATGTTTGCTCGGGCTGGATGGTTGGGTCAAAAAACACCAGACTTTCACCCAGGAAACCGATGTTCCTACCCCGTGTGAAAACAGAAGTCAACGTTGATTCATTTGTCACTTAACTTTCATACTTTTTTATTTTTTTTTTATTTTACCAGAACCGCAATCTTTTCCTGAACCTAACTAAGTAGTTTTGTTGCCTAAACCTAACTTAGGGCGCTTTCACAGGCCAACATTTAGTCAGTTTTAATCAAACTCTGGGGCAGTTAGTTTGGGCAGTTGTGAACTGCTAATCGTACTCTGGTGCGGATCAAAACTACCGATCCAATACCGCGTGAGAGAGAGAGATGATCTCGGACCGTTTCAAATGAACCAAAACGCAGGCTTCCTGTGCGGGCATTTGTTGAGACATGTTTGCTTGACATCTGCTGAAAAGAGCATACAGAACATGCCAAATAAAGTCCGCAAAAACACTGACGTTTATAAAGTAATTCAAGATAAACAGGAGGAGAAGGGATTTGTGCGCACAGTAGATCAGTGCCGAGTCAAAGTGAAAAAAAGCATATAAAAATAGCATATAGCATATATAAAAAAGTCTGCGATTCCTTGCATAGAAGTAGCAGCTCTAGAGATGTAAAAGATCAATTCGCTCCTTCATACACGCCCCTCAGCAACTTCACTTTTTTTATTTGGTACTCTTTAATTTGTGCACTGTAAAACCGAATCAAACTAAATAGAAAACAAACCAAAAGTATCAATTTCTCTGATACGGACTATAGCCAAACGGACTATGGCTTGTGAAAGCGCCCTAGGTTGATCTTTTCCTAAACCTCACAAAGTAACCTTGTTGCCAAAGCCTAATATAGTTGTTTCCTGTGAAACCTGAAGTTTATTTTGAAATGACGGTAACGAGTGAAAATTGACATGTGTTGCTGGACATTCGTAGGAAAACGCAGAAACAATGAGGAATAACTTTTGGCAAGATATCACACGAACCGTTGTATGAGGATACTTACGTTGAACAATCATATACAGAAAGAAAAATTACCAGAACAGACCATTTTACAAGGGTTTTATCAGGAAGAAGACATGAACGCTCATAAAGTGGACTTGATATATACTGTGTGTGCGTATGTCTGTGTGTGTGTGTGTGTGTGTGTGTGTGTGTGTGTGTGTGCGTTCTAAGATCAGAGAGTGTGGACAGTTGAGGCTCCAGTCCAAAGCTGGGAGGAGATTTGGAGGTGCTGCTGTTGTAGCAGACAGACTGGTGGTGGAGATTAAAGAACTTGAGATAGACAGACATCCAGAGAAGTTCAAAGACTGCAATACAGCAGTTTTTTTTTTATGAGGGGATGTCTGAAGATTGCCAACCACCGCAGCACTTCACAGACATATAATTGCAAAAAAATAATCCTTATCAACGAGCCGTTCAGTCTCTTTTAGTGTTGAAAAAGTGAACGCGCAAGTTAAGTATACTTCATTCCACAACAAATCAACTTATTTCACTTATTTTTACTGGGAAAAACGTGGAATAATCTCTCCCCGTCTAATTTTCTGCAGCGTTAATATCTCATATCCATTCCTGGCGAGGTGCATGTGGATCCACGGGATCAAATCCACCCTGTGTTGTTGTAGCTACCTCTTTATCTTTTTGTTTTCGGTAGCAGATGTTAAAACACTTCAACCGACATATAGAGTCATGTACGAAGTTACTCACACAACACTAGAAGAATAATAGGCACAAACCAGAGACGTTATGGGCATGAGACACAACCTAAATGCTGCTCGTCGTGAGCTATATTTAGTTTCAAAGGGTAACTCTGTCCCCTCTTATCTCCTCCACTACATGGTGACTGCATGCGATCCTCGAGTGCTTTCTGAGAACAGCCCTAGAGCCCCGAGAGCCCACTCTTGAGTGACTATCTCCGTGCTCTTGACCCAGCGGTACAGCATGTAGATAGCCTTAACTATGGTAACTGATGCGCAAAACTTATCTCTTAAAAACTCCTGTTGAAACTCTTCACAAAGGACAGTGAGAGGTTCTGTTGTTCAAGTGCTTTGTTTTGGTTACTGCTGAGATTTGGATCATAATGGCTTTTGATTACACTAACAAAATGGAACGGTGCAGCCCAAGAGAATACATTTACAGAGCATACTTTACAAAATGTACAAAGAACTGAAACAAGCGGCTGAACAAAGTGCATGATTGCTGGACGCCCATAGTTTCACCATTGGCCTCAGCACCTCAGGGTGATGCTTCAACTTCCACTATGTCATTTCAGGGGTGCACAACATCAGGAGACCAAACTCTCAGCTGCAAACATGCCAATCATGTGCATCTTGCGAGGTTCATGTATCATCCATGTCACACATACACCTTTAAAGTCACACAGAAAGGTGATGCTATCTCTTATACAGTGTGCTTTTACCCATCTGCTCAGGCAGCATCATACTAGTCTCTTCATATGCCCTATGGAAACAGTGATGCCAGATGGGAAATGTTAAACTGATGCACCAGATATTTAAAATTTGCATATCTTGTGTGAAAATTATTGTACGCGAATCATGACCGCAAGAAAAAATAGGCGTAAATGTCTAATTTTACAAAACACATATTTAAACAACTTTCTGAAAGGCCGCAAATCTACCCATATAATTTTTTTTAAAGCAAACCGTAACTATGATGCGTGGAAGGGGGTGTGTGTCCGTAGCCTACTATTCCAGAATTAAATTACAAGACAGCACGACTGGAAGCCTGTTCATATTCCATAAACTAAATAACTGAGCTTACTGGTGTATTCAAAGCCATCTCTTGTGCAAACTCTACTTAAATGAGCATTGAGCAGCCGTGCTTGTGAAACACATTCATTCGGAAGATTCATCCGGAAATTAATTAAAATGAGAAACCAACTATTAATTGCAAGCGTCACAGAATGGTCAAATTATAGTACATTATGGCACTTTTGGCATTATTGATCGTACATCATACAGAGGGCAAAATGATCGTACAAAAACGATAATTATCGTATTTCAATGCTGTATGGAAAACAAAGATCGCTGATATTGTTCCTCCCTTAGACATATGGGCCTTATTTTATACTGTGTGAACTGGGAACCAGACGTTACTATGCAGGCATCATCTTGAGCGCCTCTGTGTAGGGCTGGGCGATATGGTCAAAATCATCTCGATATCTCGATAACGATATATATCACGATATAGCGTGTTTTCTGGTAATTCAATATATAGTCTATATGAAATATCCACATGGTAAAGCCTATTTTTGTATACTCATGTGTGAATTAAATATTTGACAAATGAAAAGACCTGAGTATTTTCTTATTTTAAGAGTGCAAAATGAACATAACAGCTTTAAGTGAAATTATAGAGAAAAAATAAATATAGGCCTAATGTCACAATAGAAATAATATAGAAAAATACACAAGATCGACATTTTTATACTGTTTTAACGATAAATATCGTCATATTGCCCAGTCATATCTCTGTGAAAATTATTCCTAATATTTATACCAGCATTAAACTCAAAACTCTTGTAGTTTGACATGGAGCAATGATTTGGGGGCACACCTGCAACCTGCCCCATAACAGCAGTTATTGTGTTGCAGCACAATGCAGGTAAAGGCCATATATTCATGTTTAATTTCTCTTCATTGCCTTGACCTGCACCCGTATCGTGGATTTATATCCCAAATCTGCTCCCTCTGACCTACAATTAACCTTAATGAAATCAGGAAGACACACAGTCTTTTGTGTTTCTGTATGTGTCTATAAGTGTGCGTGTGCGTGCACATGCATGCATGTATGTTTTTCCACATCCTCTCCATCCCCTCTCTTTTCTTTTTAGCTCCTCCATGTTACTTTTCAGCAATTGAAATCAAGGTAATGACTGGGCAAGGAAAAAGAATGTTCTTTCAATAGATAATTAGGGATATTGGTTTACCAGAGCCACTCAAAGCCCATTCAAATGCAGGGCTGAGGCCAGGCCTTGTTGTCTGCCGAGCCTCAAAAGGCTCCCAAGAGAGGCATTCGCCTTGGCTTCATTTCTCAGAGCAGGTGCCTGGCAGGTAGTCAATGGAGACGGCCAGTTGAGATATACAAGAGACCCATCCCCCTGGACAAGAGGTCAACATCACAGGTCAGGGGTCATGAGCAGAGGTCACAAGGTCAATGTTTAGCACACAGGATTGGCCAGATGACTGGAAATGCAACCTGGACAGCCAGCTATCAGTTCTATGGCTGAATGTGTGCAGGAAGTGGAGGGACTACTGTTGTTGATTGACAGCTACTGTTTGCTTTTTCATCTCTATCTAAATATCTTATCTGAATTCAGCTAATAGCACACTAAATTAAAAGGAAGCACACTGCCCATCCAGCCCAAATCCATGAATTCCTGTTTGTGTCCAACAGAAAAAGAAAAAATCTGTTGAAAATGTCTTTATTTTATTAAAAAGAAGAATTTCTCTAAAAGCTAACAAGCTGAGGGAACTTAAACCTTTTAACGATCTTTTGCGTAAACTGAAGTGAGCCCAGAATTGATTGATTCTTCCCATCCTTGGCATTCCCATGGATTTTCTCATCATAACATCTGCTCTGACAGCTTCATTGGAGCATTATTATTGTATATAAAATGGGGACTGGTGGTCCCAGTTCACAAATATGCTTCCCTGCGACATGAGCGGTGCAGGACCAGAGGTCAGAGGTGATGTGCACTCTAATTTCTAATTAAATCTCAGCGTGGAAAAGTGATCTGTCATTGGCCTACCACTGACAGGGGTTTTGGCTACCGTGGCTTCACACGTAAAGGGATAAACCCCCTCCACCACCACCTTAATACCACACCGCCCCTGGACTCCAGCCACCCTGGGCTCCCTGGCTGCACCCCAAGGGAAACACTATATAAATGTCAATGTACTGAAATGCACTGCTACTGAAGGAGTCACCGCCATCATACGAGAGAGAGGCACATGGAGTTCTACGGGAGCTTTTTTCACTCTAGTGGTGGTTCCTGGAAACGCAGCAGTGATTTAGTCAGATCTTCTTACATACAGTAGCAGTGGACCTGAGCTTCTGTGATATGTAACTGAAACTCTGTTGGGTTGGCAAAATGTGCACACCCAATCTCTGCTGGGTGCACCCATACACATGTAAGGGAATGATTACAGAAGGTACTACAGTATACAAACGAACCCTATGTTGTGCATACTGTTCAGGTATCTACACGCCATTCTCCATTAGCATTTGTGGCAATAAGCACAGCAACATATCCAATATGCATGTCAATTTTTCTCTCTCTAATCAAATAGAAAGCCTGTGAGGTAAATATCTATTTTCTTACAGCCTGGCTGTTTACAACATGGGGGAGCGGCTATATAAACAGTGTGTGGCAAATGAGGAATTTCTTTTAACGTATCGTCCTGGCCGGCATATGCTAGATATAGGAAACCCATAGCGTCAGTGGCTCCATATCGGCTGCAGAGGTCAAAGGCTAGGGAAGGTCAAAGGTGTCGTCCTCCTTTCTCATCACGAAGTGCATTAACATCTTCTCCCTGTCCCGTCTCATCCAGATGGCTGACCAGGCCACAGGACAGATGCCCCCCGTTTTAAAATATCTCAGGGATCCAAAATGCACCATCGAGAATAAATATGGCTCCATCTTTAGGACATCATATTTCAAAGGAATATGGATATGGATACGGGCGGAGAAGCCTAGGCTCTGTTTAGCATGTCTTAATTGATTCTTGGACCAATTGTGACAGCTTGCTCTCTTAACTATTCAACTTTTTCATTCAAAAGTGTTTTAGTGTTGATTTGAGACTGTATGTCAAAAGTGATAAATCATTCAGGCATATATCCCATGAAATCAATTCATATGTAATCCACGTAATTGTGAACCAAGAAGTAAAAAGAGCGTCAAACGCATAGGGAGGAGGTCGGCGTTGATGTACGCATAACAAAACATCAGACTTTCACCCGAGACCGGTGTTCGTACCCCGTGTGATACCATTCAATGTAGTAGTTTTTGTCACAGAACTTCTGTACTTAATTCACCTCACTTCTGGTGAAGCATAACTTAACCGCGATTTTTTCCTAAACCTAACTAAGTTGTTTCCTGTAACGACGGAAGTTTATTTTGAAAAGACTGGAATGGAAACCCTGGACATTCGTAGAAAAATGAGGAATAACTTTTCGTAAGATATCATACGAACCGTTGTATGAGTATATGTTGAATCATTAGACATTATCTAATGAAAGGTCAGTATTTTTTCCAAGAATAAACCAAAAATAAACATCAAAGAATATAAAAACAGGTTCATTACATAGTGAGCAAATGTTTCGACTATGATACTGCACCACTGTTGAAATCAGCAGACTACTGTAATTAGGCTAGGTTATTGCTATTGGCAGTCGACCATGATCCCTGTACAGAAAAAGGCAGGCACCTTTACCAGGAGGAAGTGACCTCACTTGAGTGCCTAAGTAATTAAATCGCAGGTTCTTGGGAGTGCTGCATGCATGGCATTCTTCCACTTTCTGCATGTCATATGATAGCCAAACCCACATGATTAATGTTGTAGAAAAGTTGGCCAATCGGTCGCTTAACAAGAGGCAAGAAAAAATATCTCCAGAATTTCAAAAGTTAGTCCATCGTCAAAACCCATCACTCAGTGTCCCTCTTCAACCAATGAGCACAGCGTACAGAGAGATGACACCGCCTCTCAGAGCCTGCCATTATTTTAACAGCACCAAAACTCTTCCAGGCATGCTCGCTGTCAAACGAATGGAGCGTCTCCAAGCCAAACAGACCGAGGCACCCCGCCTAGAGCTTTGGGTTGGCCCTCATGCGGCTTCTCAGACATTCACACACATTTATGTTTGCAGAGAGCAACAGTGACTCATACATACACACACACACACACACACACACACACACAAACATATACAGCACGCTACCCTGCCCGGAGACCTCTGACTTGAACCTGCTGCTCTCACTCAGCGATACATAAATCACACGGCTCTCAGCAGCACTGCTGGCCCTCAGTGCCATGCTGAACTTGACTCCACGGGAATAAAAGTCCGTAACTGGATACAAAAACTAATCCAGGCCAGAGACAATTGCTGGCATACGGAGGCCCCCCCGTGACGATATGCCGTCTCTGTCATGTGACCTCTGACCTTCTGCACTAAGGCGACACAGGCCTGCTAGGTGCTACTGGTCAGAGAACAGAGAGACAGTTGGAATGAGGGGAAGGCGGTGATGAAGACGTAACCTGTCAAGTCGGCGTCATGCTCGGTCCCACCATCTGTTTCTACAAACATGCCTCCTCAGCCAACCCTCACTGTCAGGTATAATGGAGAAGTTACAACGCTTATTCTTTGTAGTTTCATCCCATTCTCTCTCTCTCTCTCTCTCTCTCTCTCACACACCCACGTGGATGCTCAAGTACAAATTTGAGGTTATTGTATCCTTGAGTATTTCTATTTTATTCTACTTTATACCTCTCCTCTGCTACATTTCAGAGGAAGATGTTGTGTTTTTTACCACATACTGTATTTGAAGACTATGGTTATTAGTTATTTTTCTTATTAGGATTTTACACACAACATATGACCAGCTTCTAAAATATGATGATTTGGTATATATTAAAGGTCCAGTGTGTAAGATCTGGCAGCATCTAGAGGTGAGGTTGCAGATTGCAACCTCTCCCGTGTGCCAAATGTGTAGGAGAACTACGGTGGCCGACGTGACAACGGGAATGGCCCTAGCTAGAGCCAGTTGTTGTAAGAGAAGACACAGTACAGTGGAAGTTGCAGTTTGTGCAGAAATAAATGCTGCAGCTCCTCAAGACCAGCAGAGATTCCCCGTGTCTTGTTTCCCGGCGGATGAGTGGAGTGACGGGGGTTAACTCTGATAATGAGTAATGTTATCGACTTTAGCCCAAGCAGGAAGAGTTAACACAGTACTTTGTCCGATCTGGACTACACTGTAGAAACCTGGCGGCTGGCTCCGTGAAGGTAGATATAAACGGCTCATTCTAAGGTAACAAAAACACAATACTTATTTTCAGGTGATTATACACTAAAGAAAACATATTTATTAATATTATATTCCATTTCTGCCCTTAGATCCCCTTAAATCTTACACACTGTTCCTTTAAACTACCCAATAGTACATCAATAATCATTATTATTTTTATGTGTATTGGAAGGAATCTGGCGATACGATATATATATCATGATACAAGGGTTACGGTTCAATATATTGCGATACATTGCAATACTGTGAGCAAGGCAATATATTGCGATTTTTTAAATCTAACTTCAGGAAAACTGGCATATCATAAAGAACACACCACCATATGCATAAAATCTGAGTAAAAAAGTTTACGTTTTTATGCAATCCGAACAGTGGGATCTGCATTTGTATTGATCACAGTCCCTGTAATATCATAGCACTACTTTGAGAGGGCACATACACTGATAGGGAGCATCTCTCTTTGCAAATGAAATAAAGTATTGACTATTAAGAATTGATACAGTATTACAAAACATAATATCGCGATATTTTATATTTTCAATATTTTCTATATTTTCTTACACCCCTAATAAATATCTACTATAATATGTCAGAATTGTACCTGAAAATTATCCATAAAAATGTCAACTTCACAGCATTTTTTAGTATAAACACGACTCCTGACAACAGTGTTTTTTGTTCTGGTGAGATTTGGGAAAGATTCATGTGGTTTGTGGTACATTGGAACACACTGTTGAGCCCTCTGGACGTGTTGCCTAATTGAGCAAAAATCATGAAGAGAGAAGGTGTCCATTTGACAACCCCAATTGTTCCCAGTGATTAACGAAAGTTAGTAAGAAGTGAATGCTGCCTTTGTCATGCTCCCGAAGATTTACGAGGCCATAATGAAATACAAAACTTGATTTGGATTTCTCAGTTTCCCTTTGTTGCCCTGTTAGTTCAGTTAAGCTGTTGACAAGCCAGCACAGCAAAGCCCTAATAACACCCTGCTGTAAATAATTCAGCAGCCTGTCCTGTAATGTGGCAACCTCCCACACCACTCCCCAACTGTCTAACCGTGCTCCTGTAGCGCACTCCTTCGCACAGCTACTGGCCCGGCACCATGCAGCTCCAGTAATACAGGAATGCCTCTGTACTCTTGTGTCCTGATAGAGTGGCCACTGTGATAACATCAGGCACCAGGGCCTGCACAGCCACGGGGCTCCGAGACACACTTTTATGACTTGGGTATCTGGGACGGATATCTGCAGCCATCAGCTCAATACACCCTCATCACATACTTACACAGACACTCAGACACTCTCTCTGTCCGTCTCACAGATGCACACGCAAACACATGTCTGCCAACGTGCATGTCCACACACAACCTCACTTTTTGTGCACACACACAGCTTCTACATTCCGTTGGCCGAATTTAATCTTCAGTCAACTTGTATTCAATTAGCCACAAACTGTGAAATTAGCCCTAATCCTAACCACTTAAACATAACCTAGTAACTTAAATTTAATCATAAATCTGACCCTAACTAATGCATAACTCTAATACTTTATGCTAAAAACTAGGGCTGTCAATCGATTCAAATATTTAATCAGGGTTAATCGCACATTTTTTTATCTGTTCAAAATGAACCTTAAAGGGAGATTTGTCAAGTATTTAATGCTCTTTTCAACATGGGAGTGGGCAAATAAGCTTGCTTTATGTAAATGTTTGTATATATTTATTATTGGAAATCAATTATCAACACAAAACAATGACAAAATATTGTCCAGAAACCCTCACAGGTACTGCATTTAGCATTAAAAAAATACTTAAATCATAACATGGCAAACACAAGCCCAACAGACATAGAACCCATTTTTATTCACATATCTTGAAGTCAGAGGTCAAGGGACCCTTTTGAAAATGGCCATGCCAGTTTTTCCTTGCCAAAATTTAGCGTAAGTTTGGAGTGTTATTTAACCTCCTTTGGGAAAACCTAGTATGAAATGGTTGGTACCAATGGATTCCTTAGGTTTTTCTAATTTTACATGATATGAGTATCTTCACTTTACCTTTAAAACTGAGCCCGCTATAACCTAATAATCGCAAGCTGCATTAAAGAAATGAGTGGAATTAAAACGATTTTGCGTTAAAGCGTTAACTTTGATAGCCCTACTAATAACTAATGCTAAATTTAAAACCAGTAAGCCTAAACCTAAACTCAAGAATAACTGCTGATAACTAATGCAAAGAACCAAACAATAAAACCAAACATTTGGTTTTACATAGATAATATATAAGAGCAGACACAAGATGATCCGTCTAAATCTGAGTGCACCAGAGCCACATCACTGGGGGACACAGAGGGAAACAGCAGGGACTCTCCTGATAACACCGATGTCCACCTGATTAGAAGCCACTGAATTACAGTCAAATAATTGAAGTTCTTCATTCGCCGTTGTTTTGAACAACTTTTATTACAGCTGCACAACAGAGGAGCATTGTGTTTGTCCTTTCATTAATAAGAAATTCAGAAGTATGCGTCTATTCACCTTTAGTTTTATGAAGAAGGATTCTACGGTAGGACATTTTGTAGAAAGTGAATAATAGTTTACATGTTTTCAGAAATATCTGGGGTCCCTATCTGGAAGTGATAAATAGAGACGATTGCCATGACAACTGATATTCGAGTGTCCCATCCTTGTTCTCTATATATCCTATTATCATTTATGCTCAGTGGATGAATATGAGTTGTAATACTGTGGCATGACAGTCTGTGCTACACACTGCCAAGACATTTTTTTTTTAATCTTTATTTATTTATCCATCCGTCCAGCTATTATCTGTAACCACTTATCCTATTCAAGGTCGCAGGTGGACTAGAGTCGATCCCAGCTGACATTGGGCGAAGGCGGGGTACATCCTGGTCAGGTCACCAGCTTATCACAAGGCTATTTATTTATTTTTATTTATTTTTTTATATATTGTTTATACATTTGTATTTGTTCAAATGCTGAAAAAGCAATAAAAAAAAGTTTAATCACAAAAAAATACATTATTTGTGGGGGATTTTTGTGATAAAACACACTAAACTCAAGGTCTACTTACTATCTTTTTCAAGAGCTTCAGTCAGTATCGGCCATGGCCTTCTTCAGAGAACACAATACAACCTACCTGAGTGTTGTGAGCCTTTTTTTTAGGTCCGTACACTTTGTTGATGTTGCACACATGATGGGATTTCCAGATGCATCCGAACATGGACAAAGATTTCAGTCAGAATCTAGAGATTGATGGCTTGATTTGGGGGAAATTGCCTTGCAACAGTTGCCATAAGAATGTCTCTAAAGACAAAATCTGAATTTTGAACACTTTCATCTACAATTTTGACAAGTTTATTGCATGAACGTCATTTTCGAACAGGCTCGGCTTTTAGGGATATAGACAGATAAAAAAACAAATAACTCAAAATGAAAAAGTTCTTCATCACAAACTAAGCATTCTTACTAGAACTGTAAAAACGGATGCATCCAGTTAACGTAAAACTGTCGCCTAAAGCACCACTGTCGCTGCTGTCAGAGTGCGGAGACGCCGCAGATACTTTACTCCTCTTTGACCTAAGAAAAGGCAGCGTGCGCCTTTTGACGGACAGCACCACTTTACTCTTTCACATTGATGGTCAGTCACACAAACAAAAAGGAGGGATGAGATGAGTTTCTCAGGGGAGTGAGGATAATAAAATCAGGGTGTCTGTGTGTCCTGAGCGGGGGCCATATTTGATGCTCTAACAGAATGAAGGTCTTTGGCGACGCAGCCTGGCAGTCATTTAGCTAAAGCAAGCAGATTTCTTTGAAGCCCGGCCACCTTGGCTGAAGAGCCATTACTCCCGGGGTTTTCTATACATTAACCATGCCACAGCAGCACAAGTGCATTACAGGCTGCCGCCCCGGCAGGGCCCAATTGTACTCCCTCTTGTTAAATATTACCCCAACAGAGCTTTTGATTTTATTGTCATTTTTTCTCCCAGTAGCGCTTATCCTCCTCCCCTCCCCCCGATCGGATTAGGATCGATTGCTGCGTGGCAGAGCTGGCCCAGACATGAGGACCAGAACAACGCTACAGCGCGATTGTGCTCCTCAGGCCCCGCCTTGGAGACTATTCAGGCGACTAAATAGAATGATTTGCCCTTAGATGTCAAATTTCCTCCGAGACAAGGATGTCAATACCAATTAGATTGTCTGCAGTTGCCTTAGTTACGCCAGCCTGCCCCCCGCCGCCACTGCCGCCGCCTCCCCAGCCTCTTTTCCTCTAAAGATACACTTGCTCTCTTTTAACATCTCACTCACATCTCTTTTTTGTAGGCAGAGTGGTGGTCTCGGCACCAAGCCTTTAGCCTCAAATCAGTTTTATGGCTGGCGCTGTGCAGACATTAGGCTAACTCCATTAGCCTCTCTGAAGGAGATGGCCTGAGGGGATACTGAGGGGCCAAGATGTGACTGGGCAGGGTGTGTGTGTGCGCGTGTGTGTCGGTGTGTGTGTGTGTGTGTGTGTGTGTGTGTGTGTGTGCATGCTGAAAGGGTGAAGGGGTAACATTGTCTTACAGAGTCTTTTGGCATCTCCTTAAAGGTCACTGTCTGCTGGTTCGAGGAGGCAAAAGCCCACTGGAGCACGAACATAAACAAGAAAGAGAAGTGGGCAGAAAATGGATTAATGAACAAATGTAATTAGGAGAGAGGGAGGAGATGGAGAGAGTGGGAGAGAGGACTCTGTCTCCACTTAGTATCGTGGCTCCTGCAGGCGCTTAAGTGCTAACATGACAAACAGATGTGGCCATGGCTGGCCAGACACGGGGCTGCACACACAAATACACCTACTTATACACAAATACTGTCGCTGTCTCTTTCTCAGCTTCCTAAAAATGGACTTCAAGCTCACACTGTGCACAAAATGCAGAAAAAGCATAATTTGGCTTATATAATTCCAAATGATTTATGACAGAAAATGTGACAGAAAGATAGAAAGACAAAAATACATGGCAAAACCTAGACAAGCTCAAACCCAAAAGGATAGCCATGCGTAAGCAACAATTTCGGTGTATTCAGTGTAGGCAACACACATTCTTACGGATCATTACGGATACCTTTAGAGATGTTCCGATACCATTCTTTCCTTGACGATATTGATTCCGATACCTGAATTTGCCGTATCAGCCAATACCGAGTACCGATCCGATGCCAGTGTTATAAAAAAAATATATAGTTATTACTTTTATTATTATTTAAAGAAAATTTAAATTTCAGTAGGCAGTATAGTTTTGGCATCTTTGGGCAAAAATACCATAATAACCTTTCAGCATATTGAAATTCACGTGTTCTGAGAGATAACTAGACTTCTGCTCCTCCTCATGGCTCTGTTTACAGGCTTTAAAAAAAATCTAGCCCGTGACAAAAACTTTGGCCACAGGTCATTTCAGAGAGAGCGTTCCTATTGGCTGTGCTCTGGCTGGTGGGCGGTGCTTGGTATTTCCTCAGCAGATCTCAACATGGCTGCCGGGTCACAAACTTTCTCATTTTACAGCTAAACAGTACACTACAAGATGATTCTGAAAACATTTGAGGTGAGAAATAGGCATTACGGTAACAGAATATTGATTCATATTTGATCAGCTCTTACTGCTTGTTTTCCTCCGGTCTGTGAAATCTTGCAGATGCCGTTAAAAGCAACGGGGGACACCAGAGGACACAGAGGCACATGATTTTTTTCAGATTACCTGTCTCATGTACTACTGTCAGGATAAAGTGACCGTTTTTTGAAAAATAACTTTTTTAAATCATATTTGCTCCATTTCTTAAACAGCTGTTGACTACTGATCATGTATGGATGTGATATGATCACTATCATTGTTGTATAGCCTGGCTCAGGTTAAACCCTTGCAATGCAATAGAACTTTCTTTTATTATTCAGTTTGTCAGTTACAAAGAACATAAATAAGGAATAAATAACAATTAGATTTTTTTCGTGGTTAATAAATTATGATATCCGATCGTTGCATAGACTGGCATACTCGCCGATACCTGATCCCGAATTTTGGGCAGTATTGGACGCATTTCCAATACTGGTATCTGTATCGGAACAACTCTAGATGGGCCTACCTTACTAACTTACTACGCAGCTTGCTTTCTATTTCGGAAAAATAACAAGGATCTCATCTCTGTAAGCTTATAACAGTGATGAGTAAACAGTAAGAGCAAGAAGTTGCTATAGATTTGACAAGTTCTCAAGGTAAAAGAAGGCTTTCAGAAATGTCTGAAAGGACAATCGCTGATAGATTCAGAAACAGATGCTTTACGCTCTAATATACTGCTATACTCCAGAACCTATGACCTTGTATATTTTTCAGCCTTTGATCCGTCACGTCCGTCCAGTGATCAGAGCTCTGAGTTCTTTACTCAGCTGTCCACCACTTATAAGTGTCACCTTGTCTGAATTTCAGCATCAAACCGCTGTTGGTGTGTTGTTAAAGCAGCAGTGGGTAGAACTGGAGCAAATATGATAAAAAAAAGTTGGTTTTATGTGATTTTTTTAAAGCCTGAAAACAGAGCCATGAGGAGGTGCAGAAGTCAAGTTATCTCTCAGAACACTTGAATTACAATATGCTAGTTTTTGCCCAATGATGCCAAAATATTGTTACTTACTGAAGCTTTAAGAGCATAAAGGGTATTTCATTCTGAGCTCTCACAGCAATTTTTACAATAAATATGTGTGTTAAGGGCCACATTGAGTGATTAATAAGTGTAATAACTTCCCTCTGTTTAGTTTGCACCGTTATTACAGGAATATGAAACCTTATACTTTCTTTTCCAGGTTTCAATTAGCATCTAAAGACACCATTAACTACTGCAATTGACTAAATCAATAGCTTCCCAGAAAGCATCCAAATCAGCATGAGATGTAATCAGGTCGGTTTTCAGTTCTCTGTTGTTAGTTAACCATATACACAAGGGGACTTCTTTCAGAGCATCATAAAATAATTTGAAAATGAAATACTATTACAAGGTTCCAGGCAATATACTTCAACCTGAATCACTGGTTGCGATACTGACACAAAAATGACCATTTGTAGTGAAACCCAGTATTATGCACATTCTTTCCGAGGGCGCACAACACTACGGAGTCAATTCAGCAGCGAGGAATGGAAACAGGACTTGCATTTTGAAGTTGGTTTAACCTTGCAGTGACACCTATTGCAGATGCTTTGAAATGGTTGAGAAGAATAGTTTCCGCATGGTGGGATCTGTAATTAGGCGGCACATCTGCACCACCAGCAGCAGCAGCAGCAGCAGCACCCCGGCATCCCCTCAACAACCTCCAACTCTGGCATGCTCAGAGCTTGCCGTTGGTTGGCAGCCAACACAAACAGTTCCCGCTGCATAAATGTGAATAATTCCACGAGATGAATTTCAACCGGTCAATTAGATGGATTTCAACTGTGAATATTTCAAGAGCATTTGCCTTTCCGATTGATAAGAGAAGGGACAGATCAAGAGAAACATGGATACGAGGGGCAGCGGAGAGGAGAGACAAAGAAGGATAAACAGAGGGAACGATGAAAGAAGGGGAGGAGAGATAGTGACAGCCATGAGACAGAAATTTACAACCAGATCATCAATTAACCACTCCAATCACAATGGATCAAGCCATTAAATGTGCATTTCTCCTAAACGACCTCCCGACTGACAACGACTACAGATCATGAGCTTGTATTGATGGCTGTTGGAACACGATGCAGTCCCAAAGTCTGAGAAGTTCACTGTTTGTCAGTTAATTCGGCACATGCGGTCGGGAACAAAACAAATGTCTGCCCTCTCGACTTACGTCTCATTAAATGCAATCCGGTTATTTCAAGCTGCAAGACTAATGTCTTGTGCTCTCGAGTTGGCATGTTTACCTTGCTCTCGTTTTTCTTGTGCTGAATAAGCACAGAATGTGACCATTAAATATATTGCTGATGGAGAGACAAGGGGACGGAGACATCAATATTAAAGTGAACTGGAGTTACGGCCGGCTGTTATAGGCTATCCCCGGGTGACGTCATCTCCAGGTTAGATAAGGAATATATCATGAATTTACGCACAAAGTTCAAGTTATGAATATGTGATTTAACAATGTTTCTGTGAAAAACAGATATTAACTTTCCCATTATCATTGCAATTAGTCTCTGTCTAATGAAAAAAGCATGGGAAACAAAAAAGGACATGGCCTACTCTATAAAATCCTACTTTCAGCACCTCTGAAATTAGACCTGAAGTCCCCCCAGAGGGGCTATTAGACGATAAATCCCTGTCATTGACCAGGTTCTGCCCTCTGCTCGCTCATGACTGACGTCCCAACCTCTTTGAAGTCCCTCGCCACAACAACGCCAGCACCACTTCCTCTCCTCTAGAAAGACTAAATGTGAGTTGCCCCTAGTAGGACACCAGAAAAGCGCAGGCAAACGTTTAAGGGAGGAAAGGGGACCCACAACATTCAAAATAAGCCAGATGTTTGCGTCTCGTGTTAACATGTGGAGACATGCGCTTGCCGTGGGCCTGCATTAATGAAGGTAGAGATCCATCTAAGTTGGGGGGGGCTGATAGGCAAAGGGGATGCTGCCTGATAGGCCGTGGCACTACTACACACTCACCCGGTCACATGTGCTAGCAATAAGTTAGCCTCGCTGCCACTCTGGTCAGACAAACAGATGGAGCCGGGCCGAGGCTCCGAGCCGGGAATATTTCCCATTTCGGCGAGAAAAGGAAGAAAAAGCCTGAGAAAATGTTACATCCACGTACTTCTGCTAGTTCATTCAGCAACGGAGCACTTTTCTTTTTTTTATATATATACTGGTAAAACTAACAGATATTAAACTTAAAAGACATCAATATTGGTTGCCTCAAAAATGTTGTAGATGATGGTGTGATTCATATCTTTTTCTATCATGATTATGTGCAAAAGAATGCTGCTACAAAAATAAGTAAAACACAATGAATACAAGGTTTTTGCTTGTATCAAATAAAAGTAATTAAATATAAAATCGGCCAATGGAACATTTCTTGAAATAAGATGTAATATTTTAGCCTTTCAAGATAATAAGAGATCTTGAAAGTAGGTGGGAACATATCTCTATTTCCCTAGTATTATGAAGTGCTTTGTGTAATAACAAGACTGTAATGCTCAAAAGTAGTATTTTCTTTGCTTAAGATATTCAAGATGCATTGTCTAAAAATATATACAGTATATATATATATACACATATACATATATATATATAAATATATATATATATATATACATACATATACATAAATATATATATATATATACATACATATACATATATATATATACATATACAGTATATATACACATATATATATATATATATCACTATATATATATACATATATATATATCATCCCTATATCTCACTGAAATAGGTGATTGTGTCTTATATTGAGTGTTATGAGATATTTTGACTAGTAATTAGACAAACATAAGATTTTTCATTTTTGTAGTGATAGGGACATTGATAGTTTCAGTTAAAAACAAAAAAACCCACAACAAATAATTCATGGTATTGCATAATAAATGCATTTTCTAATTCCAGTGGCAAAATTAGAAAAACAAAACATAAAATTTTAATTTCTTTTGGCAATACTTCATTAAAACTTAAATAAACTTCAAATACAATTGAAAGATATCAAAAACTACTGAAGTATTCTTATAAAATTGTACAGTAGTTCATTTATCCTGATATGATTCAAGTATCACCACAGAGCTCACTATTGAAAATCTACTATAATTTTTGTCTGGTGGAGTACTTCCAGGTTAATATTTAACTTAGAGATAAAAGAAGGTATATTTAAAAAAAAAAAAGGGCTGCCTATTAAACCATAATGCTATTTTTAAGGACATTAATTATGCTAATTTAAAATTAATTATTCTATTTGTCCAAAAGTTGCATCTTCTCAGCAAAGGAAGCGTTCCACTTCAGCACAATGTTATTATATTTTTTAGTACACCATTAATATCATCTGTACTCTCTGTATTATTATGTCAATAGAGTTATTCATAGTGTAAAAAATAAAGCACATTAGTAAATATTTATTATTCACTATTATTTATTTAGCCACAAATTAAAGAACAATTTCCATGTCATTTCTGCGTTGTAAGCATTTTATTTTCAAACTAACTAATTTGAGGTGCCTGAACAACTGACTCTCTGGCTGGTGAAAACAAAGTACTTGCCCGCCAGCATGCCTGTCTGTCTGACACTCTCTATCTTCTTTGTTAGACTTGTTGTTTTAAGTGTTAAGAAGGGTGTTACCGAGCTGCACTAGTATTGCGTCGGCCGGAAGAGTTGGCCCTAGACAGCAGTGCATTTCAGAGACACTCAGGAGTAATCAGGGATCAGAATACAGAAGTTACAGTACGTACATTGTTGCATGACTCACATCTCCGTCATGGAAGCATTGCTGCGGGGCATTCAGCAAAATCATGCCGAGTAAATGTATGTCAAACATTTTGAACTGAAAAGTGAATTGTGTCAACAGCGAAGGAATAACCGTCCGCAGATATTAGCATTTCAAAAGGAGAGAAAAAAGAAAGATAAAGCGGAGGAGAGAAGGGAGGAAAGGGGGGAGAGAGAGAGTGAGGGTGAATGGAAACGTAAAGATTGCATGGAATGCTCTTGCATGAACTGTAAATGAACCCCTAAACCCCGCTCTCCACCTGACAAAATCTGTTCTTTAGGCCTGACACACAACCGCAGAGAGCCTCGTAGCCAGCGTGCAGGAATGCCACGTTAAGATCACAATTGCCTCTCTATAGTCTTTAGAAATAAATATTTCCATCCCAGGAGAGGCTGCGGAAATATTATACAATCCAATAATTGAGGATCTTTATACACTCAATATCCCTGAGAGGGAATAGTTGCAACCATGATACCTGACACGTGCACTAAAGTCTCATAAGGGAAGTGTTTGAGATTAAAAATATCACTCAAGAACAAAAACATAAAAACACTCTCCAGGGATGTTCCTCACAATTATATATATTTTTTCATTCTTAATTTGTTCATATTAATATTATTGTTTATTTTGATGCTTTGGCAACATTGTTTTTTGAAACTTTCATGCCAGTAAAGCCACTTTGATTGTACTTAATGACCCAAACACACAGCCAAGAACAACCCATAGTTGTAACATTTTGTGACAGTCTAACAACATCAAGTTTAACACCTCTAACCACACTACTGGCTTTCGGATCACTCCTCAGCTGTCATCGGTGACACGCTTCGCGTTAAAGCTGTGACTGAACTGACGTAATGATAACCACAGTTGCATGGTTCGAATGGTATTTAAGCAGCCTAATGCCCTGTTTGTTTTCCAATGTGCTCTCCCAGCGGTGCTCTCAATCCACTGAGGGTGTGTTGAGTGCTGTGATTGGTGTGTTTTTGTCTGTGTGTTCAGAGAGACACTCCCTCTCCTAAGCTGGGCAGGTCTTTTTCTGTGTGTCTCCCTCCTTCATTCAGTCACTCACTTTCCCCTCACTCGTTCTTTTCTTTCCCTTTTTACTTCCCCTCTTAATGTCTGCTTGTTTCCTCCTCCTCCTTTCTTCTCCCTCTCTCCTCCCACAGGGGCTGTATGCATTCCTGCCAGGAGGGGCGGAGGTGTCTGTGATACGGGCTCGATAAGGACCAGGCCTCCCCCCCCTCCGTCCCCCCCTCCATGCTGCCCTCCCCTCGTGTTCACCCTCACCCTCACCCCCTCCCTGGGAAAATGGGTGCACCCTCCTCCCTGGCAGGGCACCGGCTCCCCTTTGAGTGTGCTGCCAGCCGTGGCAGCAGAGACTTAACATGATTTGTTTGTCTGCTGCTGCGTGTTTGCACCAAACTCTTAGCGCCAACCCCCCCATTACTCCTGCCGGAGATCCAGGGGGCTGGTTAGCTGGTACAGATCTGGAGTGGAGGCCGGGGGCGGAGGGTTAAAGGGGTGTTAAAGAGGGTGAGGTAGGAAAGGTGGGGGATGCAGGGAGAGATCAGGGTTAAAATGAGTTTGGAATATGATCCACGGGCTGGAAACAGTCAACGTTTCTTGAAGTCTGGCTGCCATAGGCTGGACTATGTGAGAGATAACAGGAAAACATACAAAACTATATTCACCCGCAAAGATCGAGGGTTTTCCCATTCTTCCCTTTTTTTTCTCCTGGTGTTTTGTAATTGGCTCGCTTCCTGGTGCTGCGGCGGACAGCAGGCACAGCAGCGGCTGCCCAGTCGGCCCATTGATCTTTCATCAGCCCATAGAGTTAAAGCTGAAGGCACTAGGGAGAGGCTGGAGAGGCAGCCCCTCTTTTTATGGCAGCCCGCTGGAGCCTGCCTCGGATTGTTCCCCGTTTCCTCAGATTGTTTTTCATTTAGTCAGGGTGCAGCGCTGTGCCGCTCTGAGGAGGTGAGGTGAAGTGTCGCAGACATTTAGGAGAGCACGTAACAGCTACGGTCTGGGTAGGTGGATACAATGGTACGGCAGGGCTTGTTTGCTGATAACATTTAGTTGCTGTGTGTTTGGGTTTTTGGCTTAAAGTGTGTTATGAGTGTTTGGGGATTAAATGACCTATAGGCCTACGATTAGGAAGGTGTTGGTAGCAGTTGATCTGTAGCCTAGTTACTGTAAATACATGTGTATTTCTGAGTGGAAGAACTATTTCTTGGCGAAAAGACTGTCAGTAAACCCAGATAACAAACAGCAGCACCACTAATTTAGTGGAGGAGATGCATTAAACTGTTGCACTTGATGATATTTCTCCATAGACTCCCCGGCTATTAATCAAAACCATTTCACATTAAGAAAAAGCAGCAAGAGCTCTTAACGCAAATCAAATTTCACTTAAGGGGCTAAAATTACCTTCATCAATTTGCATGAAAGCCGTGGCAGTGGTCAAGACGTCCATGTGATCGTCGTCCAATCAGAGGGTCCGCTGAGGATGTGGGTGTGGTGCGTCGTATCCCCAGCAGTATTCCATTGATCCGAGCAACCGGCGCTGACCTGCAGCAGGCCCTGAACTTGGTCATCTAACTGATACGTGATATTAGGATCCTTCTTGGAGGCAGCTCCACGGGGATCTGGTCAGAGAGAGAGAGAGAGAAAAACAGACTTCAGATCAGCAGATCAATTTTCACTGGACCTTGAATATTTCATGTAGGGAGTCTTGCAGCAGACACACAGATGGGCTAAACAACTGGCCGACAACTACGTGCAGTGGCACACATACACCTTGCTTACAAACACACACACACACACACACACACACACACACACACACACACACACACACATACACAGCCTGATCACACTGGAAATTTGTACAAAAATACATTTTCCGTCTGATTTGAACACACCAAAAGGAGTTGGCTCAACCAGGATGACCCCCCAAAAATGACCCTTTAATTGTTTGACCTTAACATTAAAATACAAATTCATTGTAATGCTACACAAACATAAGGTGGTTACTGTTTGTAGTGTATGACGAGAACATATCCGTGAGAAGATGTTGCACAGACACACACACACATTTCACCCTAAGGGCCGGGTTAGGGGAATCATGTCTGGATCATGTTTCTAGTCCCAGCGAACATGTGGTCGATGCAAGACTGCTGTACTGACTCAGCCCTGGTCCTAGAAGTGGACACAGAGGACAACATGCTCAAAAAGCCGGTCTAGAGATATACCTGTGCTCAGACGGGAAATTATTTTATATATTTTATGTGTTCTATTGATGTGTCCTTTGACATTTAACTCCCACTAAATGGTGCAAGATCATAACATTTTGGAGCATAAATGTCAGATGATTCTAAAAGAAAACTTAAATTACGCTCTGTGTAAAACGGACAGTAAATCTCTCCAGAGTATCAGCGGCAACAATGCAGCAATAACCCACACCTGACCCCTAAACCTTCACCCACAGAAAGGATGTTGTTTCACCGACTGTCTTCAAATACTTTCCTCTCGGAAAGACATCAGTGAAACCAGAGCTTGTCAGGCCCTGTATTTGTTTATTAAGTACGCTCTTGCACTGGCTTGCTCCCAAGATGGCTGTAACTGAGAGATTTGTTCATGTAGGCATTAGGGCTGGCTATCAGTGGTGAATTATTTATTGAAAAAAATCTTCCCTTCCTTGACGGATGAGAGAATATGTAGGGCTGCTCACTGACTCTGCCATATATTAGAGGAATGATGAAAACATTGTTAGGCGCAGCACACTGATAATGAATTTACTTTTCTTTTTTTTTATTGAATGGACAAAATCTCTATTTCTGGATAATAATCCCAAAAATATTGATAGTGAAAGTGTGGTTATCTGGAGAAAAATACAATTGGCAATACTTCTGCCATCAGGTGTTTAGTGTTTGAATAGGGAAAACAATTAGATTTAAAACAAACATTTTGACAACTACCATACAATTTTATGTATAAGCATTAAATATTGAAATGGTTAATCTTGTGCTGTGCCTTTCAAAAATGCCTCATTATTTCTCCCAAAGCTGCATCAACCTGTCAGTGCTCTCCATAAACATTTGAATGATGTATTTTTATAAATGCTATCTTCTAGAATAAATGCGATAAACTTCAGAGTATATATTCCCACTGACAGGAACGTTGGGAATTGCACAGGGAAGAAGCAGTGGTTGCAAAACATGTGCTGATATCGTAGTAGGACCCTAAAACCCCTGTTTTTCGGCAACGATAAAACACAACAAAAAAAAAAGTCACACTAAAATCAGACGACTAGAAACCCAGTTACCGTGGACATTTTTCCTGCCAGATTTAAATCACAATGATTTGTTCAAATCAGAATAAATCACATTTGGTCATTTTCTCTCTGCCCGCTTTATTATGTTAGTTTTTTGTAGTCTGCAGCAGTGAAAGAAAAAGAGACAGGCGGCGGGGGCCTGGCTATTGTCATTCAATGGCCGAGCCATTTTGGAAATCAGCGCTCTTGATTTGCTGCCGCTGCCTCCCTCTCTGTATTCCCTGATGGCTGCACTGGATGGAAGGCTTCCTTTTATAATTTTCCAACTTGCACATACGCCTCTTTCTCAGAATAACATACACACGTCAAACGCTGAGTTGAATGTTTGAATGAGTCGATGATAGAAGTGGAAAAATGACGAGGGGCGCGCTGTTAACTTTGAGCAGAATCTGCAACAACAGGATGCATCTATATTGATAAAACTATTTAATCAAAATTTCACAAGTTGGGATCTCTCAGGATAATTTACCACCAGAGACGTCTATATATTGGTTAAAGCTAAAAGCTGCTCCATTACCAAAGGGGACTAATAATTGTGATCTATGCTTGCTCACTCAGCAAATAATCAATCATGCTTCTTTAGTGTGTTTAAACTGGGATTTTGCTTAAACAAACCATTGTTGTACACATGAAGGTTCACCTTTTAAGCCACTGTTAAGGTGACGTTATCTAAAATAAACTATTTGATGGGATATTATGTTAGTTACGATGGCATATGGGGGCTTTTGTAAGCTCCAGACCTAATTTGAATAAAACACTCTGGCCCCTGTGACCCAGGCTCATCTAAACGCCCTCACATTGTCACACAAAGAGCCACTAAAAGGGGGCCCATGACCCATATTGCAAGAATAAAGTATTAGACAAATGTATCTGCCATGAGTGAGTCAGCATCCTCGCTGGAAAGAAAAAAAAACACCAGAGATCAGAGGAAATAAAGAGTGCAGCGTACAGCAGTTGAGCAACACAAGACAACTGTAAGAAAAAAACTCTGCGTAAAATACAGGATATTCATGGAGGAGCTATAAGCGTGTGGACGCTGACAGCCTGATGACTTGAGTGACTGCAGACCTGATTTAGAACAACACGCGTGTTAAGACTTTAATTTGCAGAAATCAGGCAGGATCTCCACACCGCCGCTCCTCACACTGAGGGAGATTATTCTCATCAATAGGGCGTGAAATTCACTGGCTGACCAACGAAGTGACCACTGGAGTGAAGTGCTAGCGTGTGTGTGCATGCAAATTGGGAATAAATGTGTGTGTGAGGGAGAGAGGGAGAGAGAAAGAAGGCAAACGTGTGCGTCGGGAGGGAAAAATAGATGTTGATACGTGTGTGTGTGTGTGTGTTTGTCCTTGCAACTGAGATTTTTTTTAGATTGCGTGGCCTAGTTCTCCCCGGTGAATATTTTTTCACATTTTGTCTTTGTTTTCACACATTATCTGGCATCACACAATCTGTATTTTCAGAGTTATTCTCATCCCAACTCTGGGTAGGATGGACTATTCTAACTGCTGTGCTAATAAACAGAAGGAAAACAGATTTTAATAAATCAGTGGGAAATGAATCAGAGGGTGAAACTAAACCCAAAGTGTCACCTGTTGAAATCCAGCCTTCACTAACTGTTGCTAATACCTGCATGTGAACAACCAACCGGTGATATATGTAGGAGGAAGAACAGGCATATCAACCTGAAATGAGACGGTGACTAAAAGGGTAGAGACAAATTTAGTTCTCAAGGGCTGATTACCTGAGTAATGCACTAATGACACCGCTTGTGCTCTAATGTGATGAATGGATATATCACAAGGTTTCGGAGCAGAACTGTACACGCACCTTATACTTCAATGAGAGAAAAGGAGTATTTTAAGGACACTTCGACATGTTGTAACACCCATCATGGTAGCAGAGTGTCTAATCAAGCCTCATCAGTTATGAGAAGGAACGCAGCAACAGGTAAAACAAGGGTCAAAAGGAGTTTGTATAGTTCATGTGTGTATTTTATGATGAAGAGAGATGACATTTATGCTTGGTGAGATGTTTTCCGATTAAGATCTCTAAATTTTCAGAGCTCAAGGTGCATCTTAAAATAGATAAAGATCTATTAAACAAGCTGTGGATGTTCTGAGAAAAAGGTCTGTGGAGAAATGTCATCTTGTAACAAATGTCCCTCAGCAGCCTCCCAAGAGCAGCCATGACATCAAACGCTCTTCCAGTATTTACTGGGAAGTGTCCAGAGAAGTGGCTGATAAAGGATGACCAAGCAGCAGAGCAGAGCAGAGCCACCCTCCACGTGGCTGCTGCTGCTGCTGCTGGACGCGTCTTTTTGCCTTCAGCGTGGAGTTTGTGCGCCAGGCGCCGAGCAGAGTAATCTGTTTACAGTGCGCGCGTTGATGGTCATTTTTTATGATGTTGTTTAATCCACGGTGGAAGAGGAGGAAGAGGAAGAGGAGGAGGGGTGGTGGTGGGCTGGCTGTCTAGCAGAGCCCCAGACAAGCTGGCTCCAGTGGCCATCTCTGTAGGCTATAGGCTTCTCTATTTGAGCAGAGAGACAGGTGTAAATCTCTGCTAAGATCTTTACTCTGCACTCTCTGCGACACTCACCTGAAGGTAAATAAATGGTTTATGGCCGAGTAAACGAGCCACCGCTCTCTGGTCTTGTGCACAGAAACAGCCTCGGGGGCGCGCAGTTGTCATTGTCATGCACTGTGTAGTAGTGGTTGTGAATGTTTAAAAGGTTAGGAAATAATAATTTATTTAACTAAACGTGTCAATATCTGAGAAAAAAAAATAATATGATTAATAATGGTGAAATTAATTTTATTAGCTATTTACCTTAAGACGCTTATTATAGGCTCCTCAGAATAAAAGTGGAGGGTTTAGACACTAACATTTAAAAACTTTTTTCGCTTTTTTTTTTTTTTTTATCTAAAGCCGAGAGTTATAAACTTGAATACAACTTATAATACAATAAATAGAGAGTTAAGAAAGAATATTAACATAAACTACAAAAGCAATTTCTGAAGAAATTGCGGTGTGAATGCTAGATGCTGAAGAGCTGACGCTATAAACTGTAATGCTGGCTTAAATGTTGTGAGAAGAAGATGAAGAAGTAGGAATAGTTGGAAAAGTGAGAATAGGTTTAATTTGTATGAATATCATTGAAAAGTTGAATAATACCAATAGTGTATAAAAGATGTGTATGAAGAATGATACAGAGTCAGAATCAAAAGATTATGAATCAGTAAATAAAAGTTGTAATTTCATGAAAAGCAGCTGAAGCCTTATAAATAGTTAGTTCTGAGTTCCCTGTTAAAAAAGTTACCTCCTTGGGCTTTTATTTTGAAAAATTAGGTGAATCCCTAGATTTCCTGTTCTAAGATGTGGAACATTTTACAGTTTGAATGGAAAGTATGAATGAGCAGTGAAGAGTTGAAAATGCTTGAAAATGTTTAAATTCAGAACATTTCTTCCATTCATTTCAATGGAAATTTTTTGATGAATTATGGTTAATAATTCTGAAAATATGAAAGTTATGAATGAGAAAAAGTAATAGCCATCATGTCCTAATTGAGCTGCACGTTTTGTTGTTTGAATGGAGTTTCCATGTTGAAAAATGTGGAAGGAGTAGCATTGCAAAAAAAAGTTGGTCTGACGAAAAATAAAAAATAAACTAAGTAGAATAACATACATTCAAACCAATAATTGTATGTGGGCCTATACTACCTGGCGGACGTGTTTAAATATGAATCTTTGCGCGCACAATCATTGTAAAAGGGTTTTTGACATTGTCATGCGCCACCCCACATCACGCAAAATGTGTGCATGTGTGCGTGCATGTGTGTGTGTTTGCAGAGAGAGAGAGAGAGAGAGAGAGAGAGAGAGAGAGAGAGAGAGAGAGATAGAGAGAGAGAGAGAGAGGGAGAGAGAGAGGCGGCTATTCTACCAGAGTTCTGCAAAGTAGGTCTGTGCCACTTTTGATTAGGGCCTGCTCCCAAAAGATGGTTGCAGACATGAGATAATGAGGTCCTGTGATAACGCGGGTCTCCTTTAAGTTTTTCCCATGAATCGAGACTGTCGCCAGTCCACAAAAACGACACTGTGCGTCGGCACCACGCTACTCACTTCTCATTTGTCGAGCACAAAAGCTGATCCAGCCCCAAATCCTGCGCTAACAAACCAAGGGGCCGGGAGCAAATCATATAATGTTCACTTCTCCACTAATTAACTGGAATCCCACCTTTATTCTTAAATACAGTGACCAATTAAACCGCCATGGATGCCAAAAAGGTCTCCGGGGCCACGGACGGTCGCCAGGAGCATTTGTGAAGGTCTGCGGCTTCACTATAGGCTTCACTATAGGCCATGGATCTTATTAGGTGGGTGACCTCGGCGAGGAAAGGTTACAGACTTTTTCACTGCAAACTAAGATGTTTCCTAATCGGATTTTAATTGGTTGGTTGGAGTGGTTGGTGCTGGTGTCCTGTGGGGTGATGATTGCATTTCAGCGCGGATCCACAGAGATGGAAAACAGGCTGATGGATGGAGTGATTCAATACAAATATACAATCTGTGCTATTTTATAAATATTTCTCAATATATAGATAGATAGATAGATAGATAGATAGATAGATAGATAGTAACTTTATTAATCCCGAGGGAAAGTCAAGTTTCCAGCATTACAGTTCCATAATACAAAACATGTTAGTAAAAAGGCAGTAAAAAAAGTTAGTAGTGCAAAGTACAAAAAAATATACCAGATATAAAAATACAAGGAGATGAAGAATAAAACTGTTAAAACTGAATATAGTGCAGAGTAACAGCTGTGATACACGACTATTAAAAAAGTGAATATAGTGCAAAAAAGACTGTTAAAAGTGAATATAGTGCAGAAGAGACGTTTAAAAGTGATTACAGTGCAGAAAAGACTGTTAAAAATGAGTATAGTGCAGAAGAGACTGTTAAAAGTGAATATAGAAGAGACCGTTAAAAGTGAAGATAGTGCAGAAGAGACTGTTAAAAGTGAGTATAGTGCAGAAGAGACTTAAAAGTGAATACAGTGCAGAAAAGACTGTTAAAAATGAGTATAGTGCAGAAGAGACTGTTAAAAGTGAGTATAGAAGAGACTGTTAAAAGTGAATATAGTGCAGAAGAGACTGTTAAAAGTGAGTTTAGTGCAGATGAGACTGTTAAAAGTGAATATACTGCAGAAGAGACTGTTAAAAGTGAATATACTGCAGAAGAGACTGTTAAAAGTGAGTATAGAAGAGACTGTTAAAAGTGAATATACTGCAGAAGAGACTGTTAAAAGTGAGTATAGAAGAGACTGTTAAAAGTGAATATACTGCAGAAGAGACTGTTAAAAGTGAGTATAGAAGAGACTGTTAAAAGTGAATATACTGCAGAAGAGACTGTTAAAAGTGAGTATAGTGCAGAAGGTACTGTTAAAAGTGAATATAAGAGACTGTTAAAAGTGAGTATAGTGCATTATTATCTGTCCTGCAGACCGTCCTCCTTTCCTGAGTCTGTCTGTGGAGCACTATATGGCTTCATGAGGCAAATCAACAGGTGTTAACATCCTTTTTTTCCCCCTTCATCACAACATGGCTAGAAAAACCTTTTGTTGGAATAACCTCTTTGTGCCAGTTACAATAGGCTAAAATAAAGTAATGAATGTGGGCATAACCATCATCCATTTTTTCCTACAGGGCTACTTTCTGCAACCGTTGCAGCCTCTCCCGTGTTTATTCGTGGTTACTGCATGAATCCTGTCTAAGTTAAGCCAACCAGGTTCAGCTCTCGTTCACATGCTCCCCCCCACTCATTACCCCCAAAAAACGGCTTTATGCAAAACATCTGTACGGACTTCAATAAATGAAAGCACAGCTCTTAACCGCATCCTACTTATTTTGATTTTCATGTGGTTCTCGTGTATTGTCCAACTCAGTAAATACGGCCAGTCTCATATTTCAAATGTCACACAAGTCTCTCTGGCGACTTGAAACATGAAAAAGAAGCAAACGGCAAACAGCTAGTAAAAAAAAAAAAAAACACAAAGCAAAAAAGGTGGTTCCGAAACTGAGTCACGTTAAACTCATAATAGATCAAAAGAAAGAAAAGTTTTTTTTTATTCCACATAGCTCAGTGCAGACTATAAGATGGTTAACTAATAGACTATTAGACTAACTACATACAGTATGTGCCCGCAGCACACGCTCATATGAAAGTGTGTGAGCACCAAGCCAGATAAACCTGTTGACGCACAACATCAGTAGCTTCACTATATATACACCACGAGACACCAAAGAGACAACTTAATCTGAAACACAAACATTATTTAAACGAGTGGAGTCTAAGAGAGGCGTTAGATCTGGGAATGTTTGTTGTACAGATGCAAAATAAAACGTTCACTTTAACAAAACGTTTGCAAACAAAACTGTCTCCTACTCTTAAAAATACAGCATTTCTTAACATTATTATCATTAATATAATAGAAAATTATAAATAGAAAAATCTTGTCATGTTGTTGTGATTTAGTAAAGAAATATCTGATAAAGAAAAAACTCCAAAAACAACTTTACGCACGGCTCCATAATAAGCAGAGGAGTTTTTACGCACACGTTTACAAGGCTTCAACAGTGAACAGAGAGATCCATCCGTCGCACAGAGAAGAAGAAGAAGCATGTGGGAGATTCAATTGACCGCACTCAACTTTGCCGCCGCTTGAGCTTCGCCGCACAGACTTCAAATTGTTGTTCTCGCTACTGACAAAACCGTTAATTCACCCAGAAACGGGAGGTCAAGTTTCAGCAGGAGCAAGAGAGGAGGGGGGGGGAACAAAAAAAGTAGCCGGCAACTTAGAGGAACATTTTGTGTCCAAGCTTTCTACACACAAAGGGCCCTGAGCTCTTACCTAAAATAATAGTAATAATAAACATTTGACACCTGTTGCTTTTATTTATCAGTATGCTTGATAAAGGGAAATCAAGAGGAAGTGAGACAGGTGAGGTGAGACATTTAAAAATGCATGAATCCCTTCAAAATGTGTCTCTTTTCTGTTAAACATAAGTAGTGCAACTGGAAAAAATCTGACAACAAATTGCCTATTTTTGACCTAAATAAAAACCTGCTTTAAATTTAAATGTGCAAATCTTAATACTAACCTGGATTCTTAATTTAATGTGTGATACAAACTGGTTTTAGCTACAAAGAAATTAAAATTTCACAGTTTTCTTTTCCTTCAAGGTTTCAAAATATTCGTACTGTCTGAAATTAGTATTTACTTCTTAATAAACTACAGTACGGTATATGTTTTACCACTTCATTGAAAATATGCTTGTTACATATATGACATTTTAATTCTTTAGCTACTGCTGCTTCACCTGAACAGAGTAAAACAAACACCACTGGGACAACGTGCAGCGAAATCCGCACTGAAAAGGCTGGATTATGGGCTCAGGCCTGCACACAGCACCTGTGGGGAGTGGCTGGAGAATCTTTTCCCAAAATAACCCAGAAAAACTCATCCCAGCAGGTCTGCAACAAGGTTGAACAGGGAAAAAAAACACTGACACACCACCTGAGGCCCAAATCCAGGAAGACCTGGCTTACCTGGAGGGGAACTGACACCTAGTGAGATTTTACAAGGTCATTTAGGGATGGGGTACTGCAGTTTATGTAGCATAACTGTGCAGCAAAATTCCTTAACTGCTTTTAAGGAGTTTGCTTGAAGCCATAGTCCCAGCTGTGTGGTGTGTATCTGCGATCCTGAAACCTCCTTATTTCCTACTGAATGTCTATCACGGTACTTACTGTGGATTTACTTTAAAAGATTGGTATTGCACTTGATCCATTTACCTCAATCACCATGCTCGGTAACAAAACGTCTGATTGTGGGGCAGAAAAGACATAAAAGACATAAAAGACATGTACTCAACCGTCCCGTCAGTGGAAATCAGTGCTGGTTTCTTTTACCCAGCCTTTCAGACTGCATGGCACTTGCTTTTCCGCCTATGGTTTTCCATTTCAAAGCCCCATGTCTCCATGTAAATACCAAAACACAGTAATCCAATCTGACCCCATTGCAAATTTTCCAGAAACTATTGGGGGGTTGTGGGGGTTGACATGAGCCACACACTTATCCCACTTAACCTCTAAGGAGAAGCCACCCTAACCCCTTATAGCACAAGACTCCCTTGGTGGAGGAATGCACTACTCTCCTCTTAAAAGCACTGCGTTTTGAGGTCGGACTCGATGGCAAAAACCTTACAACTGCGTGAGACTGTGAAGTCAAAGCAGCACAAAGCCGAGGCCGATGGTGGGGAAGCTAAATGGACAGCAGATATCCACATTAGGGCACCTCCCTGCCCGCTAAACAGCACAAATTCTTTTTGATGCAAACCCCAAATAGTCCCTATAACTGATGCCTCTCATGAACATAGCAGGAAGATATTTACATTGTGCTAACTTGATGACAAATAACCTGGGGATTTTTCTGTTTCCCATTTGCCATTGTTTGCTTTTTAAGCATGCAAAACTGGTTTTCGGTGCAGATTCCCAGTGCTCAGAATATATAAGGGGAAAGATGCTTATCTCCCATGTTGGCGAGTGGTGGCACGTAAAGACTTTCTGACACATGGTACACATGTGAGGCATTTACCACGAGCATCTTGATCACACCGCCTTGTAGCTGCAGAGAAAGCCTGACGGCTGTTTATGGGGTTGAGCAGACAAATCTCCTGCATTATGCTCTACAGGTGGTGCATGCCACTGGACTGGTTTGTTCTAACAGCGCTGCATACAATGTACCTCACTCTATTCTACAGCTACAGGTGATAATGAGCTTGTTTTACGTGAATACGAACCATTAAAGCGAGCGTTTAGTGGATGCAAACTTATTTATGAACAAAACGTTAACTCTTGTGATTAAATATAATTTTATAAAACACCTAAACGCATGTAATCTTAATAATTACAACGCACATAAGATGTTAAAGGTCCCATATTATGCTAATTTTCAGGTTCATACTTGTATTTTGTGTTTCTACTAGAACATGTTTACATGCTGTAATGTTAAAAAAAAACTTTATTTTCCTCATACTGTCAGCCTGAATATGCCTGTATTTACCCCTCTGTCTGAAACGCTCCGTTTAAGTGCATTTTGACAGAATTGCGACAGAATTGCAACAGAATTGCAACAGAATTGTGTTGCTAGGCAACAGCTTGGGTCCATGTGTACTTCCTGTCAGCTGATGACATTCACATACACTGCAACCAGGAATAAACTGGGACACATTTAGAATGTTTATGTTTAAAACTGTGTCAAGGGTCTAAATATTGTATATTAGTGACATCACAAATGGACAGAAATCCTGACGGCTTGTTTTAAATGCAGAGTTTCTGAATACGGGCTGTGTGTATTTCCCTGTGGATTAAGTGTTTCGATACTTTCACAGTATTTATATAGGACTAAAGCCTGCTTTATAATAATTTTTTTTTTTTAAATCTCACTTTTTTATAATATGAATCATTAAATCAGGTTTAATTTATTACAATCTGTATAATTTCAATATGTTAATTCATAACTGTGACGCCGATCTCTTGCTGCCAATAAATGTATGCACGATTCAGATTGTTAGTTTAACTTTGTGTCAGGTCTTTCTGTTGTTTATAGAGATTAAGATTGAGGCTTTCTAAGCATCAATATTACCGTATTTAGATAATGGATCAAAGGCCAAACATGCCATTTTTTCTTTAACTACAGTAACATAAAAGTTATGAGCCTGAGTCACTGCTGAACTGATGAACAACCTCAACCGAGGGAGCAAACGTCTACCCTGCACGTTGCCATTTTCCCTGTCAATCTGTAGTCAATGCACCGCCATCAATAAGCACATCCCCTAATTAACTAAAATTGTTTTTCATCAATACCTATAACTGGCCGGCACAGAAATTGATGAGAGCAAGGGTTGGCTTGACTAAAAAATGCCTGACTGGGACAATTCATCGACAGGTAAAGGGTTTATCATTCCTCCTGCCAATTGACTAAAACGTGTGTGTGTGATTCTGGAAAGTGCATTTTACAATCTGCACCCTTTTGGGGCAATACGGCCTCAACGGATCAATTTTTAGCCCCACCTAAATCTCAGAGGTAAATGGTTTGCATTTAGAAAGTCATTACGCTGTCAATTGAACGTCTCCCCCTCCACTTTGTGTCGGGATGTCCGTAACGAAGTTTGGAGTCATTATAGTAGTTGAATATACTAATCTTGTGATGTTTCCTTTCCCTATCATGTCGTGTTAGGGCTGACGACTCTCACCAGACAATCTGCTCCATTCAGGAGCGGTGCCACCAAGTCTGTCCTTGCTTATCATTAACAATCTGCAAATAAACAGGACAGCATACATTACATCACTTGCAGCTCCGTGATCAATTCCAGGAATGTCTTTGAAGCTTTGCTTAATGAACCTACACAGTGTGGCTGTTGTGTGTGCACCCGGGGCATTTGAGGCTTCATAACCCATGACCTTAATGCAGTTTTTCTTCATTGATAATATTGGGAGGTTAGTGAAGTAATAAGAATATTCAATAAAAACACATAGTGGATGCAGCTGAAATGAATTGCACTGCAGAAGCACGTGAAAGTGCTCTTCCACTTGACATCTTAGAGCTCTTTCTTGGAGGATAACTAATTGTTCGATGATGCTTTTACATATCAGACAAAACACAAGCTGCACCCACTGCACTGCCAGAAACACCCACCCACGTGGAAGCGAGAGATTTTTAGAGCCTGTCCAGTCAAATATACTGCCCCTTTTGATTTTGATATGCATGATCTCTGTAGATGTATATAAAAAAGGGAAGCGCTGACAAAGTTGGCTTCATCAATCAGTAGTGTCAGCTCAGACCTCTTTATAGCCTCCTGGAGTCCCTGAGAGCCCTAACCCTGTAAAAGTTTATATAGTGTATTGACCATTCTCTACTTGCTTAGCTAATGAAGCCTGCTTTGGCCACAGACACTGAGAAGGCTGCCACCGTGTCAACACTGCTTGCTATTTGATGACACCTTCCACTAAATTGAAATGTGCTGCTAATGGGGGCAAGTGTTTAAAGAAGAATAAGCTGCAGTAATTGACACAGGCACTGACCTCTCTCGCACAAAGAGGAGGATGGAGGAAGGCCCCAACGTAGGCAAGCTGTATCTTTATTTTGGGGTAAAGGTTTAGCTACTGGCTTTAGCTATATATACTGTTAGATGTTCATTCAGTCAGATGCTGCTGCGGCTTATCAACAGCTATCGCATTTGTTTTCTCCAGCAAATCAATAACACACAACACATGAGCCGAATATCCTTGTGCATCTCCCTTGGGCAATATGCATGCAGACCACTCCAATTTACACACATGTACACACATATGCACGTATAGAGACGCATACACACACATACAGGTGTTTTAAAACACAACAAATTCTAGCCAAATCTATTATGAAAGAAGAGAGCACAGGTAGCTCATGCTGCAATGAACAAAACATGCATCTCACTACTACTATGCATGCATGGGCAGTGCTGATATGCAATATGAGCCCTGAGGCATTCACTGACTATTCCAAGCTCCGAACTTCAAAAACACTACTAGATACAGGCTTCCGTGCATTTTCTAACAACCAGGGTGCAACAAGTAGCTGTGTGGCCTACATCACGCCTTTTAATGTTTCAAATATCAAAAGAATAGATAACATTTTCACCACTTTTGCAGATGCAAAATACTAAACGGTTGTCAGGATTCAGGCCTATTGCTTCTTGTGTGAGAATTCACTCTGCATGGTCCCTCCCCCCCCCACCCAAACCCTCAAGGACTTTGAGATCCCCCAACACTCTGGTCCCCGCCTGGATCCACAGAGAGACAGACAATTGACTGAGAATTGATGGTCAATGTTTATCCAAGGTGGCTGACCGGCCACGGCTCTCTAGTTTACTTGTGAATTTGTGGTTAAATAGCATTTTAGGGAGCACTATGCGTGGCTTTGTCTATACGGTGCACACATCTTTTTTAGACGCTTTGCAGTGAAGCAGCACCCAGTATTGAGCCACTTGCATGCTTGTATTTGGCGTTTTTAGCCGAGTATTAAAATCTATAAGAGGTGTTCATATCCAACAATTTAAAAATGATAGAAGATTTCAATGTTTATAATATGTGTAGGAAAATAAATATTATACTTCACATAACCAAAAACATGTGCAGGTATATAGAATTGAGAATTTTAGCTATTATCAATGACACCTATCTTGGTTGCAAGTGTCACTTTGAATTGAATTGTTTCCCAGAGACAGTTTGTGCCGGGAAAAGCGTGCTATATTTAACAACACAATTGATTTGGTAATGATTCAAAAAGCAGTATACAAGAATTGATAAAAACACGAGCAGCAGTGAACACATCCTCATTGACTCTGCTGTTCTGCTTGTGTGCGCGCAAACTTGTGATGTGGAATTATTAAACTCTAACTTAGAAAATGCTGAAAATATCAGTTTTGTCACATATCTATAAGAGGCTTCATCATGTTTCATCGATATAAAGATGCGACTTCTTAAAAATACACAGACTCAAATCTAATTGTAGGCTGGAGAAGAAAAGTTGGAATGAATATAGTGTGTCTAAATATCCAATATAATAAAAAATAATAAATAAACTTCACATCCATAAGAAGTCTAACAAAACAAATGAAAGATAAATATCATAATAATGAATAATTGAAGCGGCAGGCAGCATAACATTCTTATTATTATCATGGAGCGCCTCATCTCGTCACCGCTCATATTTCCCTGCTATGAGGATGTTGCAGGAAATGTTACTGCGGCTGCTTTTTTTTGCGGCGCTGTAAAAAAAAAAAATCTCTGGAAAAACTCACAACAAATGTAACATTTCAAATGCTGTTAAATCACAGAATAAATATATTTATGAATTAATAAATTGAGTTTAAATTGAGATTAATAAGAGCTGTTTCTGTGTGTGCTAGAGGAGGAAGTCGAGCAGCACCGAGCAGAGCATAAACATGACGCCGGCAGAGCGAGCATGATCTCCGGCTTGGCTCGCCTCCTCTCTCTCGCTGGGTCTCACAGACCCGACCGATAGCGCGCAACTTCTCTCTAACGATGTTGACATATTCACACAACACCGACCGGGTGCAGGGTGGTGGTGTTTTCACGGCAAAGCCCCTTTTGAGTTTTCCCAAACACCTTTTTATAAGTCCGAAGTCTGTCCCCTCCACCCGAACCTGTTAGAACCACGCCTCCGCAGCCACACAATTGGTCCGAAAGCGTCAAAGAGCCAATCAAACGGAGCGCTCGCTGCTCGTAACATGCAACACATCCATACAGTATGAAGCCCTATGGGCCACAGAGGCGCTAGGAAAATCACGGAGCTGGGACCTTACCACCTCTGTCTCTCTTTCTCTCTCTCTCTCTCTCTCTCTCTCTGGCCATCTCTGCACACGTCTTTCTCTGAAATGTGTGTGTGCGTGAAAGAGAGAGGAGGACTACTAACTAAAGTGTGTGTGTGCGTGTGTGTGTGAGGGTGCATGTCCGGAGCAAGTAAAGGCAAGGGGATTATTCGGCGCTATCGAAATATTTCAACACGTCGCCCAGGACTCGCTGCTGCAGGACTGAAGCCAATAAGAAGGAAGGCATTTTAACAGGAATGCCGATATTGTAAACAGCAAGCAGAGGAGAAAAGAATGCGCTTGCAAGTCAATTAAAGTGACTCACCCACAAGTTGGTTTAATTCGGCTAATGTCCGCCAGCCAGAGAGACGCACAAAGGTGTCCGATGCGCGTCAAGAGCGTCTGAGGAGAAAATCGGTCTCGCAGCACTTTTGAAGAATTATGGAAAACATTTTTGCATTTCTCTTTGCAGACTTTTGATCAGACTGTTCCAACTTGTGCAAAAAAAGAAGTGGATGCTTATTTCTCTGCAGAGCTGAAGTAGGAATTCCCAAAGTTTTCCAACTTCCAGATTTTGTCCACTTTTTTTTATTTTGTCTTCCACTGTTGTGGGTAGAAAATATTGTTTCACAGTCGTCTACAGTTTTGTTGCCTGCACTTGGATGAACTTCCTGATGAGAGATCCAGTCATACAGGGATCAAGTATGGCATATCATCCGTTTATACCTCACCGGGGTCCGGAATTTGCCATGAGTGCAATGCTGGGTCACCAGCCTCCTTTCTTCCCGGCTCTGGCGCTGCCTCACGGCGGATCCCTGTCTCTGCCGGGCGGCCTGGGGAAGCCGATCATGGACCAGCTGATGGGAGTCACGGATGCCGGCCTGCACTTCTCGTCGCTGAGCCACCAGGCTGCGGCCGCACACCTTCGGCCTCTCAAGACTCTGGAGCCCGAGGAGGAGGTGGAAGACGACCCCAAAGTTCACCTGGAAGCCAAGGAGCTCTGGGAACTCTTCCACAAGAGAGGCACCGAGATGGTGATCACCAAATCCGGAAGGTGAAACTGATTTTTCTGTTTTGAATGTGTGCATGTGTGTGTGTCTTCATCCCAAAAATATATAATATATATATATTATCTGACATACAGTAGTAGTGTTGTGTATATTGATAACTCCTAATGGGGGGATTTGTTATTTTACATAGATACATAAATAGATATTTATACACATGGATATTTCATGCAACGCCCTCAAGCTTTTCTATTAGTCTAATGTGAATTAATTTAACTTATAGATTGCAGCAGGATTGTTTCACAATTGCCATGTAGATATGACATTTATTACACGATAATATGTTTTTACAATATACTAACATGACCCAAAAATAATCTATTTAACTGAGACACAGCTCATACAGCCTGCAAACTCAGAGGTAAAATGTGTACAAACACGACTTTAATGGTGACAAATCACTTGTTAGCTGTAACATTATTTTATAAAATAAAAGGGGCTTCTATACCTGCTGTATTATTAATACTAAGCCTCCATTTGTAGCTCCCAACTTCACGGATCTATGCAGATTTCCTCATGTAAACATTTGTCTCGACTCTAGTCGTATAGTTTATATTTTAATGCCAGAACTTTGCATTGATAGATTATTGCACTGAAATGTCAACAGTGAGAGTGTGTGGAGCTCTGACTAAATTATTATCGTCATCATCACAGTGACAGTACACAAAGATGGCTGCTGTAGTCTGTGTGTCTGGAGGCCTTTCGAAGCATTAAAAGTCAAGACACCATCCAAACAGCGTAGACGCGTTATTTAAAGTAGAAGAAGAAGAAGAATACTTTTATTTGTTTATTCTTATTCGCAGAACACTTTTTAAATATGTAGCAGATAAATTAAGAGGCTGCATGACATAACTTCTCAAACTGATACATGATTTTTATTATAGATTTATAGATTTTTATTATATTTATAGAAAAGCATCTATTTATGTCTGCCTACAAAATATTATTTTACTTTTTTTTTTAAATTGTTAAATATTTTAAGCTTGTTTTCTATTTGCCACTACATGAGTGCTCATCATTTTGTTTCCCTTCATCACAGGCGGATGTTCCCACCGTTCAAAGTGAGGTGCACCGGTCTGGACAAAAAGGCCAAATATATTCTCTTGATGGATATTGTTGCAGCCGACGACTGTAGATATAAGTTTCATAACTCCCGCTGGATGGTGGCGGGAAAAGCCGACCCAGAGATGCCAAAGAGGATGTACATTCACCCGGACAGTCCGGCTACTGGAGAACAGTGGATGTCAAAAGTCGTCAATTTTCACAAACTCAAGCTGACGAATAACATCTCCGACAAGCATGGATTTGTAAGTTCAACTAATGTATGTCAATTTTCCTATTTACCAACTTACCCTTTTATTACAGAAATGTCTTGATAATACTTGTTGATGTTTTTATTTGTTTTTTTATTGAAGCGAAGTCACACGTTTAAGATGCATTATTTTAAAAAATACAACAAAATTACAAATGTCCTTATCTTGGGATAATCTTATTTTATATAATTATTACAATTATTAAGCAAAATTATCAAGTCTGTATATAGACATTCCTGGATCTAAAAAACAGCTTTATGGAACTGATTAAATATCACACCATAAATACATTCCATGATGTTTTTAAAATTACAATTTTTAGCATTTACAAGATTTAATTCATCCAAATCATGTGACTTCTGATTTCAAATAAGAGCATTTAAAAAAAAAAAAGTGATAATGTAAGGACTATATTTTTATAACAAATGTAACTTCAATAGTGCGATTCTGTTTTTGTGATTGTGTGTTGCAGACCATACTAAACTCGATGCACAAATATCAGCCTCGGTTTCACATTGTGAGGGCCAACGATATTCTCAAACT
The DNA here is from genome assembly GCF_043250625.1 of Sebastes fasciatus. Lineage (NCBI taxonomy): Eukaryota > Metazoa > Chordata > Actinopteri > Perciformes > Sebastidae > Sebastes > Sebastes fasciatus. The sequence continues at coordinate 22,819,789 of NC_133813.1, read as the reverse complement.
GCCGTACAGTACCTTCAGGACATACGTTTTCCCTGAAACGGATTTCATTGCCGTGACTGCTTATCAAAATGACAAGGTAAGCACAATTATTGCTCATGGGCTTAAAGGTTATATACCCGGAATATATTTTCTCCAAACACAGCTTGTGCGTCCCTGTGGCCTGTCAGACGCGCTTTGCTCTCCGTCTCTCATGCTCTGCACCATTTTGTTGTCATAAAATATGAAAGACGTCATATTGGTTTGAGCCTGTGAGAGTGGAGTATCATAGTGGTGGTAGTGGTGGAGGTGGTGGGGGTGAAGTGGCGAGTAGAAGTGCCATATTCACCAGCTTGTGGCAGGAAAAATAATAATTCTGAGGAATGTTACAGTTCTTCCTTTTTATTTAATCACATGGAAAGGATTTGGCATAGACCCAGACTCACACTCTCTCTATTTGCGTGTGTGTCCATGTGCATGTGTGTGTGTGTGTGTGTGTGTGTGTGTGTGTGTGTGTGTGTGTGTGTGTGTGTGTGTGTGTGTGTGTGTGTGAGTAAAACTAAAAGGTTTGGGTTGGGGAGGTTGAGGGGGGGTTGAGAAATGAGAAAAAGAAGAGGGGCAACACTGTGCGGTTGAATGGAGAAAGAGAAAGAAAGTGGGGGAGCGTTTAGGTTGTGTCAGGCTGAGCTGCATGGTAACATTTTATTCTCTGTGAGACATAAAAAATAATGAAAATCATCTCCTCGACTCTTTGATATTGTTTGGAAACCATGGCACCCTCCCATTCCTCCCATGCAGCAGTGGTAACACTGCCGGAAGTAGTGTGGGAGTCAAGCTTTTCAAAAGTTTACACACAAAAAAGCAGAATGTAACACTCATGGGAAAACGTGCCAATATGAGGACGCATGTTGCGCCTTTTACGCGCTTGTTGCGTATTTTGTTTTCTGTGTGTTTTACCTGCAAATCCCCAAAAATAATTTTATTTATTTTGAACTTGCAGAAATTATCCCTATAGTTTTAGGGCTTTACCTGCAATGTTAAAAAAAAATGGAAAAAAAGACGCATGTAATGGGAATACTATAGGGACATTGAATTTCAGTCACTAATATTTACGTATTATTTTAATTATTTCAGATAACCCAGCTGAAAATTGACCATAATCCGTTTGCCAAAGGATTCCGTGACACGGGCAATGGGAGACGGGAAAAGAGGTAAGACAAGAAAAGTTAATTGCAAAAAAAAAAAAAAAACACTTCAGATGTCTTCAGATGTCTTCAGCTGTATACATGGAGACAGGCAGTGATCTCGGTGGATTAAGGCGGCGTCAAAGCTTCCTCATTAACCCGCAGGGAGTGCGGCTCTTCACAGTTTCTGATCAAATAGCTTAACAGGCTCTAAATCATTATACCACTGTTTGTAATAGAAACTGGTTTAATCATTTCATTACCATCTTCACTTGCTAATTATTATTTTCCAATTACAAATGATCCCAAAACGTTGAATGCTTAAAATTAGATTGAAAAATGGGCAACATGACAAGATCAATAGATAAACTGGGCCTAGTATAAACACTGTGATGGATTTCTCACCTGCAGCATAGGTGAGTCAGTCCTCTATATATAGTCAGGAGCTTCATTATCTCAGGTGTTCAGTCTGAATAAGCTTCACTCATCGCGCTGCTGATATTGTTTCTGACCAGAGAGCTGCATGTGATGTGATCGCCTCCTATAATAATAACCCGGGTACTTGTGCACAGGAAACAGCTGGCTCTGCAGTCCATGCGTTCATACGAGGAGCAGCAGAAAAAGGAGAACGGGGCTTCAGACGACTCCTCTGGAGAGCAGGCGTCCTTTAAATGCTTCGGCCAGGCCTCGTCTCCCGCCGTGTCTACCGCGGGCCCCACACACATGAAAGGTAAGAGCACTGGACCCCACAAGTCAAGTCACAGCTCCCATCACAAGTCGTGTGTAAAGTCGTAAAAATTCTATTGTGGCAAGAATTTTAACAAGGTAATGTGTCGAAGAAGAGTATGAATGCCAAGCCCATTTTACAATGAGACAATTCTCTTATTGAGATTAACAGTAAAACATGAATATTCTCACTAATTGATGAGACAATTATCTTGTCAAGTAAGATATCAGTCTGCGTTACATCATTTTTTGGTTAATCTGCAAAAAAATGCATTTTAAAAAAACATTTAATGCCAAATATTATTGGCAATAGTGGGGAATTAAGGTTATAGATCATATTGGTCACCATATATAGTGTAGATGTGTGTCCTTCGGGTCTATTTCTTCTTCCACCTGTGAGAGCCTGCAGCATATGGCTGATATAATGGGAGTTCTTGTTTCTATGATTCACCAATGTGCAGAAAGGCAACTGATATTCCCCCTCCTACACTTGTTTTATTGAGATTAACAGTAAAACATTTATATTCTCACTAATTGATGAGACAATTATCTTGTCAAGCAAGATATCAGTCTGCTTCACATCGTTTTTGGGTTAATCTGCAAAAAATGGATTTTAAAAAATGCCAAATATTATTGGCAACAATGGGAAATGAAGGTTATAGATCATATTGGTCACCATGTATGGATACATAGTGTAAATTTATAGTGCAAGAATTTTTACAAGGTAATGTGGCGAAGAAGAATGCCAAGCCCATTTACAATGAGACAACTGTCTTATTGAGATTAACAGTAAAACATGAATATCCTCACTAATTGATGAGACAATTATCTGCAGAGCAAGATATCAGGTCCAAATATTATTGGCAACAATGGGAAATGAAGGTTACAGATCATATTGGTCACCATGTATGGATATATAGTGTAAATGTGTGTCCTTCGGGTCTATTTCTTCCACCTGTGAGAGCCTGCAGCATATGGCTGATATAATGGGAGTTATTGTTTCTATGATTCACCAATGTGCAGAGAGGCAACCGATATTCCCCCTCCAACAATTGTCTTATTGAGATTAACAGTAAAACATGAATATTCTCACTAATTGATGAGACAATTATCTGTCAAGCAAGAGATCAGTCTGTTTCACATCAATTTCGGTTAATCTGCAAAAAATGCATTTTAAAAAAGCATTTAATGCCAAATATTATTGGCAACATTGGGAAATTAAGTATATAGATCATATTGGTCACCATACGATACGATACAACTTTATGTCAGTTTGCACTGAAATTCATTTTGCATCCAGCTCAGTTTGAGAAAAAGTACACATACATTAGACATACTGTTACCATAGAGACAGACAAATAAGACCCATCAGACAAAAAACAAAACACATCACAATTATTCATACATAACCTATTACAAAATGGGATATATAGTGTAAATGTGTGTCCAATGGGGGTCTATTTCTTCTTCCACCTGTGAGAGCCTGCAGCATATGGCTGATATAATGGGAGTTATTGTTTCTATGATTCACCAATGTGCAGAAAGGTTAACTGATATTCCCCCTCCTACAACTGTCTTATTGAGATTAACAGTAAAACATGAATATTCTCACTAACTGATGAGACAATTATCTGCCAAGCAAGATATCAGTCCGCTTCACATCATTTTTGGTTAATCTGCAAAACAATGCATTTTAAAAAAACATTTAATGCCAAATATTATTGGCACCAATGGGAAATTAAGGTAATAGATCACATTGGTCACCATGTATGGATATATAGTGTATAGATGTGTGTCCTTCCGGTCTATTTCTTCTTCCACCTGTGAGAGCCTGCAGCATATGGCTGATATAATGGGAGTTATTGTTTCTATGATTCACCAATGTGCAGAAAGGCAACTGATATTCCCCCTCCTCCTCCCCCTCCTCCTCCAGATTTCTGCGACAGCGATGAGGACAGCGACGATGAGAGCAAAGATGGACACATCAAAGATGGCCCGGACTCCAGCAAGATCTCCACGACCACTAAGGACGGGAAGGATCACGAGGCGAGCCCGGCTAAGGGCCATCCGTTTAGTAATAATAATAATACCACCACTGACTCTAGCAGCAGAGGAGGAGGCCCCAGGACGGAGAAGAGCCAGGCGGATTCTCGGCAGAGCCCCGTCACCGTCATCTCCAGCACCACCCGGTCCGGAGAGGACCTGAAGAGCCCGAGCCTGCAGGACCAGCAGCCCAAAACGGACACGGAGTGCAGCAGCAGGTCAATAAGCAAAGACAGTTTCATGCCTTTGACTGTTCAGACTGACAGCCCGCACATGGGCCACAGCCACATGCCTAATTTTGGATTTGCAACAGGCCTAACAGGACAACAGTTTTTCAATCACCTCGGGAGCGCGCATCCGTTCCTCTTGCACCCGAGTCAGTTCAACATGGGGGGCGCGTTCTCAAACATGGCCGCTGGCATGGGGCCCTTATTGGCCGCCGTGTCCTCTGGAGGGGTGAGCACCATGGACACCACGAGCATGGCATCACCTTCACAAAGCCTGACGGGAGCGCACGGCCTGCCCTTTCATCTGCAGCAACATGTCTTGGCATCACAGGTAAAACCTGTTTTCTTAAGCCTATAGCCAAATCTCTCCGCCTCCAGAGAGGAGCACATGTTGTAATGTTCAGCAGCCTGTAAGGCCTCCGAGGCCCTTGTGCCACATTTAATATGCCACTTATTTAAATATCTTTATCGCACATCATGTCCATGTTTTTAATCAGAATTGTGTGTGGGAGAGTGTCTGTGCGTGTTTATTTTGTTTTATGGGCTAATATTGAAAAAAAAGTTAGGCAACTATTCTGACTGACTGATGTATTGATACCACGTTTTATCACATTCCTCCTTACCCTTGGCTATGGGTATCAATATCATTCATTAAGAAAAAACAGATTTGAAAGACAGAGAGCACATTGCAACAGCCAGAGGTGTTGCAATCTTGTTTTTTTATACGAGCTCATTAAGCCTGTATTAAAACGCCTCAGAGAATGCTTTAATAGACAACAAAGTTGTCTTTTTCCATTTATTGTCAAAGTGTTAGAGTTGTAACTCCTATTGCTTGATTGCAGCATCACACAATAGGATTTTTTTTTTATTATTATTTTATTATTTGCATTACAAATTCTTGAACCAAAGCAGTTTACACATGCAGGGCGGGCGAAGCTTTGCTGCACAATATTTTTGTTATGACTAGATTTGCTAAAGCCTATGTGAATGGAGGCACTGAAACACTGACAGACTTGTTGCCCAAATCAGATCAAAGTTTTTGTTGTGCATAAGCTAAGTGTCAGACAGCGTCATTAGCAGTGTAATAATCCTGTTAGCAACATGAAAACAAATGTTGAGGACAGTGAAAGTAAAGCACAAGAACTTTAACTCACTTTAAATCACTATTTTTACGCATTTTACGCACGATTTTAATCCAAAAACATGCAGATGCAACATTCTAGTAAAAAAGTTTCATACTTTTCCCTTCGATTTGTTTATTCTAGGCCTACACTGTTAAGAATTTCCCAGTAAAATAACAGTAAAGAACTGGCACCAGGGGTTGCCTTTATGTTACTGTAAAATGAACATTATTATACTGTCTGTGTATAATATACATTATTTTTTTGCCTAGATGAATAGCAGGTTACAGACATAGGAATAGTCAAACTAAATACAATTAAAGGCACTTGTTAGGAAAAAGGCTATAATAGACTTGTTGACACTTTTCCCAAAATGTCTGTCTATAGCTAGCTACAAGCACAGAATGCAAACCATAACTACATGTGTGAATAATTCACTGATTTTCCAATCATGTACAAGCCTCACATGCAGATCAGGTCCCAGAATTAAAAAAAATACTGCATGAAACTATTACTGATGATACTTTAGACAGTTGATCAGCAGTAAAGTGCTGTTTTTTTAAGAATGCATTATAGTTCAGTTAAAAAACGGCCTATGAGCGTAATTTAACAGGTTTTCTTTTGTATTAACAGTAAAGCACTGTTTTTAGCAATAACAGGTTATTACTGTTGAAATCCTGCTGTAAATTAACAGCAATTGTTTACAGTGTATGTTTTTATTTTGGGCACATTTTTGTGCTATTATATAGTACACAGAAGTGTTGAAGACAGTGAAAGTAAAGCACAAGAACTTTATCTCCCTTTAAAATCACTATTTTTACGCATTTTACGCACGATTTTAATGCGAAACGAGAGTTAACGTTATATTTACTGCAGTCTTTTTGTTTTGAGGCTATGCCATGTGACAGATGCAGCTTACATACTGTATATGGAAACACTCTGGGTCATCATTAAACACACAAAGATTACTTATACATTTAGTTGTTATTCTCAGCATTAGTTAATTCATGTTTCCTGACAAACCAAGCAGGTGTTGTGACGGTATTGGTCATATAGTCGCAATCATTTCTAGCAATAAAAACATCATGCAGAGAGAGTAAAAAAAAAAAGTTGAAAAGATGGATATTTAGCTAGATGTGATAGTTTCCATTTCATTGTGAGATGCAACAGGCTAGTAAAAAAAAGTTTCATACTTTTTCCCTTTCGATTTGTTTATTCTAGGCCTATGTGTCTTTAGAGTCATAATCAGAATCAGAATCAGAACCAGAATCGTGTGTATTGCCAGGTGTAAGAGGTATACACATAAGAATTTGCAGCAATTATTTTGTTTGGGCACATTTTGTGCTCTTATAGTACACAGTTAAGTGTTTGCATTAGCTGTGCGTTATGGCTCACACACTCTTCTCCCTTTTCTCCGCAGGGCCTCGCCATGTCTCCGTTTGGTGGTCTGTTCCCGTATCCGTACACCTACATGGCAGCAGCCGCAGCAGCCTCCTCTGCAGCGGCCGCCTCCTCCGCGGTGCACCGGCATCCCTTCCTGAACGCGGTGCGACCCAGACTCCGGTACAGCCCGTACTCGCTCCCCATGACGGTACCGGACAGCACGCTGCTCACCACCGCCTCCATGCCCTCCTCCATGGCCGGAGCAGAGCTGAAAGGAGACGGCATGGTTCCGTCCAGCCCGTTGTCTGGTGGCGTCACCCTGGACTCCACATCGGAGGTGACCAGCCACTCGTCCTCCGTCTCAATGTCCCCAAAAACTTGCACGGAGAAAGACGCGTCCAACGAGCTGCAGAGCATCCAGCGCCTGGTCAGCGGACTGGACTCCCATCAGGACCGGCCACGGAGCGGGTCCCCATAGGTTGTTGCTTTTTTTTTTTTTTTTTTTACACACCACCTGCTTCTCGTTTCGTTGTTGTCATGAAAAAGTGAAAAGTGTTGACGGTGATGAAGACATTAACAGTATATAGGAGGACACCCCCTCGTAGATTCATGCAGGTTTTTAAAGAGAAAACTAAAAAAACTAAAAAAAAAAAAAAAACTCTTAGTTTCTGAAATGCACTTTGGTTAATACACACCATGATATGTATATTTTTTCTTCTTTTTGTTTTGTTAAATTAAACAACACTTTTTAATCCTGTCATTTGAATACCGTACAAGTATTGAAACTGAAAAGTTGGCATGGGTGTGTGACTTACAGATTTTTTTAGGAGAAGTTGCTGCTGTGTCCTGTCTCCTGACTTTATTGTACACGAGGAGAAATGTGTTTTAATATGCACTCTGAATCGATTTGACTTATTTTGAATTCACTACCGTTTAACCTACCTTATAATAAAGACTGCTGTATTTTGTTGTACTATTAATTGGCCAAATGTTGCATGCCCCCTAAAAACCTAAAAAGTTATTTTAACACTAAAAATGTAAACGAAAAAAAAATTCAGTTTGGAATATAATTAAAACACTCCCTTTGCTTATGTTTATTCTTAATTAGGTTATTAATTTTTTAACACAAATTAGTTTTTTCTTCATACCTTTTTGAAATCAGAACAGGCCTATTGACATGAATGGCATGCGTAATTTAGCCCAAATGTCCAACAGGCAAAGGGAAGCAGAAATTGAAATATAAAAAAAACAAAAGGTAGTATTGATTAAAGGTGTACATAGGGATATATAAAATATTTATGTAATTATTTCATATTGTTATTGCGTGTAAATACAACGGAGTAGTTTGTTTCTAGGGATCTGTTCTTAATTTATTGTCGATATTACCTGTGTAAAGATAGTTTGTGGGCTATTATCCTTTTGTTGCCATCTGCATTTATACCCCTCTTAAAATATGGACTTTATTCCTCCCCAAATATCCACTGAGCTAGTTATTCACACTCATGTGCCATTATTGTATTTTCATTTTGTCGTCCCCGTGTGTGAAGTGCTACTGTTTTAAAAAAAAACGAATGAAAAAGCGACAACGCACTGCACCAATGGCTTGGGAAGAAAAATATATATTCTTTTTTTTTTTTTCTGAGAAGAGCAAAAAGAAGTGTCGTTGAAGTGTGACAAAAGTGGACTATTTTTTTTCTGTTATTAAAAATACTTTGCGAACCTGATCGTACAAGTGCCGCATAATCGAAAATATGAAGGTTTCTTTTTTTGTGTTTCTCAATGGGTTATGTTGTATTATTGGAGTTATGTCTAGTTTACAACATCGACATCGTGTTCTTGAAAGTTTCAATAAAATATTGAAATTCCAATTTCTTATAGTGTGTGTCCCTCGCTTTGACCCATTAAGATGAGAATTACATTTATACATTTAAATCAGCTGATTTAAGGCTGGCATTGAACGAGATATCCTTATATCTTGTGAAAAAAAAGAAAATGTTGCCACCATGTTCCTACTCGTTTTTTGGTTTTGGGAGGTGAGGTGAAGTCTCTCTGGCCGCTCAGTAAACTCATGTGGAGATATCCGTCAAGTCTGTGTTCAAAGAGTCCAATTAAGATAACTGAAGGCGAAGCAAAGACCTTCTCAACTCTACAGATCATACCTGGGATTCCTACCTGGACAAGGGGCCAAGCACTGTCATTGTTTTTTATTGGCGTCAATTGAAGGGCATTTAAGATACAGTTAATACTTTTTTTTATTGTGATAATGGAAAAGAAAAAAGTCTTGAAATGTATTTGGGAGTTATTTCTAAAAATAAATTACACTCAGGAAAGAAATCTGGCTTAAGTTGAGCTGTTTGGTGGTTTATCACATGGACCAAATAGTAATTTGAGGTCACCCAAAAACGATATAGCTCCCCTCAATCCCTGCATGTATATATGCGGTTTTAAAAGTTTTGTTTTGTGACATAAATGAAGTTGACATTTGTGATGGTCCTGCTGAGGATGTGTGCGTGAAAGAGACTATGAAATCCACTGATTAGCCTCCTCTATTGCACCTCGAGTCAGGAGTTTATCAACACAGTATCTTTATTTGTATATTGTCTGGTTAATGTGTAGCTCACCTGGCGCTGGTGAATAGGTGTAAACATGACACAAGCTGTCTCAATTGGCCTGTCTTATTGCTCACCTGGCGCCCTTCGACGAGCATATCTTCCATTTTATTGCACGGAAGGCGACAATGCGTCTGTAATCAAACCAAGACACGACGCCCCCAAGCGGCTACACACGCAACAAGGCTGCTCTATTTAACCGCACAGCAGAACAAAACCAACAGGGACAAATCCTGGGTGAGATCTCACTGATCGAGACTGTCCAAGCTGCTCATATATACAGCTACTGGAAATTATTTTTGAATGAGTCGGTTCCATACAACTTGAGTCTCAAAACATATTTAAATTAAAAAATGAGTGTGGTTGGTTCATATCCCTGCATGTGCCTGATCCGCACAGATATCTTTATTATAAGAAAAGTTATGACCCTGAAATTAAATTTGAAAGAAGAGACAAAAGAAGAAACTCATTCAGTCATTAAAAACTAAATGTAGGCTAGTGTGTGATAAACATGTGCATTTAATGTCTTTTAGTTATAATACCATATATATTTATATATATATATATTCAATATATAGGTTATTGTTAAGATATTTATAATAAAATAGGCTAAGGGAAGAGTGAACCTGAAAGCCTATATATGGTTTGATCTCTTTTAGTTAACACATAATACCAGTTATGTTTCAATATATAGGCTACTAGTTATTGTTAAGATATTTATAATAAAATAGGCTAAGAGAAGAGAGAACTTGAAAGCCTATACATGGTTTGATCTGCGCACCTTCACGGTGTTTATGTGGCCTCTCCTTGTTGCATGGCACTTATTTTGTTGAATATTTGCTGCTTCTCAGTGTTGACCTCGTTCCTTCTCCAGATGTGTCCAACTAAATATTAAAGTTTTTAAATTTCAGCGTCCAAAGTCTCGGTTCATGGCCAGTTTTGTCTGCTTGGTGATGGAAGAAAGCGTCTCCTGCGTTGGTGATGTGTTAATGTCGGACTGACCGGCCTGTCTAACAGGTTGCTTTCACTCACACATACTGGATATGTGACGTGTCAGTTGCGCCATCTAGTGGCAGGACATTATTTAATTATTATGACTGGAAACAACTGTTACTGCCACCGTTTCTCCTATAAACTCCACTGTCCTGAAATGTGACTGCAGGGTCAGTTATTGGCTGACGATTTCTTAACGGATTATTACATTTATTTATTCTGAAAATGTGTACATTTTTGGATCAAGATGGCACCATGGGTGTTTCGAACTAATCCTCACCTTTGCTCTTTTTCTTCCTTCTCATGCATATCCTGTTTACCCCTCTGTATATATATATATATATATATATTTTACTTCTTATTATGCATATACATTCACATTCAGTTTATCTATTTGAAATACCGTCTACCACAAATTTACATGACCTATTATATATTTTATCTATGTTTATATTTTTAGCTCTATATTTTAACTTGCACTATTTTATGTCTTAGATTCTCATTTTGTTTTTACTTGTGTGATTTAAATTTTTTTATATATATTGAATGAGCATAGTTAAAGGGACCCTGAGAGCCAAGGTTTTTCACTGCAAACGACTGCTTTGTTGTAATTGCTGTGCATATGATGATAATAAAGAAACTTAAAATTGAAAATAAACTCTACTGATTTATAAATACATATTTTGAAGTTGTTGTGTGTAAATAAAGGGCATTTGTCCCATCACCTAAATACTTTGTCCATATGCAGCATCACTGCTTCTCCAAAAAAGATTCAGTGTTTTATATGAAAATAGGAAATATGCATTATATCTATGGTTAATTCTATAAAATAAATACCATTAATCACAATGAAAAGAAAAAATGTGGCACTTAAAAAAAGGCAAAAAAAACTACTGAATCAAATGTTTAGGAATGTTAAAGTTTGATTTAAATACCTAAATCAAACTTTAATATTGCTTACACATTTTTTAACACGGAGACAACCTGTACTGAATTTACCCAGCAATAGACAATAACCCTGATTATGTTATCCACTCTAATATCGGCCTTGATGGCAGTTACAGTAGGCTGTGTTGGTAGAGAACGGACTGCATGGCACTCTTACAGAAGTAGAAGTGTCCATCACCAATGATCTATTTTTAAATATCTTGTGTCCAAATAGAAACTTTAACTGAGTGAAGCGGACATATGTGTTGTGGTAAAATGTGTATCTTGTTAATGCAGATGTTTTCTGCATTATCACGTTGCATTCCAAGAATGTGTTTCAACATGATCTCTGATTTAAGATGCTGCTGAGTGGATCATAAATTATATACAGGGTCGTATAGGTATGTCTGTATATGTTGGAATGGGAGATGTCTCTTTGCTTTTTATAAGCTATGTTAAACATATTTTAAGGTTGTAGATGAGCGTATTGATTTGTTTTTTTTGTCATGTAGCAAATCTGATATCAGATCTCTTTATTGCGTCTCAGGTTTTTACAATGAAGAGTAGGTCAAGAACATTTTCCTGTGTGGTTGGCAGTCCAGTTTCTGAGCTTTAAAAAGACAAAAATTGTCCAATCACTGCATATGAAAACACTCAGATCAAAACCCTTGAAACTACCTCAAGACAAAAGTCTGACTTGCCTTTGAAATAACATAAATGTATTGAGGTTTTATATTTACAGTGACTTTCACCAGCCACATACAATTATTGTAATTTGTAAATTCATAGCAGTTGAAGAGTGAGTGAATCCGTTACTGACATAATAAAAGAAACAGTGCAGTGAACAATGACAGCTTAACTTTTATATCTTTCCATTGATGAATGGCAATTACAGTATTAAGGTTTTTTTATTGTATGAATGAAATACTCTGCAGGTGTGTCAGTCATCTGTTAAGAGCCCCAGCAGTCTGTTAACAATGTATTGTACTCAACATAATCCTTGCTGGCCAGCAAGCAAAGGCTTGTTTGTGATATTACTGGTAGAATATTTATACTTTACACACACAGGGAAATAAACCCTTGCGTGTGCATTCATTGTGCTCATGGTTGTAAGAATGAAAGCACACTTATTTGAATTATGAAAAATGGCCAACAGAATTTGACCTGATCCCATTCACCTGAATATTTTTATTGGCCCCATTGGGCTTTTTCTGAGATGATTAAAATGGTGTACAATAAACAGCCCAGGATGCACGTTGATGCAAATCCACAAAGAGATTTGTGGCACAACACCAAACTGTGTTACTGCAGCGTGCAGCACAAACCTTTCCGTATTTACTTTAAATGATCAAATTTTGTGTTCTGTATCTTACAAACATTGAATTAACTTTCATACACTTGGGTTATTTGTCTACATTAATATTTTGAAATAAAAACAATGCTATTTTCTGTCTCCAGCTTTGTGTGGTGGCTAAGAAACACTGTCCAGCAATCACATGCCATGCTACAGAAAAAAAAGAAAAGATGTCCTGCAATGTGATTATGAACAAGAATCTTGCAGATGATGATGACCAAAAGAGTAAGAGGAAGAAAGACATAGTTTTCCTTTATATGCCATAAACGCATTTTCTATTTCAGTGTGCTTTGTCTGTTGGTTGAAGGTTATGTGAATTACTTTCATTGCCATGGCAGCTCGCTCTTACATGAAGCGACAGCGCACTCTAGTGGCCAAAGAATATTACTACAGAAAAAAGAATCTGTAAATGCAAGGTAGTGTCTCAATGTGTAACTGATAAACGCTTAGTTTAACTTAAGAGTTGATGTTTTAATAACAGTAAAATTAATTTACTAGATCAAACTCACTAATAACTAAGGTGTGCATGCATGCCAATCTCAATATATTCTATATTGAACAGCAAAGGTATTATTGTTATGGCAAATCTGTATGCAAATATACAAACCTATTTACTAACATAAAATAAAGTTAACATTTAAGTTATTGTTTTTTTATTGTAATCAGAATTTGCAGTTCTGTCATATTAATATTGTTGTAAATATTACAATTACTTTTATTTTTTACAAATATTGTATTATTATTATGATCATTATTATTATTTAATGGTATTATTATTTCATATTTTTATGAATATCTATTATTATTATTACTATTATTATATTTTTATTATTGTTATTTTTTATCAATATCTATTATTATTATTATTATTACCATTATAATTATTATAATTATCATTATCTTTTCATTATTTATTTGTTTTAATTATTATTATTAGTCTTTACTTATTTTATAAATATTTGTTATTATTATTAATATTATTATTATTAATATTATTATTATTATTACTATTATTGTCAATGCATCTGAACTTTGATTTCACTTATTTTGAAAAGTTTCGGTACATAGTTTACTGAGCGTGTAATGATTATTTACACTGAGGCGTACAGTATAAGACATACAGGATGTTTCAGTGGCTAATATGTTATGTAAGGTGTCACCTGGAGAAAAAAAGAGGAGCCTGTGTGTCAGGACTAAAACATCAAACAGAAAGGTGATAATGAAGCTTAAGGCTTTCAAAGACGCTGTGGAATGAAACTATGATTTCCGACTGATGTGTGATTGTTTGTTTTACAGCAACAAGCCCAGGAGGAGTAAACCGGACTTTGGTGTTGTGAGAATGTGCAGCTCAAAGTATCACTTCCGAGGATAAAGTTACATTGTTCTGAGGCGTCTGCAGCTCACCAACATGCCTGCCTGTCAGTCAATGAAATTCTCAGTTTCTGTTGCTGTCAGCTCTAATTCTCCTCCGTCATAAAGCCGAACCCTGGAGCTGTCGAGGTGTGTCGTGGCTTGCTCAAGGACATGATAGTGCAAGAATCTGTCATTGGATCTGCTGTTCACATCATATTACAAAATGTAGTGAGAAACATTTCTTGTCTTTGATGACACCAGCAGCTGTGCCACATCATGGCCTTTCTACTCAAAATTGGAAATAGATGCAAAATTATATGTCTATAAAGTCTGTCCACAGATCCACTTAGGCTTCGGCTTTAAAACTTTCATGATGGCGCTTTCGTGCAGCTCTCTTTGGCTGATTCACTTCATCCTCCCTTGCAATAATTATCCGTCAGTCCTTGATCCAGCCATTCTTGCTTACTTACAGTCAGTGGTGGAAGAGGTACCCTTTAGTGAAGTCAAAGTACTTATACCATACAGCGAAAATACTACAAGTGAAAGTCCTGTATTCAAGAGGACATATTATGCCCATTTTCAGGTGCTTACTTGTATTTTTGGTTTCTATTAGAACATGTTTACATGCTTTATTGTTCTGATTAGTCAGCTGGCCCACTATTATGATTGGTCAACCAAGCCAAACTCTTCGGACTCCGCTCTAGCATTGTTTGAGGGCGTGCCAAACTAGCTACTAGGCAGGTTTTATGCAAATGTGTTACTTGGTGACATCACCGCGCTACGGAAGAAAAGGCTGGACTTCAAGCTTTTCAATCAGTTCAGGAGCAGTGTTTCTGTGGGGGCGAGTAACTCCCTTTGGTGAGCGCTTTGTAACCTTTTACATGCACAAAAAAACTATATAACACACTGAAGGAAAGGGCAAAAGGGCAAAAGTACAAAAGCATAACAGGTCCCCTTTAAGAAAAAGTATTTATGTGTGCAAAATTTACTTAAAGTATAAAAAGTAAAAGACTCATTCTGCAGTACAATGGTCCCCGTCAGTGACGTTTTATAATAAAACTGGCGAATTAATGTCTGCTGTAGTTGTTTAAGGTTATTTTATATACTGTTAGATAGTTTAATCTACAGCAATGCATCATATTCCATATGATTATATGTTTGTAGCGTTGCTGTCCAGTGAGAACCACCAGCTCAGAAAAACAGCTCTGTTTTCAGCTTTATGATGATGTGTTTTCCAGCTGATCCAAGGTTGTTGTTTTTTTTATAGTTTATTTAGCTTATGAAGTAGGATAATTCTCTTAAAGAGCACTTCATCCTTCAGTTTATCAGAAAAAAAATCAAATTAAAAATCACCAAATTTGGATATACGTTGTTTTTAGTGGACAGGAAGGGTATGAAAAATTGTAAAAAAAAACAATTATTAAATAAATAAATAAAAATAAAAATAACTAGAAACTAAAACTGTCAGAGAGAGAGTAAAAATACAATACTCTCTCTGAGATGTAGTGGAGAAGAAGTATAAAGTTGCATACAAAGGAAATACTTAACTAAAGTACAAGTTCCTCAAATTTTTACTTGAGAGGAGAGTACTTGAGGAAATGTACTTGGCTACATTCCACCACTGCATACAGTAGCAAAAAAAACACTGAAGCTCCTCAAGAAGTATTGCTTCAGAGTGCCAAATGTATAGAAAAATACAGCAAAAGCCTGACAATAAATACAGACAGCTTGTCTTTAGTATCTACCAACGGATCATTATGACCACTTACTGTCAATATTTTAAAAAATGTCCATGTATTGCATATGTGTGTAGGTTATAAAATGCAAACAAAATTAAGTTTGTTTTTTACACATGTGTACAGACAGATAGACACTGGAGAAATTATTTCAATACATATTGCATGTAAATTAGGTTAAAGTTAAATTAAGATCATAAAATCTGAACAAACTCACAGAGCTTGACATATTAGTTGACATTAGTTGATTATGAGAGGATTTATTCTTTATGTAATTTGGAGAGCTTTCTAAACTCCAAGACGTTCTCTTATTACTACTGTAATTTTTGATTTGTGTATATTAATTCTTAATATCTGATCAATATACCAGTTGTATAGATGTTTTTGTTTTATTTTTTAAATCAGCAATGGGACATATTACCAAAAAAATACATACTAGGTGTAACAAAAAAGTATGTAATAAGGGGAAAGTTGTGACAATGTATAATAAAATAAAATGAATGGATGTGTTAATTGTTGACGCCTTTTCTCCATTTACACAAAGTGTGCAACAAAAGTACTGAAGCAATCAAAGCCCCTGACAAAGTACCAAACAAGCCAGATCCCATATAAAGAGGGGTTTTCAAGAATTCTTCTGAGAAAATGACTGACAAAAACTACAAAAATGGTTTAGAAATGGGAGCTATATATGACATTCCAACCCGATATCAAGCCAAAGCGTGTAATAGACTGGCCTGTCCACTACAGGATAGCGTGTCAGTGTCACCGAGATGTGAATATTACACGCATGTACAGTATGAAGGTTCAGTACCAGCAGGGGGCAAAAAAAAACCCTAGCTTACAATTAGGCAACAAAACCACTTAAAGGTCACATATTATACTCCATTTAAACTAGTTATTATAGGTCTCAGACACCTCCAAACCATGTCTCTGAAGTTTTTTTTAAAAAAAAACAATCAGATCATGCATTCCAGCATGTCTCTATAACCTCTGTTTCAGCCCATTTCCAAAAGTGCTGATTTCTGTGTCTGTAGCCTCTGTCTCCTCCCACTCTGCTCTGATTGGTCAGCGTTTTCTGTCAATCAAACGTCCTCAACAACACAGCGTCACCCTCCTCGCCCCCCTCGCGGCCTGAGAGCAGGGAGAGAGAGGAGTGGAGAGAGAGGAGCTAGAATAGAGCTTATAAACCACTTTAAAGTTTATAAACCAGAAACTTCACCCAGCGCACGTTACCGGAGGAATCTGATCAGAAATCGGCGACACATGATGAACATCTGCGGTCCAGATTCCAGGTTTTCCTGACGGTTTCTCTCAGGTAAATAATACTATTTATAGCTCTGTTAGTTAGCTCAGTGTTTACCTCATGCATCAACTCTGTAAATCGTAAACATACACTCTGTTTTACGTCTGTCTTTACAGATCCATCTGTGAGAAATGACCGACAGAATCATCCCAGAGGAGAGCAGACAGCTGAGAGCAGACAGCTGAGAGCAGATAGCTGAGAGCAGACAGCTGTGGGCAGATGGGAGATACAGAGCTAACCCGTTAGCATGTAGCTACATGCTAACGGGTTAGCTACATGCTACCGCTATGACACGGTGTGTAAACACAGCGACCATCAGGGTGGAAAATAGAAGATGTGAAACAGTAGTCAGTTCATTATTTCTGCTAAAAGATAAATGTATGGAAGATCAGAGTAATGGTATATTATTTACAGTAGGAGCTGTCTCTGTGTTACCATGACTACAGACCACCGGAGCTTAGCTTACCATAGTTTACCAGAGCTGAAGACTTTCTCCTGTACCATGTTAACTTAACTGCAGGTGAGATGATTACAAATGCTGTGAATAATTAATATTGTCATCTGTCTACTCAAATAAAGTTTGACTGTGAAACAGAAATGTGTTGTGTTGCTTACAAGTCACTATTTACTACCTGTACTCTTCTACATGCATGACATCAAATATATATAATATATAAATATCATCTGTTTAAACAGTGTAATTACATAAAGCCTTTGTGAAAGAACATGTTATATTTAGATGATGGGAGTACATGAAGACTGTTCTGCTGGTTCTTGCAGACTAACAGTAGGAGCTACTTTGCTCAAGTTCGGTTGAGGAGGAGAGACAGTGACGCGCTGTGGGGCGGGGTCAGCTACTGAAGGTTCTGCTCTGGTTCGACCAGGAAACCCTTACATGGCTTGCATTTCTCAAATGACGTCAGAATACAAGGAAAAAAGCGAATTTTTTTTCTGCACCCATTTCCGGACAAACGGAGGAGGAGAAAAAGAGAGAGGATGGTCTTTTATGATACTATGGTGGCCTGTAGACACACTGGGGACAGATATTGATGTTTAAAAGACATGGAAAAGTGCATTTTGCATAATAGGTGACCTTTAAGTTAGGTTTAGGAAAAACGTCATGGTTGCATTATAATAAGTATGTAAACAAAGAACAATATGCACGGAAACAACATAACATAAGTACAGAAACACGTCACAAACATGACTAACGTAGCTTACAAAACAAAACACCGGTTTCGAACAGCGGCCTCCTGAGTGAAAGTCCTGTGTTTGTTGGACCCATCCACCTCCCCTTCCACCCGTCATCAGCAGTCTTTCTCACGTTTTATTCTACGTCACTAGCTCTGACCGTAGCATATTCACGCTGATGCATTTTCATTGCAGTCAGTACAGACTAGATGGCGTACACATGACACGCCAAAAGCAATAACTGCGTTCTTATTGCACGCTTTTGCCTTGTGCATTGTCGTGTCATTCATACGCCTTTTTGTGCGAGCTGGCTGCAAAAAAGTATGAAATAAGAAGGGGAAAGTTGTAATATTGAATAATAAAAAGAATGAATGTGTTAATTGTTGACGTCTTTTCTCTATTTACAGAAAGTATGCAACAGAAGCACTGAACCAAAGAAGATTAAAGCATCTCACAAACTAACAAACAAGCCAGATACCAAATTCTTCCAATGAAATGACTGACAAAAATTACAAAAACGGTTGAGAATAGTATTAAAAGGAGCTATATATGACATTCAGAACATTAAAATATCAGCAAACAACTATTTGCTATGTAAAGATACAGTGGAGTAATGCTTTCCTGAGCATAGAATGAAGTAACTCACCCTCTGTTTATGTTGTAATCTGAGTTTCTCTGTTTTTAGTAGCCGGGCCGTTCGCCCGTGAATCAGTGTTGCCAGATTGGGCTGGTTTCCACCCAATTGGGCTACTTTTGATTAAGTTAAGCTGGTAGATGAAATTTGGGAATGCTTTTGTCAACATTTGGTGGAGTTTTAAAAATATTGTGAAAACAATATTATCAAACAATCTGTCATTTTATGGTCAAAAACAGAAATACAAAATTCAGAAAACTTTGTCGTGTCCACTCACTCATATTATTGACTCCATTAATTTGAGAAATATTTGATTGACATGAGTTGTATTCAATTGTTTTTAGGGATAAGAGAGGACCTACTTTCCTTGGCGTCATCCTCACTGACATGGTCATTTGTGGATTTGGTTGTTTGATTGCACTCTTTGTGAGTTGCGATAGCCTATTGATCTAACATTTTATCTTTGGCTATCTGATGCAGATATGAAGCTTTGTATGCTTATAATGTGTTTGCTATTGCGCATGTAATGGTTTTATGGTTTTAAACGGGTTTCCAGCATGCTTTGGGCTGGTTTTTATTGGATTGGGCGGCTTTTAAATTGTGATTGGGCTGGAAACTGTCAATCTGATCTAGCAACACAGGCGTGCATGCGAGTCCCTGTGTGTGTGTAACCGCTGATGACGCGTTGTCGCGGAAGCATCACGCCCACCCTCCGGTTCCCCCTCAGTTTAAAACTGTTAGCTCTGTCAGCACTGTTGCTGTTGTTGACACTGTTAGCGCTGTTGGCGCCGTTAGCTGCTAGCCACCAGCTCAGCCATCTCCATGTTGAGAGCCGTGTGGAGGCAATCCCGGCTCAGAATCATAGATATGCTCTGAATGTCGTATATTGCCCCTTTAAGGACACCAACTTCTCCTGATTATTTCAATACATAACCTTTTCAACAATGTAGTATGCAGCCTACCTGACATTTGCAAACCCTAAAAGATAACCAGATGTATAAGAAAGCGGGCCACATGTGTGGTATATCGTGTGAGGCATGATGCATTGTTTTCACATGCAAACCCACTGCTTCTCCGTTGTCTTACACTAAATGGGTTCTTTACATGCTTTTCACTCATTCAAGCTTCTTAAATAGCAGCCCGGGTCTAGCCGCAGAATCCCTCCTTCTAAGAGAGGACGTTTAATCTCTGCCATCAGCTGGACGTTTAAATGAGCTGTGGGGAATAGGAGAAGACAGCCATCTCTCCCTTCACAGGCCTAATAGTCTCCACCATCAGCAGCACTTCATACACAACCGCTGGCTGGCAGATTAGAAGGACGGCTCACCACAAACACAGACAGACGCACGCACCGGCATGCTAGGGGATTCGAGTCATAAGCATGTGCTTTTATTCAAAGTATAATGTGGAATTGCACAAATTGTAATATATACGAATACATTCACACGTGATGACCTTCTAATGGGCAATGCAGCAATCCACCCACACACACACACGCACGCACTCTTTTGAGTTGCCTGTAGTGGGGTATATGACAGCAGCTTATGTCCCACCACAGTCACTCTCTCTTTGAAAATTGATATCCCATTTCCAGGTTCTCCTTTTTCCTCAAAGAGCTTTCTGGTTGCTTTATACACAACAATCATCTATGAACAGCACAAAGTCGAGGACATAAGAAAAATCCACATCCTCTTGGATCAAAAAATGATGCGTTTAACACTTGTTACAAGAACACAAGTGGAGCCCTCTATAGGCACTCCTCCTCTGTCTAGCAGTGCAGTGAATCAAAAGAGACACTCATTGGTTATATGAGGGTGCAAAGCCTTGACAAAGGGGGAGCCAAACATAAACAGCCGTGAAGACAGAGTGGCTCATTAGACACACAACCATGCACCCCTCAACCATGATGGGTCAAACTCTAGCCAGGCATGACCAGGAAGAGGTTTTTGAACATTGCATCATCCTTACATGTACCGCGACCCCCTGTGAAGCTTTGGCGGCCCCTAGTGGGGGTCGGGACCCCAGGTTGGGAACCAGTGAGGGGGTGATGATATAATCGGTCTGGTTTCTTTGAGCGCTTTGTGTGGGTTTGAGAACCACCAGTCTCACCCCATGACATTAAAAGATGATGTGTAAACCACTGTTGCCTCATACTCTGTGTACTGTTTTACCAAGGATGGCTGCAGGGCTTCATAACACTGAAACTATACATCACAGGGAAATATATGATATTTATAACTTTATATAACTTAATACCATGCTGCTAGAGCACAGCTGAAGCAAAACATAATAGAGTAGTGTATATATGAACCTTTTCACTCCCTAATAACTAAAAGACAAAATAAATAAATAAACTCAAGCTGGTGTACTGCAATTTAAACCACACAGCAATATATCTTCATATCATCATTTTCGAAATCGCCAAACGGGTGCACTGCAGATTAAGGGAAATTAGCAAATATTACAAAATGCTGTATCTAGTTTACTGAAATATTCCAGCCACTCACATAGGTTTCTAAATAAACACTTCCACTGAATGAGCAAACTGTTCATTTGTCAAGGCAGATCAGACACGACTCGTTATTTGTTGCAGCAGGTAACTCCTTTGTTGAGACTGATGGACAACAAATAATATCCCTGATGATTGCGTTTTTTTTGTTTAGCCTGTGTGTGTTTACGTGTTAACCAAATTGAACTGAAACCAATGCCAAGCTGTGAGCTGTCCGTGCACAATCGGACACTCCAGAGGACACCGGGTCCAGCTGCCCACCCAGCTCAAGGGAATCACATTGCAGGACACGAGTCAAACTCACAAGAGGTTAGGTAAGGTTGAGATCCTTCTCTGGCATTAGTAACCAACGGTACTCAATATATGTTGCAGCCTGAGTTACCTGTGTGCAACAACATTACCAAAACACAATACTAGTCATATCAAAAAAGTCAAGCCAAGTGCCCCCCCTTCACAAAAAAACACAACTTCCTGTATTGTAGATGATGCAGATTTGCTAAGCAGAGTCTCTTAACCCCTTCACCGGTAGGCTACCCATGACCCCACGTCTAGCAATCGTCTTTTCCAGCTGCCTTTATAACTACCTCGGTCCACAGTCTGCACTCTAGCATGAAAACCCTGGGCCAATTTCCAAGAGAAACTCAAACATGGTCATAGTTTCCCTTCAGCTATCATTCCTGCATTTTTGTTTTTTAAATCAATCTGGCTTCCATGTTAAACATACTGGGCGAACTCTCCTCCAAGTGGTAAGTAATAGCTAATATCTTTGGAAACATTCATTCACTATTAACCCTTTCTTGGCCCACAATCAGTCAAACATGTTCACTGTCAAAGCTGACTCATCTTTTACTATAAAGAAAATAGTGCCTTCATACTTTGACATTTTAGAAATAGAAACATCATAATATATATTATAGACCATTTCACAGTTGTAAACGTAAACATTCCAAATGTGTCCTAGTTTATTACCTGTTGCAGTGTATGTGAATGACATAAGCTGACAGGAAGTAAACATGGACCCAAGCTGTTGCCTAGCAATACAATTCCGCTGAAACGGTCTATATGCAAATGGATTTGAACATTGTTCCATATTCGTGAATTTGATATTGATTTCAATAACTTACCCTCACGATCGTCCAACGCTGCCGATATCTAGATCCTTTTCTTGCAGTGCAACAGAGTCTTTTGCCTCCTCCCGAGGGAAGCTGATCTGAGCTGCATGTTAGAAGCAAACATTTCTGTCACTACTACATTCTTTTCATATTCAATATGTGCACATAAACAGCTTAATTAACGACATTGCAACTCTGTCTCAGTCTTCACACTTAACACACACAAGTTCTTATGACCAGGAAAAGCCCCTTGTGAACACTTGAGGCCTCAAACACATTTTAAACCCATTTAGTTGGAAAGACTGATGTTGGTGTTGGTTTCATGTTAATCTTTATTCTGTTGTTTATGTTCAACATAGTATGATATTTACCAACAGGTAACCTGCAGCAGTATTTGGTTGGTCAGGCAGTGAAAACACAAAAGTCTTTCAAAAAGACAACTCTGCACTTGTCTATATATATGCTCGGTGCAGGTGACAACAACTCCAGCTTGCCTCTATCACTCAAAAAAAGCTCTAACTCCTGATCTTATAACCTATAGCTCCTCCTACTAGCCAATAGGAAACACCACTTGATAAATCAATTAAGTCGCAAAAGTTATGCAATGTTCCTGAAAAAATAAATATCATAATTTAATAGCAAACAAATCTCAGTAAACATGTCGAACTGATTAAATTTACCAAAAAGTGGAGACAATCATGTGCAGCATAGAGACAAACTGATTAAATAAAAAATTAAAAAATAATTAAAGTCCAAATTCTGTGTCATGTTTTCTGAATAGAAGCAATGCAAAATATGTGTGATGTTTGCTATTGATAAATTACAAACTCTAATAGGCTCCAAATATCAGTTAATGCATGTCACCAAAGAACAGACACTTAAATGTTGGCTAGATGAGATGAGAGTGTGTGTTTGTTCAGCTTACAGCTTCAGTGTAGAAGGCATGGGGTATTCCAGGAATCCATTCAAGGAAGCAGGTTATTTGGGAAGTTGCCATCTTGTCATACTGCATTTTGATTCAGCCTCCCTTTTCTTCTTCTTCTTTGAGTGTTTTACAGCAGCTGGCATCCTTGTAGTACCATTACTGCCATCTCCTGGTGATATTCCCCTTCCTGCAGGTTTAAGCACACATCTATGGTTTCAATATCTTGACATTATTCACAAAAATCTGTTGTTTGAAATATGGTCTTTGTATTACTGTGTCCAATTCTCAAGCTGGTCTGTTTACCTGGTTATGAATATAAATGACTTCCCCTTGTGTCTTACTACTCTTGATTAATTTCCTTCCCTCATGTTTGAAAGTTTAATGTTCACTTCTACATTTCCATTAACAAGCATCTTTTTTCTCAGCTTTCTTGTTTCCCATAATGCCTTAAGGATTAAATCAGTCTCTTGCCAGTTTACTGTGGCATTGCAACAGCTATCAAGCAGATATGAGGTCAAGAACTAATTGCAATACCACAATACTATATATTGCTGAGTGCATATGTAATTATAAGGAAATGTGTTACTGATTATCTCAGTTTTCTGAAAAGGTTCTCAAGGTTTTTCACTTAAGATATGTTTAGCAAATTCAGAATTTATTTTTCTTCCTTTGTGTCAAGAAATGTACATTCTTGTGCATTACTATTACATAATTTTTGTATGTCATACAAGACAGTAATGTTTTATATAGGGCCAGGTTTGGTGCAATTCTCCACCCAGTTTCCCCCCCTAGGTGTAAGACAGATGTAGTTTTATCTCGTGTGTGTTTCATCCCTTTTATGAGCTTGAACTTCAGCGCTGTTCCTGGACATACCAAACACTCAAATGAGGTAAAGGAAATACCTAATTCATAATTTCTGGATTTGACAGAGTCATAATTTGTGCATTTGGACATGTCAGAGTTGAAGGCGCTTTGACCTCACTGAAGTGAGACATGATGGCCCGCAGGCCCCCGGGGCCTGTGAATGTGGCCGTGGCTGGAGCAGACCACACCGCATGATTCCCATGATCGTTACCTCAGCCTGGTAGGTGGCTGGAGTCAATGTCAGTGTCTCAGTACATCTGGAGGCTCGTGATATTTTCTCTTTTATGTGTATTCCATCCAACATGGTGTCTTTTTCTGATTACAATGGTATGTAGGATTTCTGCAGTATATTACCCAACAAGTTTAAGGTTAGTTACACCTACAGCCACATCACAGGATCTGCCTTTGTACTTACTGACAGATTCTGCAGACTGCTGTGTGCCCTCAAGGTTTTTTTTGTGTTGATATTTATTTATCTATTTGGATTGCCATTAGATGTTACCAGCATGCTCTGTCCACTCAGTATTTTTTTTATTTTTTAACATTATTATAAATATTATTTTGTATTATTATTTCTTCTTTTCTATATTTAGATATGTCTTATTCTGCCTGTTTATTATTATATTTAAATATCACCTTTGTGCCTTTTACCTCATTTAATTTCAAAGCACAATATTAAGAACCGTGAAAATGAGTTTTGAATGCACAAGTGAATTTTATGTGAAATATAACTGCTCAATAAAAAGATATTTGAGTGAAGTTACCAGCAAACAGCTAATAGAAAAAGATAACTACAATAATTTAATGTGATTAAGTAAATCAAACAAATGAGAAAATAATATTATATGTGAATATGAACATACAAAATTATGTACATAAAACAGGTAATCAAACACAATAAAAAGCTACAATACTATACATATAATATAATCAGCTGTACTGCAGCATTCACGTAACTACTTAATGTACAAATACAACTACAAACATGAAATTAACTGAAATTCATCTATGACTCAATACGTCAAACAAACTGTTTTGACTATTAAATGAATTTTAGATTATCTTGTCAGTTTTCTTTGCATCAATGAAAAATGCATGGATGTATAAAAATATAATAATAATAACAATAACAATAATAATAATAATAATAATAACAATAATAATAATAATAATAATGATGTATTTAATTAATTTGATTTATATAGCACTTTTCAAAAACAAGTTACAAAGTGCTTTACAAAGACATAAAAAGGAAGAGAAATTAACAGATAGTAATAAATAAAAATAGAGTTGATACAGTGAAAATGTCAAGCGAGGAATGAACTACTAAAACGCAGTAACAAGTAGAATAAAAGCAGGAGAATAACTGATTGATAGAAAGCAGTTCTGGAAAAATTATATACAGTACATGTTGTTCAATTCTAGTTATATGATTTTGTGTAGCATGTTTGCTGTTTTATGCTTTTATTTTGTAGTTTTTAATTAAAGGTAAGCTGTGCTGCCATTTTGGCCGGGACGTTCACAACTCTAAACTCACCAAACTGATAAAATAAAATACATACATGAAATATTAAATTAACTTTAATTTATGATCATTGCAATTCCATGCATTTGCTAATTGTTGTACTTAAAGTGTATTCATCTCTGATGGGACATGGCATGTCATTGTTGAACTATATTAAAAGTATCACTAGAGGGCGGCAGAGGACATGATATGCAGTATAATACACAGCCACACATTCAGCGTGTGCTTTACCTAACTGACTAGCCAATATGTCAAGAAGAACTAGATCCAGATGTGCTGCAATTCATTTTAATGACTTTATTCTACAATATTCCTAAATATGAACTAGTTTCAGATCCCTTCCTGACCTGATTAATTAAATATATTAAGTTTCAAATATTATTTTTTTTTAATCTCATTTTGTATTCCTGTAAACATTCCCATGAATAAATGTGTTCCTCTAAACCACTGACCGCCTTATGCCTGCACAGTTCCACCCAGACCTGTTGGGGGAGGAGGACGACTGTGAGGTAGGAAACAGGGTGGGGGGGTTCATCAGGAAGTTGGAATGTGGGTCCCTGTGTGTGATGTGATTGTTAGCAGAAACGTGTCAGCCCCAAGCCCACCGCCACCAACCCACCAACCCACCACCACCACCACCACCACCAACCCTGAGCCCACAGCCCCGCTCTCAGGTCGTGAAAGCAGAGCTCTGTACGTGAATATGCATGGGTGTGTATCTGCGTAGACACGATATACCTCTATGGAGGCCCAGATACCTTATCATTGCCTTTTCTAGTGGAACAAGGGTAAACTCACTCACGAGGTCGAGGGTGAGGGTGAGTGGACGGGGGGGGGAGGCAGACCATAGGCCCATGTGTGGCCATGCAGGGTGAAACCATACTGGATTAGGAGGGAGTTTATAACTCTCCATCTTTTCTGTAGAGAAGCTGAAAGATGGAGGAGGATGGTGGCGGCTGAGTGGGAGTGTTCATGCTGCTCACCAACAAGTGGCACATCACATCACTTTCCAGTCACCTAAACCTGCAGTTTTACCGTTGGTTCCAATGCTCTTACGTATTTGTCACAATGCTCAGTTTTTGTGCTCCCAGTCTTTAAGGTTAAACCGTGTCATTTTAAACACAAAACTACAGTTTGGATATATTTTAAATCAAGAGGTTGGACTTTAAAGGTGCACTCTGTAGAGCAGAAATTAGCTTCTATACTCTCTTCTAGTTGCATTTGTCTCCTCATTTGACAGAGGAATGTTTGCTGAATCTACAAACAGCTGAGTGCTGAGTATTCATTAGCAGCAGAACTTTATCCGCACAAGAATGACTCACAACAGTCCTTTGTTTATGTTTTAGAAATTGGCCATAAAGTGCGCTCCATGCTTGTGTTAAACCCATTTATACTGGGTGCAAATGAAAACACATTGCAAGCATGGAATGAATGCATCTTTTAAATGAAAAGACTTCAATCCGTGCTGTCAAATTAGGCGACTCCTTAGTGCCACCTGGAAAAGATCTAACCTAAAAAAATGCAATCTGTGCAGCTTTTGTTTTCCTTCTCGCCCTCTCTTTCCTCTTCTCATGGCTCCTGAGAGCCAAACTGTGTGGATGGGTTTTCAGCCACAAACCTCACAGCTGGTCTTTGGTGCGGAGCATCTGGGCAAGCTTCCCCTCCCTGATCCAGGAGTTCTGGCTGGACTGGTGGTTAGCCACACCAGCACTTTCACCTGCCTGTCTGCTCAAGTCTCACCAGACTCTAAGCCGCTCTAAACAAGCGGTAACATCAGACCACACACTCAATAGCACTGGACAGCCAGGAGGTAGGGAGTATTATGTATTTAACCCCTCTCTGTGTGTGTGTGTGTGTGTGTGTGTGTGTGTGTGTGTGTGTGAGTGAGACTGTTGCATGTTGCACTTGCACACAATTTTCCAGCATAAAATTCACTAGAAAACTGCTCCCATGGCTAATTTCTTGTCATCTTTTTTCACCTGATGCTCCAACCTAACATATCACTCTATTTTCTGGCACCTTGTCATTTGCACCTGGGATTTGTAGTTCTTTTTGTGCCACAAATTGTGCTTTTAAGATATGATTTTTTTAATGGGCTTTGCATCCAGTGGTTTGATTTTTAATGCTGCAGATTTACAGTCTATAGCAAAGAGCAGCGGTGAGGCTGTTTAGATGCCTCCGGTCAGCATGCTGTTGCTTATACTGACTTCTGTGGTCGATGCATTGTATGTCTTCCAGGCTGCATTTAGATTTTATGTTTCAGAGTAAATACTAATTGGCCGGCATGGTCACGCAACATGTTGAGATTTTTTTTTTTTAGAAGTGAGGACAGGTTTTACAGTGCACATAAACAGGTTCTTTGAGAGGCTAACTATACTGTACCGTAGAAAGGATTTGATTCATTTTTTTTTTTTTTTTAAATGTAGAGAAAGTTATCCACAGATGCAGGATTCCTCTGTCCTTCATTTTCATCAGTTATCATTTAGTATTAATTTAGTCTTGCTGCAATATACTTTTGCCAATATTCAGCTGCTCTGTCATGCTGACTAAGTGATAAACTGATTGTAATTTCACTTTTTAAGCTCAGTCACAGTGTACATTTTTTAATTCTCACAGTTTGTTAGGGGGCTGCAGACAGGAAATATGTGTGTCTTATTTCTAGTAAAAGAGGACATAATGCTAGGATGTATTATTTTATGTATGCAGTGTATGTTTAAATAATATTTTATTTTCCATATGGACCTCATAGCTTTGTAGAGCAATTGCTTATTCTTTCTTTTTTCATTTCATTTTATTCACAGTGTAATTTTATTTACTGTATTAGGTAACATTAGAGTTCATTTGTTTATTCTTAAATTGGCTCCTATCATTTGATCTCAAAATTAGGCATTTACTAAACTTACCAAATGTAGGGAAATGTGATTTGTTTATTATATGCAAACACTGTAAAAGTGTTCCTCCTTTTATCAATTCAGTTCAATTGAGTGCAAACACTGATGCACTGATAATCAATGTATTTTTTTGTGATTAAAACGAATCGTATAAAAAAAAGCTATTTAGTTTCAAACTGTTATTGTTGGATTATATTTGCTTTTAGTTGCGCAGCTTACTAAATAAATAAATGAGTATCATGTCGTGGCTGATCAGTCATCCGGTACTGAACTTTAACCCGCTTTATTTTAGACCGCTGGTGTCATTTAACATGCTGATTGATCTTTCTTTATTAATTGTGTCGCTATAAAGGATGAAACTCGGTGTGCTGTTACACTTATAAACGAAGCTATTTCACTTTTGTTTTTTGTTTTTTCTTGATTTTAGTGCAATATCGATCAAATAATTGACACAATACACTCTCGGTTTAATAGACTTATGGCCAGAAATTATTTTTAACAAATACGTTTAATAAATTGACCTACGTGTCTATTTGCTGTGACACTTAAACCTCTTTAAATATGTCCCCTTGTTTGTTTTAGTGGCAAAAATGTATTTATTTATTATTATTTTTTGTATTACTGTCACTATGTTTTGCTCAGCTTTTCTTTTTTAGATTTAATTCGTGTGACGCACCGTTAACACGTCTCTTGTTGGAGGCTGTTAGTTAATTATAGTAGTAATAATGTGACGCTTTCACGCTGCACCTTTATACGTCCACGTCATCTGTTTGTGAGGAGTTGCCTTTAGCTCTATAAAATGATGAAAACGTTGCGTTTTGGGTTATTGAACCGTTTTGTTTTGTTTTTCTTCCCTATAACTTGCTCATTAGGACTTCAAACTATTTCCACGTGGTCCTTTCCTCTTATTTATTAAGAGGTTTGTTGTTGTATTTGGCACTTTGCGATTTTATTGGGTATTCTTCCACCTAAACCTCATGTAGATGAATACAATATATCTCCGAGGAGGTTTCATGCCAATTCGAATAAAACGGAAAACGTATGTAGGATGATACAGGATGTATAGATTTATATTAAAACTGATTATTGAAACTATAGACTTTTTAGAGGAAGTTTTCAACTTTATTATATTGACCTTTACATTATGTTGACCTTACAGAAGTTTTCAGAAGTTACATTTACTTTCTATTGACACAAACTGTATGCCTTTTTTTAATTGTTGATGACACAGCTTATTTTTTTTTCTTTCATCGCTCCAGTTTTTTCTCTTTTTTATAAATGCAGTTTCCCTTTGCTCTATCTGTATATATCAATATTTGGGTTGGTTTTTTTTTAAGCAAATATTATAGGTTTATATTGACTACATGCAATAACGCTGTAGTGTAAAACAAATTGTAGCTACAGGTACAATAAGCATACGTGTTCGAGGCTCTTGGGCCAATTTTTAGGTCTATATTCTAGTCATATTTGCACTCTGAAAACAACATTAGTGCACTATTATTACTCTGTAGCCTTGTCCAAGTTCTGCAAAGCCTACGCTATTTGTGTTGATACAGTAATGGAGAAGCGTGCCATTTGGAAGTCCTTCAGAGCTCTCTCTGTGTGTGTGTGTGTGTGTGTGCAGCTGCGTGTGTATGTGTGCGTAAAAGAGAGAAAAAGAAAGTTTCCCTATACCTTACAAACTCAGCAAACTATTTAAAACTTTGTAAAATGTTATGTGAGACTGATTTCAGAGCCTCTAATAGCGTCGTTTTCTTTCAGCCCCTTCAGTAAATGTGATTTTTTTAAATAAAATTTGCAATCCACACTTAAGCTTTCAGAGGGAATTGTCCAGGTATCTAAAGTTGAGAAAGTGTATGCAGTATCTAAAATTGTTGTGTTAAAATGTACTTTTGCTACCTTTTCCAGGAGAATGTTGTATGGGCAAAAGCTACGACACATTTAGAGGTTTTATCCTCAATATCTTAAAGCAGTTACTAATTTAGATATTTTCAAATTATATTTATACAAAAAATAAAAATAGGCCTAGTTATTTTACAGCAGGCTCACCCGTCTCAAGAAGTGTTCCTATTAACAGCTTGCTAATGGACAAACATCCACATCATGCTGTGTTTCTGTATCACACCGAATGATGGGGAAATTGACTCTGTGGGCGCGTGCGTAATGAGATAAAAGCCTAAAATGCAAATGAGACATTTTACGCACACACTGCAAAAAATGTCAACTTTTAGCAAGTCGTATGTTTGTCACACTGCTCCTGTCTTTCTCTAAAAACCAAATACGCAGCTATATAGGCTGGGTTAAGTCTATATTGTTTCCAGTGATCAGGCCAGGCAGAGTTAAGCTCCATCCATTCAAATTACACTTCAAGAACAACACTAATAAAAAATAAATTTGGGATGGTGAAATTTCAAACCGTCAAGGCTGATTTTTCTATTCTACTTTTTGTTGACAAGTGGCTATTTTTTTGCAGTGCAAGGTTTAGTATCTGTTTTCACTATAAGGTGAGCTTAAATACGCGCCTGCTGCATGGTGTGTTTAATCTAACCAGGCGCTGTCAATGCAAACATGGCTCCATAGGTTTTTGTTGTGATCTTTACATGTCACAATCTGAAGTCATGTGAAACGATCCGCCGTGTGTGTGTGAAGCCACATGCCTAAACATAGCCACCACCGACTGCCCTGCAGGCGTGTGGAGACAAATAGATCCAATTCAGATTTTTTTTGCGCCTGTTTAACCTCCTAATAGTCTCAGTCGTGTATAGGCCGTTCTGAGCGGGGAAATGTTTCATTCATACTATTCAGAGACAAACTACTTGAACAAAACGGTCCATTAATTGGTATTGTTAATTACCCAGATACTAATAGAACTACAGGGCAAAACACACATGTTCGATTAATCATGCCTTCGGGCCATAAGCATGTTCATGTTCTGGGTTAAATGTAGGGACTCTGAATCGCCTCTTGGAGGGCAGAAGTTGATATTCCCCATTTGAAACATGGAAGGGATCAGAAGAGATGCTGCTGGCAAGTCTGAGCATGCTCTTGTTGTGAGCTGCTTGGGTGTCACAGGTTGGCCAATGATCTTCGCGCAAATTTTGATTTGTCTATAAAGTTCAGTTTTAAGTTTTACAGATATACTACTGAGCCAGGATGTGCTGCAGTACAACAGGACACTCTGAATCACTGAACTGAAGAATAGAAAAATAATCTGGCTATACTGGCTCCAAATGATCTGAGTCTGCGAAGAAAGTAAATGTGTATCTTCTTACAAGTGAATTCAATGTGAGGGGTCCATGATAGGGTGGAGTCTATCATAACTCCCATGTATGATGCTTAATAAGCGTGATCTCTAAACATCGTCTGGAGGGTCGTACGTAATGGCGCATGAAGGAGCATAATATCCATATGGTCGATTAATGATTCCTTCGGGCCATGAGCATGATCCCAATATCTGATGATGCATCTATCAAATTTAGAGGATGCTGGATAACCCCTCCCACCCCCTCCATGATGAGCTAGTCATGATGAGGAGCACCTTCAGCCACAGACTCATCCCCCCTCGGCACAACACAAAGCGCCTGGGTCATGGTGGTAGCCATCAGGCTCCACAACCAAGGCTGACCCCCATATGAGAACTATTAGGACTCTAAGAACTTTAAACATGCACTATCTGCCTTTAAACATGCACTAAACATGCACTCTTTTCTTTGCTTTGGCTTTTGAATGTACTTTTATTGTGATTACTAATTGGCCTTTTATAATGCTCATTATAACAAATTTGACTTGACTTGACTATCTGCCTTTAAACATGCACTATCTGCAACCATGTTGGACTCTAACCACTGGCGCACTTTACACTTATTTTACACTATACATCCTATATACCACTTTATAGACTGCACATATGTACATATTACATTTATTTATTGCACATACTACATTTATTTATTGACGGACTGTATACACTATGTTCACCCCTTCACTCTGTATCTTTTATATATCTATTTATTGTTTTTATCATTTTTGTATACCTTTACCTCTCCTGTGTTTCACTCTGTTTTCAATTTCAATTTTTCAATTTCACGTTTATTTGTCATATGCATTTAAAAGTACAGTGTACAGTGAAATGCAGTGAAATGCATTTTACCCTGGCCCTCTCCCAGCCCTTAAAATCTATAAATAGTACAGTTGATAAATACTACAATAAATAAAACAACCTAAAATATCCATAAAACAATCCACAGCTCTGCATTCATTTAGTGCTATACTGTTCAGTATTGTACTGTTTGCTGATGTTGCTGCTTTGACACCTGAATTTCCCTCCAGGGGATTAATAAAGGTTCATCTTATCTTATCTTATCTTATCTTTTATAAGCGTGATCTCTACTCTACATCGTCTGGAGAGGTTGTGCGTAAGGGCGCATGAAGGAGCACAATATCAAATGGATTCATTCTACCAGACTGGGATTATGGAGAGGTTTTAGTTGAGAGACTATAGGGTGGTGGGGGTTTGGAAGGAATTATTATTTTGGTGTATAAACCAATGCTATCCCTCCTCCAACCCTCCTCCTGATCCTGATCTACGTCGCGGACTCCGCTTCCGCTTCGCACGGTTGGTCAGTGATGCTCAGTGGAGGGTTGGAGAGGGAGAGAGAGAGAGAGAGAGAGAGAGAGAGAGAGAGAGAGAGAGAGAGAGAGAGAGAGAGAGAGAGAGAGAGAGAGAGAGAGAGAGAGGGGAGACGTAGAAGTGAGTCAGAGACTGGAAGAGAGAGGAGGAGAGAAGGAGGAGACGGACCTGCTCCTCTGGGACTCGGCTATACAGCTTTACCGCTAGGTGCTATATCACAAAACTCGGCTCACAAAACAAAACGCTCTTCAGCTGTAAAATGCGCAATTATTACGCACCGAGCAGCGCCTCGTAGCTGTCGCCGAGCATCCGCGAGGAGGATCTCCACGGTTACGGTGTATAGGAACTATAACTGAACAGTGAGAGAGGAGAGAAAAAGGATTCATGGAGATTGTGTTCGGCTTCATCGAGCAAAGCGCCTGGATTATCTGATTTGGGAACCGTTTGAAGACGAAAACGGTGTTTCTCTGTTGTGTCCTATATACTCGAGCCCACGACGTGTTTTTGTTTTTAGGTAAGCTGATCCGGCTCTGATCTGATCCGGCTACGTGTATTCATTGTTGTTGTGTGGTACTATAGGCTGCTACTACTACTGTACGTTGCAGGAGTCGCTGCTCTGTGCAGAAGTGACACCGTGTGAGTGGAGAGGTTTTTAGGAGCTCTTTCTTGTGTTCTGGACATCACAATGTTGCCATACGACAATAATACTCTTTTGTTTTGTTTGGACATGAATAGGAAATAGTGTTTCCTAAAAGAGAGGAGAGGGGGCTACTTTAATGTGCAGCCTTATTCTACCAAAATAAGTCAGCCATCACACTTTTAATGTCAGGAATAGACTAACTTATTCAAATGATGAATTTGTTAATTGCCCATCATAGACTATATTTGTGACAAACATCTTGACATACCAAACCTTCAGTTCATTTCAACAACACAATGAAGGTTCTATTCATTTGCTTTTACTCTGAAACGTCTTCCATTGAAATCAAGTAGGCAGTAGATAATATGTTTTCCTTTTAAGGCTATTTTGATTTTTAATGCTGTAGTTATTAGCCCATCATAGACTATATTTGTGACAAACATCTTGACCTACCAAACCTTCAGTTTATTTCAATAGCACAATAAAGGTTCTTTTAATTTGCTTTTACTCTGAAACTTCTTCCATTGAAATCAAGTAGATATTATATTAGATAATGTGTTTTCCTTTTAAGGCTATTTAGATTTTTAATGCTTAGCCTGTAGAGCACACGGCACTCCAGAAAATTAACCTAACTTTTCGGTCACACATAGAGACCAAATAAAGCTTATCTGTGTCTGTCTGTATATTTAAACTTATTAAAAGCACTCTAACAATGTTAATATAAGGAGATCCAGTCCCACACACTGACGCCTCTGTTTGGTTTCTTACAGCTGGGACTGTACAGTTTTCGGAGCTCCGGTCATGGCGGACCAAGAGGAGACTTTTGCCCAACAAAACTCTCCCGGTGGCTCGGATTCAAGGGAATTACAGAGTGATAATAAATCAGAGAAACAGAACGGGACCTCGAGCAAATCCCCATCATCGCAGACAACTTACATTCAGCAGGTCAGTAGTATCAGTCAGTCTGTGTGTCTGCAGGCCTCACTCTCACTGCTTCAGGCTGCTTCCAACCACTTCTGGGTCACGTTCACTGTAAAAAAAATAATAATAATAAACGTATTTACATACTCGTCCAAACAAGTACTATATTGTCGTTTTATGGTGTTAAAATATACACGAAATATTAAAGAAAAATATCTGCAAATGGGATGGAGTAATTATACTAATTTTACTTATTCCAAAGTATTTCTATATATAAAGACTTTTTTTGGATCCGATATTTAGTCTGTCTTATACTAAGTGAACTGTTCGTTGTCTCACTGTGTTGATCAGATATTTATTTACATTTATTTGAGGAGTGAAACATCAGAAAAGTTTCCAAGCAATTTTGACTTGTTTTTAGATTTCATGACTGGATGAGATTATAAACTTTGTAGGAGAATAATGTTAACAGTCAGGCATTAACTCTGGCCTTATTACACTGTATATTGCGTGTAGTTTAAATGTTTATGACTAGAGAATGACAGAGCACACCAGGATCTTAAATTAGTAGTTACACAAGGGTTAAATTGTCACTACATACACTACATTATTTATTGTTTAAACTTAAAAGCAGGGTTGTTGTTTTTTTGCATGTTTCTTGAACTTGAACTTTTAAATTTCACTGGCATTTATAATTTCCTCTGGAAGCTGAAAACAGATGTTTTTGACAACAGGCTCTTAAGGCCTCAAAACCATGATAGACGCCTGTGCGTAAAGTTGAAGTATGCTTATTACGCAGCAATCCTGGAAGCACTTTGGACACTAAACTGCTTTTATTTTGAAGGGAATGGAGGGAATAAAAGTCTACCTGCACGAGAGGGAACTCTGGACGAAGTTTGACGAGGTGGGGACGGAGATGATCATCACCAAAGCCGGAAGGTAAGAGGACAATATATATATATAAAAAATATATGTATCATTACTATGTCAGGAATTGTAAGGCCTAGAATGAAAAATGCAGCCCATACTATAATAGCCTATAGGCCCGGCTGGAATTTTTTCTTGCGTGGGGATTTGGAAATATACAGTGTGAGGAACCACAGAGAAAACACAGAGCATCTGGTGGACGCTTTAGCGCACTATAACACCACCATACATTTTAGTCTGGGTGGCCCTGTTGGGGAAATGCAATATACCATCGACCAAATAGCCTGTCTTAAAAATCCTGCTGAGTTTGAGCACATTTCTTTAAATCCAGTGAAATAAACTCAATTTAGGAGCATACTTGACTTTTGCATTACTTTCCCCCTGCATCTGTATGCGTGTGACTGTACGCAGACACTTCTTGCGTGACAACACGTGTGCAGCAACATGTTTCTGCAGGGCCTTGTACATGTGTCCCGCTGTCAGCTCCACAGTCGCCCTCAGACTGCATCCACACTGTAAACAATTGCTGTTAATTTACAGCAGGATTTCAACAGTATTAACCCGTTATTGCGAAAAACAGTGCTTTACTGTTAATACAAAAGAAAACCTGTTATGATGCATTCTTAAAAAACAGCACTTTACTGCTGATCAACTGTCTAAAGTATCATCAGTAACAGTTTCATGCAGTATTTTTTTAATTCTGGTACCTGATCTGCTCATGTGAGGCTTGTACATTGTACATGATTGTAAAATCAGTGAATTAGCTTTATTGTTCTTCACTCACATGTTGTTATGGTTTGCATTCTGTGCTTGTAGCCAGCTAGAGACAGACATTTTGGGAAAAGTGTCAACAAGTCTATTATAGCCTTTTTCCTAACAAGTGCCTTTAATTGTATTTAGTGTGACTATTCCTATGTCTGTAACCTGCTAAGTCTATTAATCTAGGCAAAAAACAATGTTTATTAAAATGTATGTAAAAAAATACAACCTAAATTGTGCATTAAAACAAATCAGTAAGATAATGTAAAAGAAAGGTGAAAAACAGCTATTTAATGTATCTTTAAACAGTTAATTAACTGTAAAATACTGTGAAATTAATAAAGTTCAAACTGTATTTTTCATTAACAGTACAAAGCTGTAAATTTCAGCGACAGTATAATAATGTTAATTTTACAGTAACATAAAGGCAACCCTGCTGCCAGTTCTTTACTGTTATTTAACTGGTAAATTCTTAACAGTGCAGTCAAAAGCGCGCTCGTCTGCTTTTGAGTGTGAACTTGCATTTTACGCGTGACGACCGCTGGTGTCTGCTGCTGTCAAAGTGGCCGCTGGCTGCTCACATGTGGGTTATTATATAATAAATGATACATATTTATAGATTCACGCAGCTACATCTCATTGTGCTCTTCCAAATGCGGGCAGAAAGGCAGTTTTCGTTTTCACACAGCTCCATAAAGTCTCCATTATATTCCCGTCAGTCATTTCTCTGCTGTTTTTTTGGCGTGAAGTGATATTACACAGCAGCAGCTGCCCTTCCCTGTGACTCCTGAGACTGCCCAGGCTTACTCACGTTATGTGTTTTTCTACAATATGACAGCTACCAAATATTCAAGTGATTTACTAAACGGATCTTGCACACAAAAAAAAAAAAATCTGGCCCACAGTGAAAAACGTTTTTATAATGCAGACCCAACGCCCTGTACTGAAAAGAGTCCAAACCAAATTTAGGCATTTATTTGACATTTTAAACCATCCCAACGTGAGCTCACAGTATTATAATTTAGTTTTAAAATTGTAATAAATAAAAAAGAGAAGTTGTTCTGAAAGCACTTTTGTTTTGTTTGTACTCGCTATTTGAACATTTTGATTTGATTTTTTTAATTTAACCTTTATTTAAGCAGGTAGTACTCATTGAGATTAAGAATCTCTTTTGCAAGAGAGACCTGGCCCAAGACAGCAGCATTTAAAACATACATTAAAGTTTCAGACGCCACAACATAAAAAACAAATGCAAAATAAATACATAGCATGATATCATACAAAACAAATTAAAATAAAGTTTTTGAAGCCAACGTTAAAGTGAAAATATTCAGAAACACAGATAGCTCCCGATATACTCTGCTTCTAAGGTTTTTAATTAATGTTTTAAATTCATCGAAAGTAATCAAATTCCCCAGTTTTTATAGCTTGCAATGTATTCCAGGAAAGGGAGCCGAATAAAATTGGATGGGGATTTTTTCCTCTATAGAGTAGAAAATCCTGTAAACACAGCACAGTCTATTTTTGCCTGCATATGTCGCCTTCCTTTCCCACTGTTTGACAGAAATAGCCTTTACCATATATACTGTGTTTTTGTCCTTTTACAGGCGAATGTTTCCCAGCTTCAAAGTGAAGGTCACGGGATTAAACCCCAAAACTAAATATATTCTCCTGATGGATGTTGTTCCTGCGGACGACCATCGATACAAATTCGCCGACAACAAATGGTATGTAAAATATAACACACACACAAAAAACGAATTCTTGCAGTAACAATCTTTAGTTTTACGCGCACAAAAATGTGGGCTTGTTGTTTTGGCTACTCTCCATGGAGTTTATTCCAACAGGAACTTTTATATTGTTGTCCTGATGGATGAGAGTCGGAAGTGCAACATATTAATTCCCGGAGAATTATGAACTGTGTGTTTTCTAACGCTTGCCAAGAAATGTTGTCAGCAGGGAGAAATGTTTCAGCCGGACGGAGCTGTTGAATGAATGTTGATGACTTTTTCCTATATAGCTATATATACCTGCCTGTATATACAGTATATATGCGCACTGCAACAAGGCTGTCTGTCTTTTCACAGCAGGGCATAAACACGGTTATTTGTTTAGTGTCATGTCGATCTCTCTAACCTTGGTAAGGAATGTCTTGTTTTGGGTCATCGCCTCTCAATGAGTGGATCCTTCTAGAGGATAATCACATGCCAATACTACCGATAATGACCTGTCCAGAGCATGTCCTGGAACTAATTCTCCTCTTGATCTAACCATGTTGGAAAACAATGTCCACCAGCTCTAATCTGACCTCTGACCATCCAAAACCAACTTCCCAAAGTATTATATATATAATTATAATTTGATTTATTTAACTTAAAGAGTGTTTAACATCCTGGTGGCCTCGGCGTTTAAGGCCTGTGCGTAAATGTCTTGGATGATCTTTATAAAGCCCTAAAGGTTAGCAACAGTGTCCTACTAATTGGTCGTTTTTACTTTCTTATTTTATTTTATATTTTATTGCATTAAATTCAGATACCCCTGTGCATAATCTCTACATGTTTGATAATGAAATAACAGCCTAAAAATGATGGGGAAGTGTTGTTAACATTTTACAGTATAAGGACCACATCCTCCTAGTTTAGCGCCTGCATGCACGGTTGATAGCTGGCATATGTGTGTGTCAGTCCAAGGTGTTACAGTGTGACTGTGTTGCTGTGATCCAGGTCTGTGACCGGGAAGGCAGAGCCAGCCATGCCCGGCAGGCTCTACGTCCACCCGGACTCTCCGGCCACCGGAGCGCACTGGATGAGACAGCTCGTCTCCTTCCAGAAGCTCAAACTGACCAACAACCACCTGGACCCGTTCGGACACGTAGGTGAACTAGGCCTATCATATATTTACCACATGTCTGTGAATGCTATACTGTATAATCTCCAGGGAAGTTATTTCTTTTGGCTTGATGCGTTGCTCGGTGGCACTTCAGCATGTAGGGAGGATTGTCACTGAAGCGTCCCTTTCTATACTCATCTTCATATCATGTTTTACTTTTACAACACAATTGCTGGTTTACACAACTGAGTAATTATTGTTTTCTTAATTTTCCATTTTCTTATTTCAAAACTTCGTTATGCTTTTGCATAAAAGTCACCCTGGTAAACTGGACAAAATCAGTGGCGTCAAGACTCACAGAGCTGAATCAGAAAAAGGGACCAAATGTTAAAGGGAGCGACCTGTTTCCTCAGAATTCAATAATTAAGCTTATTATAATGATTATTTATTTTTTGACGAATTATTATTATTAATACTTTTATTATTAATATTGTTACTTTTATTGTTATTATTGTTATTATTATTATTATCATTATTATTATTGTAATTATTAATAACATTATTATTGTTGCTATT
Source organism: Sebastes fasciatus (assembly GCF_043250625.1). Classification (NCBI taxonomy): domain Eukaryota; kingdom Metazoa; phylum Chordata; class Actinopteri; order Perciformes; family Sebastidae; genus Sebastes; species Sebastes fasciatus. The sequence continues at coordinate 22,779,921 of NC_133813.1, read as the reverse complement.
ATTATTATAATTATTGTTTTTTTATATACTTATTTTATTATTGTTATTATTATCTAGAGAACAATTTAAATCTAAAAGTTGTTTTAACCTTTTAAAAATTAAGTTTTAAGTTTAGTTTTAAGTTTTTTTGTTATGACTCTTGCTTTGCCCACATGTTTGAATTATAGTTTATGTTCACAAGATTAAATTAGATTTTTACATTAGATTAGAATACAGGAGGTACTGAGACAACTAAATGCAACTGTTGCGCCTGATAAAGTTTAAAGGTCATGATCAATGAAAAAGATATAACTGCCCTCCTATTTGCTTGTAAAAACAGGGATTTGCAGACACCATTAAGGCTGAATGTTGTCTATTAAATTTACATAACAAATTTAACAGACCAAAATGTCAGTCACACCTCCACTTCTCCAGCACCAGGCTCTATAAACTCACTGACGCTGTAAAGTTTTGGTTTATCCTTCTTTCTTGTTTTCATTTTTTGCTCTTTCAAACCTTCTCTCTTATATTCTGAAATAATTCTGTATTTGTGACGCACCTGGCCGAAGATAGAATGTAGACTTTTGCTCAGAGTATATAAATACAGAAGGATACAGTTTATTATGTTTGTGGAGTTTCTTTGAAACTATATTTGCTGCTGTTGCAAAGAAAAAAAAAATTACCGTCAGGCAAAAATATATATTTTTTTAAATCTCTGAAAAACTTTGGACTATTTTATTTTTATTTTATTACTATTTAAGAACCATGGATTCTTGTGCTTAATTCTTCATTGAAAACACAATTAAAGCCAAGGAAGAGGAGTTAAAAGAACGGGATATTGGATTTGCTGCAAGAAAAAATAAAACAAATGTTCAATTACATTTTAAAAACTCAAAATATGTAACTGGACCTCCCAATGAAAGCATCAGCACACGTTCGGCAAACAACAACTTCTGATCTGATTCTCAACCTTGAATAACAAATTTGTTTCCAGCGTCCTCTTTTGTTGCCCAGGTTTATTATAGCACCCCCTAGATGCATTAAAGTTATAGACCGCCTGGAAGTCATCTTACATAAGTAGAGGGGAGCAGTTGGGCATTTTTTTAGGGAAAAGGAAAGAGGCAATTGCACCCCCACCCACCACCTCCCTCACCAGCTAGGGCCTGTATGGTACCCATTTCCTAACTTTAACTCCTCATTATTCCATGCTCACTATCTGCCCCCCGGGCTTTTGTGATTCTGTCTTACACAAACATCACTTACTTCATCAACAAATGGGCCTGTTGGCGTCAGGTTTTCATAAAATTCGGAGTCGATGGGCACACTGAGGCCAAATTAGATGTCTTGTTGTAGAAACGGAAAGGTCGTACAATTAGCTCTGTTAGTAATAGGCCCAGTTAGGGAAAAAATTATCATGAGGTTGGCACAAGCCTACATTGATAGCTGTTCTGGCTTTAAGGAGGTTAAATTATGTGGAAAACATATGAAATTGAATGAAGTTAGAAATTATTAAAAGTGTAAATCTTGATTAGAGGTGTTAATCTGTAGTAAGGGATGAGGAAAAAGGTGTATTTACATTGCTTTCCATAAATATCATTAATAGGGCAATAATCTGGGGATACGATACGTATCACGATACAGGGGTTACGATTCAATATACCGCAATGTATTGCAATATTGTAAGCAAGGTGATATATTGCGATTTTTCAAAATCTAATTTCAAGAAAAGTGTCATAGTATAAGAACACACCACCATATGCATAAAATCTGAGTCAAAATTGTACTTTTTCATGCAATCAGAACAGTGGGATCGGTATTTGCATTTGTCACAGTCCCTATAACATCCAACATCATAGCACTATGAGAGGGCACAAACACTGAGAGGGCGCATATCTTTGCAAATTAAATAAAGTAGACTGAGTTAATCTTTGCATATAAAATGTTAATTAAAAACCGATAGTGTTTTTGATAATCATAAAATATAATATCGCGATACTTGATATTTTCGATATTTTCTTACACCCCTAATGATTAAGAGGCAACACTAAAACAGGCAGTCTTATGTTATAGTAATAATGTTTAATTACTTCCAATCATCATTCCCACTGAATGCAGATTGACAATTATTCACACTCAGTTTGATGATGAATCTAAAATGAGACACACACACACACACACACACACACACACGCCATTATCTCTCCACATGGCACCCATAGTGGTCGTTGCCTCGCCAAAGCCCAGCTGGTGAAATGAAACTGGAGCTCAGTCGGAATGTGAGCAGCGTTGTACACATTGGGTTAAAGTGCATTTTTGATTGGTTGCAGTGGTTCCTGGCTGAGAGACAGCACCCTGGGATTCATAAATGAAATGCTGGTGGTTGGCCAGAAACATATTCCATGGGCTTGTTGGTCCAGCTGGTTGAAATAACTTGTAGATGATTTATAATTACTAACAGTGAGACATGGGACCAAAACATATTGCTGATGTAGAATGGACCAATTTAGGACGGGCCTGCAGCAGTCGTTCTCTCTAGAAATGTCTGGTAATTAGACACACGTCAGCGGACTGAGCTCACCAGCTCAGGACTGTTGGGAGGGAGTCTCAGAGGAAACGAGTGAAGCTGAGCCCCATGGGGCCGGAGTGTTTGTATGCAGTTAATTGTGTAGCTTTATTTTTTTTTATTCAAATGATACACAGGTTGTCTTCTAAATTCATTTTTGTATACAACTAACTTGCAATAGCAAATTATTTTTGTGAGAAACGTAAAAGAAAAATTGCTGCCTGAGTGGCTTGACATGGGCTTCACTGGGTATCTCTTGGATGTATTAATACTATAGTATGTTTCAATTACATATGTAATGGGTAACATCATACATACATACATTTTTCAAGTATTTTACATATTGATCATATCTTAGCCTTAAGGTCAATTTCTCCTTACAGTTTATTTCATTGACAATTGCAGTCTAGCTGAGGATAAAGCGTTTTGAATATGGTTTCATGGTGGAAAATGGTTTTATTTACCATGATATATAATATGTTAATAAAACACTACTGCAGATTTTGAAAGTAACTACGTAGGGCTGGGTATTATATTGATATTATATCGATATCGTGCTATGGCAGTAGATATCGTCTTCGATTTTGGATATCGAAATATTGTAATATGGCATAAGTGTTGTCTTTTCCTGGTTTTAAAGGCTGCATTACAGTAAAGTGATGTCATTTTCTGAACTAGTTGTTTTATTATTTGCCTTTACCCTCTTAGTCATTATATCCACATTACTAATGATTATTTATCAAAAATCGCATTGTGTAAATATTTTGTAAAAGCACCAATGGTCAGCCATACAATATCGTCAACAAGATATTTGGTCAAAGATATAACGATATTTGACTTTCTCCATATCGCCCAGCCCTATACCTAAGTACATTTACTCAACTATGGTACTTTAACGCAATTTTGAGCTATTTGTTCTAAGTTTTAAGCCACTTTATACATTTATACCATTATATTTTCTAAAGAAATTTACTTTTTTATGCACTATTTATTGGACATCTACAGTGTAGTTAGTAGTTACCTCAGCAGCATAAAAAGTAGTTAGAATGAGCTTCACCTTCTGCAACATTGAATGCATCAGTAATAATAATCCATTAGTATTATAGCCTACTGTAACATGCTGGAAGGGGTCATTTTGCATACAAAGTACTGTTATTTTTTATATTAAATACATTTGCTGTTAATACTTCTGTACCTTTACTTAAGTAAAACTTTAAATGCAGTACTTTTTACTTATAATAAAGTACCTTGGTAAAGGGTGTAAATACTTCTTATTCTGCACTACAGTGCTACTTTCCTTCCTGTATTTGAATTCCTAAAAAATCATTTGTTTTTGTCTCGGGTTGCAGTTTTTGCTTTGATCTCCCTGTCAACTCCTGGAATATTTCTCAGTGTTATTCATCTCCCACCCCCCCACCCCTCAATTTGCTCCTGCACTCGTCTCCCTGTCTTCCCACACATGTTTTGGCCAGGAGGGTGGAGTGTGAGGATCGTACTGTTTATATTTGAATGACAGTGTGCGATGAGCAATAGATGATGGTGTACAAAGCCCGCTGATCCCGAGGCTCGGGGAAACTCTCTGATGTGGTGGGACTTGAAAGCAAAGGGCAGCGGCTCGGGACCCAAAGTGATCCCTCACTATCATTAAATACTATCATCCCGAGGCTGGGGGGGGCAGAGATACAGGGCAGCGGCTGGGCCAGGGAGACGAGGCGTGTGCGCTGGGGCCCCAGTGGGTGGTCCACAGCTACCCCCACTACTAACACACATACTGGACTTTGGGAACCCACAGCAAGTGGACCATGCTGTGTTCCGGGGTTAAATGTGCATTTAGATATTTCCATGCAACTTCTAATGTGTCACAGTGGCAGACATTTTTAGCTCCTAAGACCTTGTAGTGTGCTGAATGACGTGTTTGCATTGATGGGATTGCTGTTGTGGTTTGTCCAATCTTGGACGCATCTCTGCAGACCTCAAGTAAGCCCTTAATGAATGCATGCATGGGAAAAGGTTTTGTTTAACCTACTTTTTCTCATTTTTTAAAAGCTCTTTCACTGAACGTTAAAGCCTTGTTTGCAAATCCGAACAGAATGCTAGTGCTGCTTGATAGTCGGGACATGTGGTTGTTTTTGTTATTCAATTGCACGGTGACATGACTTCACAACACAGGAATCAGTACAATCCCGCAGTTAAATATGGAAGCCAAAACAGAGCTACCATGGAATACAGCAGGGAGATTTCGTTTCTCTCAGCCCGAGACTCTGTTCTGGTAAAACTATTCTCACCTCAGATCAGCGCATGCAGCCCTAAAAAAAACCCTATCCTGCAAATAGTTGTATTTATGGTAGACTGTAAAATTTGCAAAGTTTCCATCTGCAAGTCATCCACTCTTCAGCAGCCTGCTTATCTAACCAAAGGGATGCACTCAGCTGATATTGTCTGCACAGGGTCAATAACTTCCATTAAATCATCTACAAGGTGCATGGCAGGCAGTTTTTATTCAGTGTCTGCCTACTATACAAAAACCTACTGCACCATGAAATGAGATCAAGTTCAGCTGGAACTATTGTATGGTCCATGTAAGCCTCTATATGGTTCACTCGACTCTAAGACAGGACTTAGGTATGTGTGTTTAATGCTATAGGATGCCCCCACAGGTACTGGAGGTCAGGGCGATCCCTTGTCTCCTCTCATGCTGGCAGTGAAAGGCAGGTACAAAAACAACCTTTAAGATAACAGATAGGAGGAATGCCTATGGGACAGAAAGGTGGGGGTAGGTGGGTGTAAAAAAAGAGAAGAAGGGGGAGTTATTAAGAGGAGGGGAAGAAAAAAAAGCCCCCTTTTTTCAATCTTTAAATGTAAGTGGATCTGATGAAAATAAAAACCATTAGATTTCCTCGAGGCTGACGACCATGACTCCCCGGTCCGTCAAAACAATTAGACTTAAGAGCCACGGATGAGAGGGCCTCAAAAGAGAAGTTCAAGGCTCAAGTTCAGCTGTGCGGACCGCGTCTTAATGTCGCCAAGCTAGCCACGGGTAGTAGTCATCACTTACCATAAACTAGGTTAGTCAGGGTAGAGGGCCAAAAAGAGAGAGAGAGAGAGAGTCCTATCACTCTCCTGGGACTGCTCATCTATTCACAGCACTGTAATAAGTGTAATATAGTGAGGATTACTGTATCTAATGAGTCTGGAGTTACATAACAAGTGAAGTTTTGTTTGAGTTTTGGCTGGGATAGAAATTCCTTGTCAGAAGAAAGGTTCACGTGAGTAGGCCAAAAACACAATAAGTGGCCTAATTTGATTTGAAATATTTATGAAAGCAATAAAACTTTCATTAAAAGAAAGTTTTACATTTTTGTCAAACAAGTAATTTGCCCAAGTTATGCAGTTTTTGGTTGAAAAACTTCATCTTAATTGAATCTGTGAGATTAATGAAGTATATAGCCTCGACCTGCCAAGTCTTTTTTTCTTGTTTTTTTCCTTTTAATGTCTGAATTCATGTTCAGATTATGCCAATACAATTTCTCACTGTTCTGCATTATTGAATGACCCCTCCTCCTGCTTTTATCTTTGTCATCATGCTCACCCAAATATTATATATGCTTGTGGTACATGTTATAATGATAAAGTGCTGGAACGGAGCCCTGAAATGTATTACAAAGTGGTATAAGCATTCTTAGCCTTTGTATCAGCAACACATGGCAACAATAACCTCCAAAGAAACAGAAATAAAGTTTTCATGCATGCAGCCAAAAAAGGATTTAAGGGGAAGTTTAAGGTTGTTGTTTTTTTTTGCATTACAAACTGCTCCAAAACCTTTGTCACTCCGGAGAAAACTAGACTGTGTCTCTTTTTCTGTGTCTTCTGAAAGGTTTATTTTTAAAAAGGGTGTTTTGCTGTGATGACACATAACCAAGTCTCTAACACCAGGCTCCACTTTTTTCTTTTTCCTCTAGATCATCCTAAATTCGATGCACAAGTACCAGCCGAGGATCCACATAGTGAAGGCCGATGAAAATAACGGCTTTGGCTCCAAAAACACGGCCTTCTGCACTCACGTCTTCCCAGAGACAGCCTTCATTGCGGTCACGTCCTATCAGAACCACAAGGTGAGTCCTCCATGGGATACTTTTGGATCTGCTTTTGTTGTTACTGCTGTCTGTGATTATAATAAAGTAGAAACTTTTAATTCACGGCGTATTTCATGGGGCAATTTAATTTTGATAATATTTGAAACGTGGCAAACACGAGAAAACGTTGCAGAACGACATATTGCGCATTCAAAAAATCTGCCAAAATGCTTAATCATGTAAAGGCCCGATTTCCCTTTCAAACTAAAAAATATTAATTTAACATAATAAGAATAAGAATAAGAATGATAATAATAATACAAATCATACAAATAATACAAATAATAATAATAATAATACAAATTATAATAATAGTAAAGTATTTCACAAATACAACAGTTCAATTGAATTTTGCGCATTTTTACGCATCTCTGACGGTAAACTGGATCTGCTGATTGCAGCAGAGAAAATGAAAGGCGTTGTTCTCTGAGAGGTTAAAGTAAAGTCTCGTCACTGTCAGCTGAAAATCTCCGATATCACATCACTGACAGACGAGAGAAACCTTCAGATAGCTGACTAGACGACGTCTGACCTCAAGAGACTGTCTTTCCAAGGTACAGGCCTGCAGCGCTTTGTGGAGCCAGACAAGCTGCAGATAAAGAGGATAAACTCCAGCAACCCTTATTAATACTTATAATTAATATGAAAAAGTCGTTATTAGTGATCTAAATAAATAATAATTCGTAATGCAACCAAGCTTATTTGCGAACCTCTTTATGAACACTTTGAAATAGTTTGTGCCATTTATTTGGTTAAAATGTGAGTTGTTTTTAGTCAGTTACGGCTGCAGAAAAGAGCGGGTTCATTCATTTAATTACCAGATTATTTCTAGGTTTTTATCTATATATTCTATTTATTAAAAATAACCCATTGCGTGTTGGTGACAGATGCGCAACAAAGTTTACCAGAAAAAACGTAAATGTTGATTTAAAAATTATGTAAAATAACAAAAAATGATATTATAATATATTTAATCATTTAAAACCGTTTTAAATATTCTATTTATTTTTTTCCGCTGATGTTTCTATTATGTTAGGTGCAATTACATGTATAACTTTAACAAGTAAATCAAAATTGTTGCGTGGTAAGGCTACTTGAGTGTGTCAAAGCTCAAGAATCTGGAAGATTTCATTGTTTTTCTCAGAAAAACAATTTAGAAAAGAGTAGAATATTAATAACATTAAATTAGAGTTAAATGAATGTAATTTCTTAAGGCCAGGCAGTTGTTTATCACTTTAGTTAGACTTGAGGGAAAGAAGCAGAAATAAAACTCAATATTTACTTTGCAGAAATTTCTAGGGGGGGAAATCTTGGGAATACAGATATGTGTAAACAGCGTCTGTTTAACATCATTTAAGCATGTAGGCCTCGGCTATATGTTCTTAGTTTGGGGAATATGGGAGAGAGAGAGGGGCCAAAGCTCCCAGCAGCCAATCAGACGTCTCCAAGCCTTCTGGGAACAGGAAGCACAAATGAACGACATGCTGTAGAGACCATTCATTATTTTCTAACATGTTATTGGGGGCTGAGATCGTAACCCCGGGCTAATTATTGGGGCTTTCCAGACCTGCAGAAAAACAAGCATTTTCTGATTTGCAGGCACTGTCTAATCAAACAGTCTAACATCTGCCAAAGCAATAATATATGTGCTGCAGGCATGTGTCCAATTCACCTGTTGGACTCTCAGCTAATGAAAAGTCTCTTGTTTCAAGTCTTTCCTGTCACTGCAATTAAAAAAAAAATCCAAACTGTGTTTTCTGAAATAATATGTTTTCTTAAAAACAGCCAGTAACTCCATATAGTTAAGTTATATTTTGAGTACTTAAAAGTACTTCTATAGGTTAAAATAGCCAAAGGCATCTGGAAATATATGTATATAGGCCTCTATTATTTTAATGAGCATAGTTTGGACACAGTCTAGTAAAACTGTCTTTGAAGCTTTGAATGAATTTCGCCCGATTGTCTTGAGTCTAGTCCCAAATTATTTTTAGTATTCATATTCTTTCCATCCCCTGAGTCCAGTCAGTAGGAGAACTCGCATGTGTTTTGCAAAAATACGTTATTTTCTTTTTCTGTAAACTGAACTCCAGCTATCACTTTGGAATGAGTAATTGTTTGTCTAGCTGCATTTGTTCTTGGAACGCCCGCAGAGGGTAAAAGTGCAACAGGACTCTGAACCGTTTTTATTTCTAACTTTAAAAAAAAAACATGAAACAATATGTAAATGTTCTGCCAGGCTGCGTGCATTAACAAGAAGCGAAGTGTCACATACACGAGAGATTTTACAAGGTTTGGTGAGAGTGTCAGCCAGCGTGCAGACAAACCTCCGGTCTTGTCAGAAAGCTGGAAGCACACAAAGAGTTGCCAACTAATTACCTGCCAGAAACCACTGCTCATGAGAGGGATATCCCTGGATTGTGTTTAACCTCTTTTGGGATTAACTTGCTATTTCGGGGTGTTTCTCATGCACTATTTAATATTTACAAAGATTTTTACCAAAACTCGTATAATAAATCATATTATTTGCCTCTGTCAAGCATACGCCAACTATCTGTTAAGCCAGAGGCTGTCAAATGTAACATCATAAATTATGCAATGAAAATATGTCTTATTGAGACATGCTTTTATTGCATTGTTTAGTTTAGCATCCCTAAAAGCATCTTGGGTTTCTGGATGACTATTATTTCATTCTCTTGGGTAACTTGTGAGTGGTCAGCATCCAAAAACACTTCAAAACTCCACAAAAACATGTTATAATACTGTCATCATGTGAGAGTATAGCTGATACTGATATGTTGCATTTTCATGTTTTAAATAGCTCCTATTTTTAGGACAAAAAAATGTGTGTGTTGGTTTTAATCTGGTTCCATGCAACTTTTTTTTTAAAGTTGAAGATCTTGTAGGCTATAAGTGATACGACCACAACAAATGGCTTTCATTGCACAACATGTTACTAATTAAGTGTTTTTGCTGTTTAAGATAACACAGCTGAAGATTGAGAACAATCCGTTTGCAAAAGGCTTTCGTGGAAGTGATGACATGGAGCTACATCGGATGTCCAGAATGCAAAGGTATAGCTATAGGAAAAAGTTATACTTCTAATCTCTTATAATGTCATGTTAATAATGTCATAATGTCTTTAATTGATCCTGGGCTCTGATACATGGAAATACTGGCACACACTGAGTAGATATAATGTTCCAAGGATTACTGACATCCCGGTCACACTGTCACTTAACAAGCCCCACTTTACAGTAATCCTTCAATCTCCCAAATGCACGCCAGTTATGAGTGTTATTTTCAGTGAGTGTTATTTTCAGTGATGTAAGTGTAGTTCTTGATCCTCGGCCAGTTTTCATGCTGAAGACTTTTATGGCTGATCTGGCAGAGCCTCTGAAACACGACTGCAACATCTCCCTTCCTCACGGCTCTTTCTACCAGGATGTTCCAACTCTGTGTGTGCGTGTGCGTGTGCGTGTGCGTGTGCGTGTGTGCGTGTGCGTGTGTGTGTGTTTGTGTGTGTTGAACTGGTTGTATGACTTGGTCCGGCAGCCAAGGCAATACACGACCACATTGCTCCCTCTCTCTATTATTCAGTCCAGATGAGGGATGGAGCATGCGTCCGTACTGCGTGGAAAACACATTTTCAAAGGAGAATATCTGGTTTTGAAACTCACCCGCCCCCCCTCTTTGGGCAGCCGATACAAACGTATGTATTCAAATGTAGAAATCCCAAATCAGGAAAAAAGAAAAAACCTGGAAGAGCTGTTTGGCTTTCCACAAGGTGCTAAAATCCGACCTCCTTCCCATAACCTTTATTCTGAGCCACGGTATAAAGGTCTTTGTAATTAAGCATTTCAGATTAATGTCATGGTTTATGCTGTGGAGAAAAATCCCTGGAAATCCGGGGAGAGCTTTCTGTGCTTTCAAGTTCTTTTAAAAAAATTACACGCTTGATTGTGTCGGACACACGTTAAGTTACTTTAAGTAGGTGCGTGCCACAATTTAATACGACGTTTTGAGTGAAATGCATTTCACCTATCAAATGTATAGAGCATGTTGAGAGTCCAAACCACACTATCAATCTAACATGCCGTTGTCCAATCCAGCCGAGTACAGTAAGCTATGCGCGTCTGCTCTTGGTTACAACGTTGAAGGGAGAGCTTATTGCAAAACCAGGTCACTGTTTCAACTGAGGAGAACCCTGAAATCAAAGAACCAAAAGTAGCAAAATGATCTATTGACGGATCCTGTGGATTAATAGGAGTGAAATACATGCTGGCGTTTTCGCCTGGAAGGGTTTTCCCCAGAGAAGCCTCTCTCTGTGTGTGTCCTAAGTGGGTGTGATTCACTGATTGTTGAACAGATCTTACATCGAATCTTACTGTACAGAAATAAACTATTGCAGATAAATAACGACTGTATTTGTGTGCCTGTGCGTATAGTACCAAGGACTATCCAGTAGTGCCTCGCAGTACGGTGCGCCAGAGAGTTGGCTCCAGCCAGAGCCCGTTCAGCGGGGAGGTGCAGGGCATGGCCACCCCGAGCGCCCTGAGCTCCCAGTACTCCCAGTGCGAGAACGGGGTCACGAGCACCTCACAGGACATGCTGCCTCAGTCGGGCTCCTACCCGGTGCCACATGAGCATGGCCAGGAGTACCACTGCATCAAGAGGAAAGGTAGGAGACAAATATGAGCAGAAGGTTTCCATATCCACTGATGTTAAAACTATGGTTCTATTGCAGTATTAGCTGCCTCTGCAAGCTGAGCCTTTTTAAACAATTGGGTGAATAATCTCAGTGATGTGCAAAAAAAAAGGTGGGGAACTGTAATTTGGCCAACGACCTAGACACAGCAATTGTTTTTGTGCTAAATCTAAAGTGTTTTAGTCACTTTAAATTGTTCACTTTATTCAAAACCATTTACTCTTTATTCCTCAATAGAGTTCTTGCACAAATTGGATAGCGTGGAACTTACTGTATTTTAGCAAATTAACTCTCATTGTAGTAGTGGGCTAGGTTGTAACAACAGAACACTTTGCATTTGACATTAACTCACATAGTGTGCGATTGTGTAGAAGACGTCAAAGTGAGTTATATTTGTAGTAGATAAATATGGGTACAGTGTATCAAAGTTTGAGAGATCTAGCACGAACAACCACTGAGTTACAGATGCGCAAACAAAAAGTGTTACTTCCATCCCCGGTCCCCCCTAACAGTGATACGTAAGGGGCACATACAGTATGTTGTACATTTTATATATATATATGGACACACTATTTATGTCTATTTTTTCATTTAGATTAAGGCTGCTTTCACACAGATTTTATACTGAATAATGCTAAATGTGCATTTGTGTATTTATTTTTCAGGAACAGCGCACATTGTTCGAAATTAATTTAACTATAAATTTCTGAATTTTGATGTGCAACCCCTTACCAGACAGTAAAATTATGTGGTAGCATACACAAAACTATGTTTTGTAGGGCTGTGTATTGGCAAGACTCTGGCAATACGATACATATCATGATACAGGGGTTACGAAAAAAAGCAATATATTGCAATTTTTTTAATAACATTTTAGGAAAACTGCCATATTGTATAAAGAACCACTATATGCATCAAATCTGACTTAAAAAAGTTAACTTTTTTTATTCAGTCAGTGGGATCTGCATTTGCATGTATCACAGTCTCTGTAACATCCAACATCACAGCACTACTTTGAGAGGGCACATACACTGAGAGGGAGCATCTCTTTGCAAATGAAATAAAGTCTTGACTTCATCTTTGCATGAAAACTATTAATTACAAATCAATAATGATTTTGAGAAATCAATAAAGTATCACGAAACATAATATCGCGATACTCAATATTTTCTTACAACCCTAATATTTTGTACAAGGTAAAATGCAAAACAAATGTGGTTATGAACCAGCATATACAGTACAGTGAAGTATATGCATAAAATGGACAATAATCATTCAAGCAAAAAATACTCAAACATTGGGTGTTTATTTACAAAGCATGTAAATATACATTTTACAACACTTCTACATTTGTTTTCATGATTAGCAAATAATTAGTAGAATAGTGGAAATTAATTGTTCTGGTGTCAAGTTAATTAGAAATTGAACAGAATTTAAAGACAATATTACATCATTGCGTTTACATAACTTAAGACATTACATAACACTTGAGTAACACTGTTGTTTAACTCTGTAATTCCACCTGCAGTGGAGGATGACAACCACTCAGGTGAGCACAGCTATAAGAAGGCCTATCTGGAGAGCTCGTCCAGTGAGGAGGACCATTACTACCGTCCTGTTGGCTACGCTCAGAGCCTCGGCCTGGCCGGCGGGCCCTACCGCAGTGAGTCCAGTCAGCGGCAGGCCTGTATGTACGCCAGCGCCTCGCAGGGTGCCGAGCCAGTTCCCAGTTTGGAGGACATCAGCTGCAACACTTGGGCCAGCGTTTCACCCTATGGGAGTTGCTCCGTCACCACCATGCAGCCAATGGACCGGCTGCCCTACCAGCACTTCTCCGCTCACTTCACCTCAGGATCTCTGGTGTCCAGACTTGGCGGGGTCGGGGGCCACGCCTCTCCGCAGCTGGGTGATGGCCACCACGCTGCCATGTACCAGAGCTCCATGACCCACCAGACTCTGGGCCGCCAGTGCAGTCCTGGGGCTGGGATCCAGTCGCCAGCAGCCGGCCTACAGGGAAACGAGTACCTCTATACTCACGGCATACCACGTACGCTATCGCCACACCAGTACCACACTGTACATAGTGTCAGCATCATGCCAGAGTGGAATGAGAACAGCTAAAAGAGCACTCAACAGTTAAAAAATAATAAAAGGAAAAAACAAAAAAGGACCAAAAGAAGGCAGGGTTTAGATTTTATATTTATATTTTTAGAGGATGTGTTGCTGATCATCTTAATGAGATCAGTTGGTTCACTGACAGCAGTGGATATTGGTAAGATGGTGTTGAAGTAGGAAAGCAAGCATCTTATCACTTAACTTGTTGTGACAGCATCTGCACTTATAAGCAAATAACATAAACATGAACAAAGAGGAGCTGAACCTGAACATACACAGAGACTGCTCAAGTGCAGAGAAAGTGAACACAGTGGAAATTCAGACACTGAACAGAAGAAGAAAAAATGTTTCAGATGCTCCGCCAGCAGTGCCCAAGTTGATGGTGTTCTTGCGCGGTGGCGTTTTTTGGATGTCAAAGTACAAAACTCTTGTTTTGTATTCATGTCAAGAATTTGTGTAAAAAAAAAAAAAAAAAAAGGACATTTGTCTTCTGTCACATTATCCAGAGTTCTCATTTTCTTTTTGTAGTTAACAATTTACTTTATAGTCAAATTACTATAAGTTAAAAAATGAATAAGCAGATGGGAGCTTTTGTTGTGGCTCTTTGGTTGCTCTTAAATCTGTCCTTGCTGGGTACATTTACATGAACGTCAAGAATTTAATCTCAATGCCATTATGAGAAACAAGACCGTAAAAATCATAACTAGCGCAGCATTTCAATTAAATTGTTTATTCATGCACGCACATTTTGGGCAGACACCCTTTCTCAGAGTTCAAGCTGGAAACAGTGTTACAACAAAGCACCGGTGAGCTATACAAGATGAAGTACAACAATGAAGTCAATGACATTAACGTGACCTAAAACCTGGAAATGAGTTAGCATTTTAGCACTTCCGGATCCCTCGTCACGAAGTCAGTGGATTTTTTTAATAGATTTTTGGTTAGATGTCTGAAATAAGGTCTGTAGTTAACAAAAGCTTAAGAGATTTTAACGTTTTGTTCTACAACATAAATTACATCAGTAAATATCCCACTCGTTGCTAACAAGTGGCTAAATGAAACTACAGAGGTTGTCGGTGTCGTCGCGCAAAATCAAATTATAGGTTGGAAGATGAGCGGTGACGTTAAAGTCATGCAACTGGTGTCGTTTGTTTATAGCCTAACATTAGGGTATTACTTCTGGCAATTGCATTTACGCTTCAAAAATCATTAAAGGTCTTTACACACCGTGTAATGGATAAACAACACAAAAATGAGAAATACTCACCTGCAAATATTTTGCATGAAAACTATTCATACCAGCAGCGATGCAAATTTGCGAGTTGCAAGACTTTTTCATTAAAAGTTTTGAATAGATTGCTTTGTATATGTCTAGGACTTTTATTGTGAAAGGCAAGAACGAAGGGAGTTGATCTGCCTTTGTCAAGGTTGAAAGGAGTAATAAAGTTTGCCATTATCTTGCTGAACAAAACATGTAAGTATTATAAACATGTATTTGCCACAGAGCTTATTTTCTACAATAATCCAAAATCAAATGAAAAAATCCATTGGCTTTTTGTCGAGGAAACCAGTGCAATGCTAACTTCCGGTTTAGCCTATATTTCTATACGCCATCCTAAAAACCTTATTTTTCCCTGTTTTTGCCATCATATCTTAGATTTAATCAGCTACTTTATGCCTTTCAGTTTGCAGAAGTGCCATGAAAACACCACTCATCCCTGAAGAACTGAAAAACAATGTTATTTTTTCACACTGTAACTTGACCTGCCTGCATCCAGCTCTACTATCAACTTTCAGATATTCGTACTAATACAATGATGCCCATTTACAAAATAATTCTTGGTTGACTTGAGATTGATGCATACAGATTAGTAATTAAAATATGTAATACAACACAATATTGTCTTGATCTTCTAGTATGGAAGAATATTAGACCTCAAGTAATCATATGTCCAGAAACACCAAATGAATGCAAATGTTTTTGTGTCTACTGGATGTGTAATTAGGCAATGGGTTGCTAACATATTATAACTTCATAAGGTGATAATATGTCAGGGCTGTGGGCGTGTCGCCTTGCAGTAATGTTCTTCTGCCCTCAAGTGGCCAAAAAAATCACAAATGCAGCTTTAAGTGTTGTAATTATTGAATCACAGCTACATAAAGATTAGCAGTTAAGTTGAAAGGGTATGTGTTGATCACTGTTTCAGTTCGACTTTGGTTTCACTGAATACACTTGACGGTGCTGAACAGTGCTGACGGTGAGGTTAGCCCTACAGTAAAGAAACTGATGAAATTCAGATAAGGATAGCAGATTTTTGGGCATTTAACCCGAGATTTAAAACGCATTTCTAGTATCTTAAATTGTCACTTTGATTTGGGTTAACGTCATTAATACTGCAATTACAAACACTATTAAAACATGCTCCGTTTTAACAAATTGCCACAGTTGTGGAACCTCAGTTCAGTTTTTATTTACATCTTTTTGGTGCTTTGCACAATAGTATAGCGAGAGTTTATGGAAGTGGTGGAACAACTGGCATTAGTTATAATCCATAGTGTAGAGGGTTTATGAAACAACAAAATGTACAAAATTACAAAACTGGTATTTTCTCACAGCCATTTGTCCAATCCACAAAAAGCTTGATTACTCTCAAGAGCCAAATAATGAGGTAATAATATAAAAGTGGAACTATTCCAGTTGGCACCAAAATAAAAAATGTCATTAGTATTTTTTATGACCAGTTAATGAATTGGCAAATGGAAAACACTGAAATTATAATGTTGCAAGCCCAAGCAACACATGTGGTTTCAACTCTAAATGTGTTTGTATGATCTCTATAGGATGAAACCTACTTTCCATGCCATTATTTTTAACATTTTCAAGAAAATCTGGTGCGCAAAAAAGTTTCAAACAGGGTCCTTAGCGTCCAGATGTTCAGCCTGCTGCCCATTCTAGCCCCATACCCACTTTGTGATGTTGGAAGTATCTTCAGAGACTGACACACGGGTTAATACGTTGGCATGCACACAGTAATGGATTCTAACAAGCTACCGGATATTCAGAGATGGGTTGTTGCTCGGCACTGCCATGCTGCAAAACCTGACACAACAACCCTGCAAAGTTTAAAGGAGATTTCTAATCTTTGTGTAAGTTCTAGTTGTGTTTCATGCAGTCTCATGCTGTACTCAGTGAATGTGTGTGCTCTCAAATTTTTTGTTTTAACCCCCAAAATGGCACTTCTCTGACAAACAAAATCAACATGTACCAACAGATTATAAATTTGAAGACACAAACAAAATTTACTTGATACACATCATGAAGCAAAGGTCAGTTTCACCACACAAATGAGTGTATGTTAAAAGGTATGTTTTACATGTGGACAAAGGCAAATTTTTAAATGCATATAGTTGATAGAATACTATTTGTCAATAGTATTTATTTCTCAACTATGTAAATCAGCTTGCTCCTGCATGTATCAAAGATAGATGGTCCCGTTTCTTTTTTTATAGCCTGTTTTTTTATGATTGTTTATAGGATTTTCTAATCATACTTATATAGAAATCAGGAGATTACTATAGAGCTGTCAAAAAAGTATCAAAATAAGATTGAAACACATGGATAACTTTGTAAATAAACATGTACATAACAGAATACCTGCAATAAATTAAAAAAATTAAAGTGGCGTTCTTTTGTCTGTTCGTGCTAAATTCTGTTTTCTATCCGCAGCTGTCTGGACAAAGTTTGTTGCTAGTTCGAGCTTTTTTACCCAGTTGCATACAAAACTAGGCCTTTACACGCACTGTTTATAAGGTTAGTAGCTCAGTTGCCAACTATTTGAGACTGTTATCACATCCTGACTGTTTCTGTGGCTTTCGTGGTATTTTAACAATCTTTTAACAAGGAAGTAATGTGCTGTGGATCACGGCTGAGTGGACATGGGTGCCCTCAGTCACCAGTGAGGGGAGCTCCTCTGCTAAAAGATTGTGTTTCAATTGTAGTGACAATAATTATTCAGTATAGTGAGTTTAGTTTAAAGATTCTCTATAAAGATGTGTTTGAACATTTAATGATCACCTCCAGTGGCCACAAGTGCAACATGCTGAAATAATCTACCCACAGATTGCAGCATTTTGCTGCTAAAAGGTGCGGAAACGCCAGATTTTGCCAGTTTATTTACTTGCGGTGTGTGGCAACAAGCAAGCGAGACAGGAAATCTACCCAAGCTTCTATTTTCTCTGTACTGTGCCGTTTAATCCCCTTTAACATTTTGTTCTCAGGATTGTACGCCATTTCATTCAATGAAGAGTTTTACTGAAGAGGGAAAAAAGCTCTCAGAGCTACGACCAAGCTAACGGGACAATAAATTCAGACAGCTTATAAAAAAAATATATTTTCACTACGGCCGTCACGATATCAGATTTTCACTACACGATTATCCTGGCCAAAAGAATTCATTATGACGACATTATAGCGATATCTATAGAAGATTGTAAAACAGTAAAGAAGATAATGCTAAGAGTCAAATGTATCTTTAACTTTGTTTATTGTGCATGTGTCTGTCTTTATGCCTCCGCACCGCCAACAGCCATGGCCAGAGGCATTATGTTTTGTCCGTCCTGTTATGTTTGATTAGATTCTCCTGGTCAAAGGTCAAAGTCACTGTGACTTCACAAAACATATTTTTGGCCATAACTCAAGAATTCATAAGCTAATTATGACAATTTCCCACAAATGTGTAGTAGGATAAAATGATGAAATGATGACATTTTGGACAGACATGGATGTAAACTGCAACTTGAAGTAAAGAATTGAACACTGAATTATTTCTACGGTATTATCGCATTTGCATTATTAACACGATATCAATGCTTACATTTTCTTTTCCCATAATAATTTATTGAGAGTGACATCAGGTGTACAGAAACATACAAATAGAGCACAAATGTAAATGATTGTCCCATTTTGGTATTTTTCCCACAAAGCCTCCTCCCACCCAACCCTCACCCATTGCTGATGCAAAAAGGATAAATAACAAAAAACAAAGTTAAATTAAATTTTTAAAAAAGAAAAGAAAAAGAAAAAGAAAAATATATATATATATATTTTTTTTAAATTAGAAATTAAATAAATAATGAAAATTAAAGTACATATTGACAGTAATATTAATTATAAGATAAATCCCAAACTACAGATAAAATAGGCTGATAAACTTTAACAGTTAAATTGTCCATTTGTACATGGTAGTGGTCATTTCTGTTTACATTAATCAAACTTTATGATGTTATACAATTTACCTGATGGAGAGAAAATATTTCAGTTTTTAAATATCAAGGTTATCACGACACCCCTAATTTGTACCATCAACTCCGGTCTCATAGCTGTTTGCAAATCATTCCTCTTTTGTGGAGCAGTTTATAGAGGGGAGGGTTAATAAAAGTGGATGGTGTAATACAGCTACAAAAACTTCCTCAATTGCAATTTGAAATCGTCGCGAAAAATTTGCACCAATTTTCTTCACCCCAGCGAGCAAATCTAGCGATTCCATTGTAATAATAAATTGAATTTAAGGTGAAATTTCACCGCATAGATGACCAAGCCTCAACAATGCTATTTTTTACAACATCATAAATCAAAACGGCATGAAATGTTTGATAGTATCACGCCCTCTAAGCTTGTTTATGTCATCTTAAATTCCACTCACCCCCGTTTATGGACATTTTCATTGACTAGTGAAAGATTTAGCATTAACATGAAATTGAAACGTTCACAGGAAATTAGAAAATGACAAACCCTGCACTCTACATTCCCCCCCATCCCTTGACCCTCACAGTCTCTTGGTTTCTCTCCTATTTATCTTTCACTGTCTCTACCCATCCCTCTTCCTGTTCATCTCTTTTACTCCCCGTGATCCTGTTCCCAATCCCTCCAACCACCCCTCCACTCTCTCCACCACCCCATGGCCAAACACAGTGACCTAGACTCCCAGCCTCCTTTGATGTGAGCGATGTGACCCCTGCGCTCCAGATGCCCCTACACCGCCAGTCTTATCCTCTCCGAGAGCCGGCACAGCCCACAGAGAGGGCCAGTCATTAACCCCGCACAACCCGGGCCTCCCCTCTACTGCTTAAACACATGATGTATCACAACACCCACCCCCATGCATCCCCCAGCGATCACCCAAACATGCATGTGTGGGCGAGGACCGATGATGCAATAGGCTCTTTAAACATTTAAAGAACGGGTCAGCTTTTCAAAGCGAGGAGCCGGAACCTTTGGCCACTGCTTCAGTTATCATGGTCAGTGGTTGAAAGTCTGGTGATATGTCAGAAGGAAAACAAATGAATGTCTAATGAATGGAAAGCCTGGATGATGAATGAAACTTCAAACTGGTACATTGCTGGTTTATTTGGATTATGAGTGTATATCTTTGCCATACCTGTGCTGATAGGGCTAGATAGGATGAAAAGAAACAATGCTTTTATCTCTTAACTGATTGAATATGATGAACAATCTTAGCAGAGCTGTTTATTATAATACGTTGACACTTTGAGCACATTGGAACAGCACTGAGTTCCTTATAACTACAAGTGTTTTTCAGTAAACCCTACATCTTTTTGTTGCTTCAGCATTGAGAAAATTAAAACAAGTCATCTCAGAGTAATGATGAGTCATGGCCTCAGTCAACCTTAAATCTGAAACCCAAACAAATCATAGTCTGGGTGCCCCGCATGACAAAGGAGAAGAGTGCAAGAACAAGAGCATTCCTAGGGGTAGAAAAACGAGGGAGGGGGATTACTTTATTAAGATGTACTGAAACACGGATCACCACAGATGGATGAGCGCCTCGCACAAAGAGGGTTTTCACAGAATCAAATCCATCTCGTGCAGGAGTCACAAACATCTGTTTTAAAAGTCAAACTGTTGCGACTTTAGGTCTTTCATTAGAAACTTTTGAAAACCTTTGGACAACAAGTTAAGACATCAATGTCAGAGGGCTCTGTTTAAGCTTAAAAAGACAAAGAGAGAAAGGGACAAAGAGGTGAGTTCTGCTAATAACCACAGGGTTGTGCTTCCAGGCTCCAACCCGGGCCTCAATCAACAGAGCATCTGGGCCATCCGCACAAGGAGGCAAATGCTAATATTGCTCTTGCTGGCAGATAAAATAAAGTCTAGCACACTTTTCCTGGCACATTTCCAGGGCAGATGTTTGATGCCTGGCCTGAGGGGCTTCTGGTGGGATGGCAGTGGGGGTCAGTCTGGAATTAGGATCAGCCCTCCATCAGATAACACATTTTCTGGTTCATGTAAAGATGTCCAGCATATCAACGGAGACATGCATCACTGTGATGTGAAATCTGCATGTGTGCACGGCGGCCGGTTTTTGCCTCAGCAGCCGGCTGAGACAAGTCCTGGGATGGGAGCGCTGAAATGGGAGCACAGACCCTTCCATCTCCCACCATTCAGTCTTTCAGCACCACTCCTGGCCAGAGTCCTAGGGAGAGAGTGGGAGGATAAGGGGGAGGGCAGGGAGCGTCCTCCGAGGAAGGCAGACGGGGATGGTGCCGTGTTGATAGGGTGAGAACCAGAGAGTGTCTCAGAGCTAAAAAAGCAGTGTGAAAGCTGTTTAGCCATGTCCATACGGTAGCCGGGAACTTTCAACTGGAACTGCTGGCTGTGCGATTTTGCACATAAGTACACTTGTGACTTAGACAACCATTTGCCAAATGTCCTGTCAGCGTAATCAGAATCACTGGTCAACTCACAACTACATGCCTTTCTGGAGGATAATAATATCCTTCAGTCACATCAGTCAAGCTTTATAACTCGTCATACAATAACTGCTGCAACTGCTGTTGTGGAGGACATTGTTCCCTTGCCTGATAAAGGCAACATTGTGCTGCAATCTTTATAGATTTCTCTGAGGGTTTTGACACAGTAGATTTTTGTAAATAAACTGCTTTCCATGGGTTCTGGTGATTCTGCTTACAGCTGGTCCTCAGATGGACAGTAAAGGTGTCCCACAGGGATCAATATGAGGCCTCTGCTATGTACCAAACATATAAATAACATTTTTGTATAGAGCAAATAGATGTAAATTATTATTATTATTTAAAGGGATAGTATTTAGGATTTGGTCGCATCTGGTGGTGTGGTTGCAGATTGCAACCAACTGAATACCCTTCCACTCACTGCTGCCTTTCCAAAACTGTGGTAACGTGAGCCGCGAGTGCAAAATCATGTTAACACCATTCGTCTCGCTCAGAGGTCATACATTACCATAATATCACTACTTTAGGAGCAACAGAAGTCAGATGGCGGCTGGCGGCACCACGGTTTTGCACTCTGCGGCTCACGTTACGGCAGTTTCACAAGCGTGTCGGAGAACTACGGTGACCTTTAGGTAACATAAAAATGCGAAAGAGTCAATGTTTGGTTTGTCCGTTCTGGGCTAATGTAGAAACATGGCGGAGCAACACAGCAGACTCCGTGAAGAGGACCCGCTCCCTGTGTAGATATGAAGGGCTCATTCTAAGCTAACGAAAACACAACAATTCTTAGTTTCAGGTGGTTATACACTAATGAAAACATAGTTGTGAATATTATATTCAATTTCTGCTAATAGATCCTCCAAAATGCTACACACTGGACCTTTAAATACATTTACTTATTTGTTTTAATATATTTAAATAATATTTATTTCCAACAGCACATTGCAATAAATGTCTTTATGCTGACGATACCATCTTGTATGCCTAAAGGCCTTTACACACCGGGGTGTTTTTTTTTGTGCAATTAATTCGCACATGAATATATTTTTTATTTTTTCAAACTGTTTGTCATGATTACTTTCACACAGAACGCGAAAATTATGTGTTGAAAAAGCAACCTCGAAAAAAGGCATCAACCAATCAAGTTCTGCGCAACAGGACGGCAAACTTCAATACTCCTTTCAACCTCGACAAAGGCTGCACAGACTAAATCTACTCCTTCCGTTCTTCAGATATATAATATTCACAGGCGAGTATTTCGCATTTTCGTGTAATTTATTTGTCACGCCTCTGTGTGTAACGAACGGCCTTTACTTTAAACCTGGCCTTCTCCAGGTTACAGTCTGGTTTTAATGACCGCCACACCCCTCTTATTATTTAAAGTTTGTTCTAAACATCAACAAGGCTAAATGCATCAATGCAACTTTTGTTCCTACGTGTAGATCATGGTGATCTGGTCAATACAGTAAAGCATTAGAAATGTCATAAATTATAAATAGCTTGTATGCTCATGCTGCTGCCATTACTCTTAAACCACTGGAAGCCATTCATTGTAATGCCATTTGATTTATTACTCAAGATAACTCAAACTCACCACTGTGAGTTATATGAAAAAACTGGAAGGTCACAGCATTCCTGTGTTTCTATTGCCTAAATATTTTACATCCTTAGTGAAAGTCAAAGTGAACACCCATGACACCAGATCATAGCATAGGTTAGCTTTCAAAGTTCGTCATATCATCTCTGACCTGAGGAGGACTGGTAACCGGTACTATGCACCTAACTATGGACTGAACTGCTCTAGTTCTTGCCAATATTTATAATATTTATTAATGTTTTAATGACTGATCTTAATCTTAATGATCAAGATCCCTGAATAAATGAAGCATAATTAACAAACTAACTACATGGCAGAGTTTTGAGACTAACAATGTTAGAAAATAGACTGAAGACAGAAAGGAAAGACGAGGGGAAAGAGTCTCAATGCACTTTCGTCTGACAAGAAACAGATTATGGTACTGGTGAGAAAAATAGTTTTTATCACGTTTAAGAATATTGAGAAACCCTGTGTGATTCTGGGCCAAATCGATTTACAGTAACTGATGAGAGGTCTGTCTATGACAGGTAAATTATGACTGTGCAACATTTCTTATCCCAAAAGCCAGTTCAGTTGGGTGAAATATTGTGTTTTACCAACCATACTATCCAGTTCAGTGCAAAGAACACGCATCTATTCATCAATTACACAATGACATCTTGGGGGAGACTCTTTTTAATCACAGCCCGCATTAATCAGGATTTAACGTTATGTTTTCATCAAACAAACAGGGTTCACTGTCCTGCAATGACAGATCATTTTTAACCAAGAGGCTGCTCTCAACTTGAGCTCCGCATGGAAGATAACCAAGAGCGAGTGAAATTATAGCATTTGCACAGTAAAACCATCATATCAGATTTGAATGATTGGTTAACATTGCAGAAGTCTCATCCATCCTTGTCATGGGGAGACCGGGCAGGGTAGACCATAAGTGTTTCAATGTCAAAGCTGGGCCCAGCTGGAAAATGGCCTCCAGCTGTCTCATTATTAGAGCTGATAAGGCACCATGGCCTGGCTACCTCCATTCCTTACTCAGTCTGTGGGAATTACAGGTACAGACTGTAGGTACCGGCGAGTAGAAAACAACTCTCTCTCATCCACCTGGGTAGTAATTTCCCCATATGGAACCTATTATAGTTTCAGTCCTTTGAGATCTTGAGCATGCTGGTTTGTTTCAATCTAAACATCTCTATCTGCTTTGCCCTGGGAAGATCTTAAAGAAGTATTTCACCACTGGAAAGTTGCTTTTTTTCATAAACCTAGGCTGTCTATGCAGTAGAAAAGCACAGATGTTTTTAAATTGGTGCTACATGACCAGAGAAAACAGAGAAAAGAGGCTGTGGTATTGCCTTTCACTCAAAAAGTAGAAAACTTACAACACCCAGAATGCACCGAGCTCATTGCCGCCACTGAGTAGACAAAGTAGGATACTAAGTTACCCTTACACCCACTGTTTTGCGGTGACATTTCAGAAAAAACACTGTCTCTATTGCACTTACTCTATGCTCAGACGTCTGTTTTTCCACGCTGTCTTTGGTTGTTTTTTCCAGTTTATTTTCAAGATCTTGAGATATGTCTCCAGCACTCCCCTGTCCATATGGCCCAAAGCAAGGGTGTAACGTTAATGTTACACGTGCTTGTGCCACTTCCTCTTTAACATTGTATTCAGCAACTTCATTAAAAAAAAACGTGGCTCTCAACTGTAGCGTGTACCATCCTCCGCACTGTATTCTGGCTCATATAGCCTAAGCAGCCCAAAATGTCCGATTCTAATATTACAATATTAAAATTGCTTTCTTCCATATCTACAGGAACATTGCCTTCTGCCATGGTCTTCCAGAGGTTGTTTTGATTTTGGAGCGGTGAGGAGCGGGAGTACAAAAATGCAAAAGTACAATCTGGTAAATGAGCGGGGGCCTTTGGGTGCTGGCAACATGGAGGGAAGTTCAATATTGTCCATTTGCATATACTACAAACATTGTAATGATACAAGGCTGGTTGAAAATCGGCAAAGCATCCTTTTAATGTGCTGTGTTTGTGTAGTTTTACATGAAACAGAACAAATACAGCAGATTAATCAAAAGGAAAAACCATAAAATGATGAAGCAGTCTTCTGACAGCTATTATTTAAAAAAAAAATGCTTAAAATTACCATATTACTGGCCTTAAAGGATCATTCTAGCTTATTACAACCTAGGGCATATTTTTGTAGGTTAGGCCATCATTTCTATTGGTGATTACAACATTGTACTGAAGTCAGACTTTAAAGAAACCTTCAGATTAGCCGTTTGTAAGAGAACACAAAGGCGAATGATAAAATGTTGCAAACATTCATCACAGTTTGCAGACCTTGCTGGTCCAACCTACTGTATTTGCCATTGTTTTGCACACACACAGTTTTTCTGTGCAATGAAGGATTATTACTGACATTCTGGTTGTCATGTTGGTAATAATCTTTTGGTTTTACCTCAGAATAAAGTGGTTCAGATAATCGGACTAAACTTTTAGTTTGTTTACAACCTGTCTGATCGTCTGATCGCTTAGGTTTTTTGCCTCATCAGACTTTGTTTGCAGTGCAATGCCACTGTTTCCAGATGAATTACTCCGATGAGTACAATGTACAACTACAAAATAAGATCCAAGTTGCAATAAAATGGAATTATCCTGTAGTTTAATTCATTTTAACTGAAGAGCCAAATCTGCTCTAACCCTGTTTCGTTGGGTTATACATGGTCTGTCCAATGTTTATGCATAATGTCTTTCTGTGGACCACAAGAAGAGTAGCAGCTACCATAGAGGCAATTAAATAGTAGAAATGAAGAAGATAAACAAGTAAACAAAGGTTAGCTAAGGTAAAAAAAACAAAAAATGAATACAACTGTTTTCCTGTTACTTTGGCAGTTACTCTGTTACGACAGATGGAAATGGTCACATTGTTCAAATTGATTGGAGATCTTGGTTGAACAAGGTCGCGTGAACACTAATCACACCTAATCCGATACCAGCATGACACAGAGGGCGTAAATAATCTGGTCATGCAAAACTGTTGATTGAGCAGCATAGTGACAAGAGCGTACCACGCCCTCGTGCAAAAACCCTGCTGCATATTACGAACCAGCTATGGGATACCTCAGCTGTGACCACAGCGATGGCTCTGTAGGAATACTCAACAGGGAGCTCTGTAACTGCTGAGGGATCAATACTACGCCTACAGAGTAACTGAACCCAAGGGTAGTGAGGCGACAACCTCGGCCTGACCCCTCTGGGCCTTCAGAGACAGTGTGCCAACACAGCAGGTCAATACGTCTAGAAGCAACAGTATGGGGCCATCACATTTTGGGACAGTAAGTTGACTTATCATGCGTGCCACAGCCAGACTTGTGAAAATGGTTCATTCATATAATTTTGAATCTGTTAAAAGAGTAAATGTTTGACCAAAGGCAGGGGATATCGGTTTGATACTGACTGAATAGCTGGATCGGGTATCGGTGACAATGAGGGCTGTTCTATACAATTTAATTCTATGTTTGTATACTACACATTATATACTGAAATTTTGTAAGTTTTGACCAATTTGTTGCTACATTAAAAAAGTTTTCAATTTAATTGTAATTTCTGTTCATTTTGAAGAATTTTTACCATATTGCCGGTGTATGATTTTATTATTTTAAAACAATTCAGTAAAACTTTATCTACGTGTTTATTTGTTACATTTTGTTTTACAAAGTTGGGAAAGCAATGTATAAGTCAAGCCTGATCCAGCCACTTCCACACAGTGAGGCATGCAGTTTATTAATTAAACACTGGTATTGGATCGGACCCAAAGCCCAGGTATCGCTATCGGGATTAAAAAAGTCAGATCGGTGCATCCTTAATCAAAGGTTTCAAATTGCTGCAGTAAATATAGTTGTCAAGGCATTTAATCTATTTTGATTATTATGTTTTCTACCATTTTTTACAAAATAAAACACATTGATCTAAATGCATCAAGTCAATTATATTGTTTTTCATACTGTTATCAGTGTAACTATTACATTACAAGGTGACAGGAAATGGTGAGCCTCTTATGGGATTACTACAATTTTGCTTTGGAAACATAAAGAGAGCAGACTTGAGTGGAGCATATCAGAGATATCGGCTCCTTCTATTAACACCAGTTCCAAATCAATAAATGCTCTTCTCCAGAGGCACTCTGAGTTGTTTGTGGCAAGGTATTGATCTCCCTAAATGCAGGTGTCTGCATGTTGCTCTTGGAGAGACACTGTGGCCTCTCTGTGTGCCAGTTTACCCCCAAACCCCCCTCACCCCCCTTTGCCCTTTGCTTCCATTCCTCGTCTCTCTCTATTCCGCCACCCGGGCTAAGCAGCCAGCGTAGCGCCTCCACAGAGGCCGATGTGTGACTTGATGCCATCAATAAAACCATCATCTGAGATGGACTTCCATCGCGCCCCGCACAGTTAGTCAGGCCCTCTGCGATGAATCACCTTGATAGAGGCAGGCCCTCGAGGAGACAAACACTCAATATCTCACCAGTAGGTTTTCTCAAATCCATACCAGTTCATGTTTCTGCTTTTTTTGTTTTTCTTTCTGATCTGTGCTCTAGGTCTTTAGGGTTCTGGGTTAGCCAGCAACATTGCTCACCAGATCTAGGCATAATAGGTTTGAAAAGTATTAAGTTGTAAAGTGAGCAGTGGATGAATGACAGGGAAAAGTCAAGACTAAAGACTCCTTCAAAAATGGAAGAAAACTGGACATAGGACATATTACTTAACATGTATTTAGAAACTGAAACAGCTGATCAAGGCTTTAAATTTTGTGTGTTGAGGAGTTTAAAAGCAAGCTGTTGTAAAGCCGAGGGTAAAGGTGCATTGCAGGATAACCGGGGATGGAGGATTAGCAAGCTTCTTGTGTCTGTGAATCAGCTGTTCAGGTTTTATCTTATCCCTGACAGGTTGTTTGGTTTTTGTAACAGCTTATTATCTCCGCATGTGAAAAAGGTCACACTTTTGTAAATGTGTGTCTGCGTGTGTGTGTGGAGAGAGAGAGAGAGAGAGAGAGAGAGAGAGAGAGAGAGAGAGAGAGAGAGAGAGAGAGAGAGAGAGAGAGAGAGGCTGGGAGAGGCTGTGATATCATGCTGGTGGTCTTTTCTTTCTCACACTTGAAAAACAAACTGGCCCTTTGGCAAGATAAATCCTTAATCTGTGAAAGGCTAATTTCCACTTTTACAAAACCAAGCACCAGATTTTGTAACCGATTGTCTTCTGTGAGAGGATTTAGTATTTGTTGCACAAGCCTGAAAAAGATTTACACGGCACGGCAATGCAAAGCTAACACTTGACAGCTGACAGTAACAGTATGGAAGACACCCCGTGGTCCCATATCTTAACAGAGCGCCCTATCAGGATGGATGGGTCTGAAAGGGCACTAAATGGCTAAACTGACTGATAGCACAACAGACAGACACCAGTCATGATAGCCAAGTCTTTAAATGCTGCACACAAACATAATCTCTAAATGTCTGCTCTTGGTGATACATGAGCCACTAGTTTCACACCGCAAGCGACCAAAGAAGTCTTTTTTGGAGGAGATTTGAAAAATGAGGTGCTGCATATATAGAATCGGGTGATTTATGAAGTCGGTTACTGCCATTAAAGTCTGTGAAAAGGTATGATGTTACAGAAATTCCCATCATAGTCACTGCTATGTCTATGTATACCCTCGCTGGTGTAGTTTATACAATCTTTTTTCTCTCTACTTCTAAGATCCAGACTGTAGGTAACCTACTTCTGCAGTGTTTGGGCTCTCAGGGAGAGAGCTGCTACACCCGGCGTTGGTCCAGAATGTAGCGGAGATGGATGAGTGTATGACAGACTCTCCCTTTGCTCTTTCTATGGGAGGCTCTCACTGAGCCACGCAGTGTGTGTGTGTGTGTGTGTGTGTGTGTGTGTGTGTGTGTGTGTGTGTGTGTGTGTGTCTGTGTGTGTACTGGCTGTATAAACTCACCCAGAGGGACCCCAGGCCTGTGGGAGATAAAGACCTCTCCTAAAATGTAAACACTCTCTGAAGTGGCGAGCGGGGCAGCTGTAGTTGCACACACACACATTTAGAGAAATGCAAGCCCAAGGTCAAGGTTAAGCGGTACACTCTTTCAAGGCTCACTTTCCCTCTTGACCCTCTACGTCTTTGCTGTTGGATCTGATCTGGAGTTTGGGTGCTGAAACATGGGCCGTCTTCACAAAAGAATAACAGTGAGAATGTGCAGAGGGCCGGTGCTACAGAACGGTCGTACTGCTGGTGCTAGTTTGACAAAACAAAAAACAAAAAATCGCATTTAGGCCCACTAGCACTTTTAGTGCAAAACATGAAAAAAAAAAAAAAAAAAAAAACAGGGAGTTAAATATATATTTTAAGTGCATGGATTAAAGTGAAAAATATGGGGGATTCATCATATAGCTGCTGTGATTAAAAATAATGGGTAGGTATATAGTTGGGAGAAAGGTGGAGATGAAGCTGGGGATGCAAATCATTTATAAGGTTGAACAAGTTTCATCTTAAGAAATGTTTATGTCTGTTTTATGTTTATTTAAGAATATTAAGATAGAATGATATTCATCCAAAGGATGCATTCCACAGTTTGTAGACCATGTGGACTTAAAGCTGCAGTGTGAAGAAATGGAGCAAATATGATTTAAAAAAGGTCACTATTTTCTGACAGTAGCACATGAGACAGGTAATCTCAAAAAATTCATGTGCATCGGTGTCCTCGGGTGCTCCTAATGGCATCTGCAAGATTTCACAGACCGGAGGAAAACAACCAATCAGAGCCCAGCTGGAGCCTTGCCGTCTCTGAGCAGCTGTCAATCACTCGCGAACTCCGACCAAACGGTCAAAACTAGGCAGCGCTGCTCAAATATTAATCAATATTCTGTTACTGTTATGCCTATTTCTCTCCTCAAATGTTTTCAGAATCATCTTGTACTGTACTGTTTAACTGCAGCCATGTTGAGATCAGTTGAGGAAATACCAAGCACCGCCCACCAGCCGGAGCACAGCCAATAGGAACGCTCTCTCTCTGAAATGACCTGTGATCTGAAAACAGAGCCACAAGGAGGTACAGAAGTCTAGTTTTCTCACATGCTCACATGCACTGACATGCAGTAGCATGCACTAAAAGCATGCGCAGTCACCCCGTCGATGTCAACAAAGCACAGAGAAGCTCGGATTACAAAAAACACAGAAGAAGAGCAACTTCATTCTCTGCTCCGGTAGACATTACTCCACTATATCTTTACAGAGCAAATAGTTGTGTGCTGTTATATTAATGCTCTGGATATCGTATAGAGCACCTTTAAGTACAAATGGAAAATTGAGCAAATATGGACATAATCACTCTTCTAAGTCTTGCTTAAACACTGCTAACCAAGCATTTGTCCATGGCTTTGCACTCAAAGATTAAGAGGAGTAGTTCATGACAACATAATAAAATAAACAGATCAGGATTTGAATAAGTGAGAATAGATTAAAGCCAACATTTTTCAAAAGCATTGAGAAGAAAAAAATAACACTGCGATATCACTAATAACCATTATTTCTTTTCCTTACTCCCATTTGTGATTAAATGAAAAATTGGGCAAAGATTTTAAATTTTCACCTGAAATATTCTGCATGTTTAGTTTCCACGGACACATCCAACATATACTGTAACACTAATCTATTCTGTACTCCTACTTTAGGTCAATTTTAGTCCCGCCATTTGACATTCAAGTGTTTGTGTAATAGTAATTTAAACCGAATGAATGAAAGACAAAATGATAGGATTTAAATGCTATGAAATCATTACACCACATGAAAACCCCAATGAATTTCGTAAAATGCGTAAAAGTAAACCAAAGCTTTGTGTCTGGTGTCCTCCTAAATAATGTAGCATGGCAACAATGCCTAAATACAGCAATGTCTCCAAAAAGCCATGTAAAATATGCACAATAGGTGAAGTGAAGTGCTGCGTAGGCGTGCTATTACCAGGGTGATGTTTGTGTACAAAGAATAACACACTTAACAAGTACTTAACAAAGTAGCTTCTGCTCAGTGAGAGTGCTGTGAAAATGAGAGGGGCTGGCAGGAATTGCTGGTAATCTGCGCTTGAGTCCATCTTTATTATCTTGGTCAATGGACAGAAGTGGATCCTGAGGTAAAAATACCCAAGCCTGCTTCTCATCAATGTGATGCTCTTATCTGACATTTTAAATACATTCAGCAGGATGAGCGAGTGCATGATGTATGGGGCCAGGGTGGAGATTTGTCTACTTCATTTATGTATATAAATATATCAAAAACCTTTTGTAGTTTAACTTTACTATTAATTTCATTAATATGTCTTATGAAAGACACGTTATAATCACTCAAAGGGCCTGTAAATTATGGATACAATTTCTCAATTCTTTACTGATAACTTAGAAAAATATAAGAGAGAAATGTGCTTCATTTAGAGCCTTATTTGTACTAATCTTCTAATCTCAAGGCCTAAAACTTTGTTTTGGGCTGTCGAAGTTAATGTGATGATTACGCATCAACACCAATACGTTTTAATGCCACTAATTTCTTTAACATATTAACACAACTTGCGATTATTGTTGCTGCCTGTTGGGCTTGAGTTTGTCCTGTTATGATTTGAGCATATTTTCTATGCTAAATGCAGTACCTGTGAGGGTTTCTGGATAATATTTGTCATTGTTTTGTGTTGTTAATTGCTTTCCAATAATAAATATATACACACAGTTGCATAAAGCAAGCATATTTGTCCACTCCTATGTTGATAAAAGTATTAAATACTTGACAAATCTCCCTTTAAGGTACATTTTGAACGGATAAAAAATGTGTGATTAATTTGAGGTTAATATGGACAATCTATCAGTCAATCGATTAAATATTTCAATCGATTAACAGCCCTAGTTTTGAAATATTCATATGTTTACAGTCAGCTTTACAATTCATTTACTATGACATCCTGTTTGACTCAAGATCAAGAATAGTAAAATGAAAAGTGAAGACAGGAGTGAAATTGTGAAAGTGGAAAGAACAGACAATGAAATGTTTTCAGTTCCAGGAAATTTCCAGCTGTAAATAATTTAATGAATTTGACATTTCCTCCGAAGGTAAGCTTTTTGAAGGCAGTAAAGCAAATGTCACGAAGGTGCTTAAAGTTTACAATACATTTCTGTTCTGTCTTGTAAAGGAATTTGACTCTTACAAAGGAAATCAAATTATAAAAAGCATACTTTTTGTTGATGTTTTTGACTTCCAGGTATGGTTAAAAACTATGACCGAAACAAATATGGCCCGTACATACTTAAAGTTTATTTTTGTGACAGACAAAGGGTTAATACAGACAACCATCTCCATCTTTGAAGCAACAGATATCAATCCAGTACTGGGAGGAGGCAAGGGGAAACATTAGCTGTGTTTCAGAACAACAAGGTGAGAAATGCAGCTCACAGTCTACAATAGTTCCACTCTGGTGAGTTATTGATTTTGTCCCCGGTTTGTCTATGGCTCTGGACACTCAGAGGCCTTCGGTGGCACTCTTTCGTTCTCCTCTGGGATGCGGGATGAAAGGACCCCGCCACTGAACAAGTAACTCAAATGTGTTGTGAATCATTCAGGGAAACACCTCCAGAGATGGCTGTCCTCTTTTTAAACTGAGACAATGGTCCTCTTTGTTTGCTGCCGCATCCCTGAGCTGCTCAGGGATGCAAACACTTGCTCCGAGTCGGTCAAGTGCAAAGAGAAAGAAATAAGGACCACAAAACAAATAGGTCTGGGATGAGGAAGACGAAAAATGCAATAAGTGCACCTTGTATATCCACACGCTCACACACACACACACACATCAGGAAGAGTGTGTCAGTGACACGTAAAAAGACGTATGGATGGAGGCAGCAAAGATCAGCCAGAGAAGCACTGAAGCAACCCTCATGTCACAACACATACAACAACCAGGTACTTCAGCTGCCTGAATGCTTAAGTATTACAAAGTTTTAGAAATGTATATAAATTAGCTTAGTATATATATATATTTTTTTCACATTTACATGCAAGAGTATTGCAGCAAGGCAGTTGCATACAGTATCTTACATATTATTCTTGAGTCATTGTGTTGACACGACACATGCATATGTAGGCGCCATTGTAACAAAGTATCACCCTAAAACTTTTGGTCTATAACGATGTGTATAGTTTTAATATTGTGGATGATGATTTAGTTTTTTACTAAACTGAATCACCAAGAGCAATGACAATATACTATTACTCATATCTCACCGTGTTCCTCTGGCTTCTTGTTGCTTTGTTTGCTTTTTTAAGTAACTGGAGGAGGCTATAGCTGCAACGCTAATTCAATTATTGATTAGTTGTCAATTATTAAATTAATTGCCAACTATTTTGATAATCGATTAATCTTTGAGTCATTTTTAAGGAAAAAAAGGTAAAACATTTCTGATTCCAGCTTCCTAAATGTGAATATTTTTTCTGGTTTCTTCTATGACAGTAAACTGAATATCTTTGAGTTGTGGACAAACATTTGAGGACGTCATCTTGGGCTTTGGGAAACACTGATCAACATTTTTACTGACATTTTATACACCAAAAAACTGATCGATTAATCAAGAAAATAACTGACAGATTAACTGACAATCAAAATAGTCATTAGCTGCAGCCCTAGAGGAGGCACAGTTACCAGCAGTTGCGGGAAAGAAACTGGGAACAGATCCTAAAGTTGCAGAAGAAAATGTCCAAACTGACCTCGTATCAGAAATACAAGGGGTGTAAATCACTAGTTTCATCGCAATACAATATTATGTTGATTCTTTGGACAACGATACGATATTTGCTGATATCACAAAGTCTGCCACGATTCGATTTCAATTCGATTCAATTCAGGGACCTGCGATCGATATGTGACAATACCATCTGCCCTTTTAACACAGTTACATTTATATAATCTCACAAAAAGCAACTAATATATGATTTGAAAATTTCATTACTGGGCTCGGTAGGAAGGAGGTGCGCTTGGACGGAAATGGTGACACAGACGTGCCATGGGAATTTCAAAATAAAGGTATCAAAGATGATGATATGTATATATTTTTTTACTTTTTTTGATCATTGAATCGATAATAAAGATCGATGTACCATTACACCTCTAAGAAACAGTGGTATTTTTCATCTGTGAAAAAGTTATTTTTCAGATATTCAGCACAACAGGCAAATGTTTAATGAACACTTAATCAAAAGGAACTTTCTTCACCTTTGCAGCCACTACTACCAATGTTAAGATGCACGCCAGTCATCAGTATTTGTCAAGCTGACATATCTCTCTTGGTTTCAATTTGTGATCGATGTTCATCAATGTGGTTTGGCTTAGTTTGGCATGTAACATCATGACTTTCAAGACCCATCCTTTGAATATTACATTATCTGTTAGCTGTCTTACCTTGAAAACTTGTATCCAAGTGGAAAACCTGTTTTATATCAGACAAATTCATCCCATTCCCATGTAGCACTGCTTGTAACTGTGATTTAGTTTCTTCAGAGCTAAATTCATTTCCCCCTGAAGTGTTTATTTTATTGAGTCTCTGTATATTAAGCTGTCAAGAATAGCTTAAATGTAAGAAGTGCATAATCAATCACAAGTAACAGATCTGATCACTAGTATTCCGGTGCTATACAGATACAAGCAGCAGCGGTGAGGGCATTAAGGCAGCAGGCAGGCAGACGGGCGGGCGGCAGATAAAGAGGACTCTATTAGTCTCGGCTCATTGTGCCACTCTGATTTCTTTCTACTTCCTAATTGGCTGGCTTCTGTAGGCTTGGCAGCCATATTTCAGTTTAAAGGGGAAGGCTCCATGGGTCACGGGAATAAAGGGGCCCATTTGACAGGTCAGCAGGCTGATGTCTACAGCATAGTCTTGGGTCAAAGGTCAAACTAACATCAAGATAGGCCGTGGCAGTGTGGGTCAGCTTCTACACCGGAGAGCCCAATAAGTAAGTCGGCAGACGGACTGGAATGTTGTATCTTAGCAAGAATATCTTTGCAAAGACAACGAGGTGATTAATTTCATCTAATAGATTATTGAAAAAATGGTTTTGACTCATAGTATTTGATTTCTAAAAGAAGGTTCAGGCCATATGCAGTTTTTAGAGGTGCCAAAACATTGCAGATTTTACCTTTAATATTTTAGAAGAATCCTGCCTATTACCAATAACACTATTCAATTACTGAATTAATGGACTTGAAAACATTAAATCATTATTATCTTTCAATACTGAAAATTAGATTGTTTGCAAAATCAACTTTTATTACACACTATGTCTCCTGTTGGTCTAAAAATATAATAAAACATGAGGTTTAATAAATTAGTCTCCCCAGTTTTAGTATTAATCTACTAGCTAGTAGCTGGTAGGCAAAGGTTAATCCATGTTCTATGCTCATATTAGCAAAACACACACAGCACACTATATTTACAAGGCTTTTAACTGTAACTCTGCAGGATGCAGGGAGCTGATAAATTGTGTAGTGTTCCATCCGATTATCTAATTACATAAATCTCATTTCTAGCTGTTAGGCATTGCAATAAATACAAGTGGCGAGACTTCAGGTGATTTTACTTGTTATTTTATACATTACGGGACCAAAGTAAGACAAAACTAACTAAAGTAATCCAATTATGAGTAATCCATGAATTGCAGTAGTCAGAGGGCTTAAGTAACTGACAACAGTCTTTAGGAGGGATTTGGTTTGTACAACAGATCACATTGGAATCAGCACCCTCCTAACTCGATTAGCATTAACGTTCACCTCTAGGAAATGAGTAGCCCGAAAACATGAAATTCACCATGCGCATTTGCACACACGCATACACACTTATACGTGTGCACACACACACAAAACGCAGGACAGTCTGCCTGGCACCAGACAGCGGTGCACAGCCAAATGAGATGTGTGAGAGCCCCCTGCTGCCAAGAGGCGGACAGGAAGAAGAAACAAACCCTCTCTAATGGAGACATGACATGCTCGCTGGGGCGGAAACTCAAACAAACGATTAATGGGCCATGGAGCCTTCAGTACAGCAGCAAAATACCCACCGCTGCTCCCCCTCTATGTTCTCCCTCGCTCTCGTCCTGTCCCATGTTGGCCGAGGGGGTTCGACATTTCGAGACCCAGACCTCTGCCCCGAGGCGACTTATTTATGCCAACCCTTTACCCCAAATCTACCGAGATCCCTGAGCTGAATTAACACATCAATATCATGAACATCTCAGAAGAATCTCATGCACCAAAGGAGAGTGATTCCACAGTAGGACAGACGGACGTTTATTTACTATGTTTTAAGCTTCACACCAAAGAATCTTTGGGGTTTACAGCTTATCCAACTTATCTGAGCTTGGTTGCAAGTTTGTTTCAAGGACCAAGAAGTTCTGTCACTATCTGACGAGACAAGAGTCCTATGATCATGTCTTCTGGTAAGGAGCAGCTCAGCCCAGTTTGGCCCCCAGTGGAGGTGGTGACCTAACAACGGTGACGCAGCACCAAATGAGACAACAGGGCCTGGGAAAAGATAGAACGCAAATTCCACACAGGAGTATTTCCAGCCACAAGCATGGAGGAACGTATTGTGGTAAGACTTTTGTGTAAACTTAAACTTTTAGCGACACTTTAGACACAAACTCTAGCGGTGTTTTATCACAAAGTTAGTTTGTGGCTGGGGAAGTGATGGGGTGGGGGTCTTCCATTCTCACGGGGCCATGGAGGTCCATCCAGTCCAGTAGCCGGTGCGGTCTCCTCCTTTGTCTTCCCTTCTATCTCCTCCAAAGCCCCAAGCTAAGCAAAGAGTTGCAAAAGAGAGAGTGGAAGAAGAAGGGAAGCCTCTTACGTTCATGTGTTTTGATTAGCAGGTAATGATCTTTGATCTAATGCGCTGACTGGGAAAGTGCGGCTCCCATTGAAATCCGGTGGATGCTTGGCCGACCTGGAGCCAGTGTCACTTCTCGTTAGGGCCTGCAGCTCCATGACCTCCCCGTTGCCAGTCCCAGCCCCCTCCTCGCAGCATGAGCACCCCGCGTAATGATATCAATAGCAGCAGGGGTGCAATGAATACAAATCCGCGTGCAGAATGTTTGGACAAGAATCCGCTCCCAGCCCTCCCTCCTCCCGCCGCCCCACTCACCACCGCTCAACCTCTATCCCCCACACAAAGGGCTGGGTTAGGCTGTAATCTGGATGGTTGATTTCACACAAAAATACTTGGCTACTGCAAAGAACAAATGCCCCCTGCTGGCTAGCTATAACTGTATATGTTTCTTAAAGTACTAGGTAGTCTGTTTGTATCACTGCGAGTCATACTGGGCTTAAAAATCAGCGTGTGAAAATGTGTGTGACTGCACGGCATTGTTGACATGTACTCATGCATGCAACTAAAATCACTCAAGCTGCAAAGTATATGATAATGACGGTTACATGCTTAATTGAAAGAATACAAAACTCAGTTGTCCATTTGTATTAAATAGGGCAGCTCACAAAAATCGTCAATTAGAAATATTGTTTGATTCACATTGTCTCAAATGAGGCAGACCAAAAGGTTTATTATCTATACGCCAGAGGACTCACATGTTGTCTTTATGGCCTCACTGCAGCAAAATATAATTTTATTACTGTATTTCATATCATGTACAACACCAACTGGCTGTTGGAAAAGGAAACTACTACACAGTTCTGTAACCAGGCACACAAGCATCCCCTATCGAACACTCTATCCAGTGTTGGACCTGACATGGCAGCCACCTGATTTCCGTCTCTGGTATTGACACAGCCGTTTAAAGCAGCCTGGCCACTAGTGCCCATAACAAAGGTATGTTCATGGAACCAGCTAACGAAATCAGGGAGGAAAGAACCAATGCATTTCTTCTCTGAATTAACAAGACTGGAAAAGCTATAAAATCCCCGCTATGAGACCTGTTTATTATCAATTACTGCGGCTCAATGCAGCCACACTGTTAACATGCATACATGTGCTGCAGCCATGTGCTTCTCTGCAAGGATTGCATGCCATGTGCACATA
Organism: Sebastes fasciatus; assembly: GCF_043250625.1. Classification (NCBI taxonomy): domain Eukaryota; kingdom Metazoa; phylum Chordata; class Actinopteri; order Perciformes; family Sebastidae; genus Sebastes; species Sebastes fasciatus. The sequence goes on along the minus strand of NC_133813.1, from coordinate 22,741,946 downwards.
CCCGGTGCACACAGGGTCCTCTCTTCTTCCTCTTCACTCGCCTGGTTCATTACAGCTCTCTGAACGCACCTCTGTTGCTTTCTACAAAGCTCTCGGTTACACGGTTCAGTGTTTAATGTGCTGTGAAATGCAGCAGTGTCAAGAACAATGTCCAAGATGCCTTCGTTTTAATTATCAGTTCGGAAGAAGCCCCAAAACGCAAACTTTAGAGGTTGTCGAATAAAAAATTCTTCAGTCAAATTATGGTGTTTTTTAGGGCTGTGTATTTGCAAGAATCTGGCGGTGCGATACATATCATGATACACGGGTTACGATTCAATATATTGCGATAGTGTTAGCAAAGCGATAGATCGCATTTTTTAAAATCAATTTCAAGAAAACTGTCATAGTATAAAGAACACACCACCACATGCATAAAATCTGAGTAAAAATAAGTACTTTTTTATGCAATCAGAACAGTAGGATCTGCATTTGCATTTATCACAGTCCCTGTAACATACACCATCATAGCACTACTTTGAGAGCGCACATACACTGAGAGGGTGCATCTCTTTTCAAATGAAATAAAGTATTGCGTGTAAACTATTAATTAAAAATCAAAAATATCACAAAACATAATATTGCAATATTCTATATTTTTGATATTTTCTTACACCCCTACTGGTTTTAAATTTTGTATAAATTATAAGTGAAGGTTCTTGTTTGAAAATGTACTTTCTGAAATTTAACTTCAATGACATTTAAGTAACTGTACATGTATGCTAATGTCCTATACCAAACCAGTATGTAATGAATGAATACTGCAGCAGCATAACAAACAGTGACTGTCATCATTAGTTGACTAGCCTCAAAGGAGATGCTGGTGCTCGTTACGAGGTGAGTCACTTCTCTAAATGCACATTTTCCCTTCCGACCAGCCACTACTGTAGGAATGTAGTGAAAACCACATGGTAAGAGATGACACTCCTTCACTACTCTTGAATCAAAGCGTGGTTTATATCATCTTGTAAGACAGAAATTGCAGGCATATCTCTCCATATCCGAAGCAGAAGTTTCTTAGCATGTGGTCTGTCATCACTGAAGATGACACCGTTTAAAATCTGTTAATTGTAAACACACAAGTGGTGCACGCTGTCAATCTGTGGCACGGGAGGCTAATTTATAGCTTCTTGCAGGAAGTCCCTGTCTTCTGCTTCTTTTCTGTGAAAATACTGTAAATTTCTCATCTTTTTTTTTGTGAGAGATTCCATTTTGTATTAATTTTTCAGTTAATAGAAATGCATGCATACATTTTTAATAAGGTTTGCCAGACGTATCAAAAGGTTCAGATTTTCTAAGTATATTTAAGGAGGAGGAGACCACAGATCAGTCAAATGTGGACTATGTTGAATATTTAATTGTGTAATGTATAGTCACTTAAAAAAACAGCATGACATTAACATCGGTGTGAGAAGTCCCATCTCCTCTGACTCAACACTCAGGGAGTCTTTGTCTCCAAAGCTTTTTCCTTCCAGTACATCTCAAATGCATTAGCATTAATACGACTACAGGAAATTAAATCTTTATGTGTACATGAAGAAGCTCCTTAGGTCACACATCTTTTGTCATACAGTGTCTACAGTTTGCAAATATTACTGCCCTGATTTTTCTATTATTTTAGTTATTTTTTATGCGGTGGTGACAATATAGTCAACACATGCAGATTACTTTCTCATAACAAGATGTTCCTCTAATGTTTGATAACGTAATGAAAAGTGAAATGGCCTCCAACTCCATCTAGGCTAAATGAGAGGAAAGATTAAGATAAATAGCTACATCTGGCTCTCACTTGAAGCTCTAAAGGAAGTCGAGATAACCAAGGAGGGTCTGGTTATTCATCACCATCCAGACATGTGCCCGTACACAACTGTAATGGCTTAGAAAAACAGACATGGACTGACGGAAACTCACCAGCCATGCATGCTCCAAAGCAGCACCTGACTTTGGGCCCTGTTTTTAAAAAAGAAAAAAATAACCAGAGTAATACTGTAGAGGAGCAGAAAAGGAAAGCGATGGATTGACAGCTGGGCCAGGAGGGAACCTGGTTAATTTCACCTATCATCCAGACCCTTAGTGCCCCACACATCCCCTTGCATCTCTCGCTCTGTTTCTCTCCACTCTTTTTCTCAAGGGAGCAACTTTTCCTCCAGATCCTGACTGACATAAACCCCAGAGCCTCAGACCCCAAAACAGAATTCGCTGCAGACCCCGGGCTGCTTGTCCTCTGTCTGCTTCATCTATCTCTTTCTTCCACGATTTCCATCCCCTTTAACCATCGCTCCCTTTGTTCTCGCAGTCGATCGATGCACCATAACTCAACTGGCCTCCGCTGTTTGATGTCTGAGCTCTGGATATCATTTCAACCGTTTTTTGTTGAACCAGTGAACCACACTGATAATACCATGTCTCACGAACACAGGCGTGCAAATCATGTGTACACACACATACACTGACACACAAATACAGGCAAAATATACTATGTACACTTAGTAATAAAAAAGATACTGAGACAGACGGATGACGTGAGGGAAAAAGTAGGTCTTCGTAAGCCTGAAAACGGTAGGCGATATGTCATAAGACCTATCGTTTTGTGCAGCTCTACAGTTTAAAAAATAATGTTAAGTAACCTAAAAGCCAAACCACTAGATGATAATGTGCTAAAAGCGTTCCATCAACAACAAAGAAAGGTAGATGATCAATTGCTTAAGGTTCAACTAAGTTAATCACATATGAACTTACATTTGAATCAGATCTGGTAAATGGATAAAGCCAAGTCTTTATTCTAACTTAAATCAAATTGCATTTTGGGGATTTGAGCAGCTCTTTCAAAGCTCAGCAAGTTGTCTGAAAATGTATGTACTGGTATATTAACTACAAAAAGAGATGGTAGATTGGCATAGACTTGCTCTTCTTAAAACTTTATCCATATTAGGTTTGCTGTGAGATTGATGCTCTTTTACTGCTACATCCCGCTTCATTCTCATGATACATATCGTACAATGCAGCTCAACCACAATTGTATCTGTTGGTCAGTTGTGTGTTTTTGTGCCTTGCTCAAGAACACCTCGGCAGTGAACAATGAGGAAAGAGCTGCTAATTCAACTCCCCATAACACTGAACTTGCAACCTTTTGATTCTCAAACCAAAATCTCCTGTTGCCAGTTGCCTCCACGTAAACAATAGCTACCTGCTTCACGGGACGAATAAGTAACATGGTGGGTTTAATTTATGCTGATGGAGGACATACGCACAAATGGTCACAAAAATACAGTACAATTAACCTGAACTACTGTTAATTTAAATCACTGCTACTATCAATTTCAGATTTTCTTGATTTAAGTTTTACTGCCCCTTATTAGTGACCAAAATGAATACAAGAATGACAACAAATAAATAGTAAATTACATTTTGTCCTGTTTGCACAATACAGATAAAGAGAGAATAAATCTTGCTAGACTGACAGAAGTATTTAGTTAAGAAGTATATCATACAATTTTGTCATTTGGAATTGTATAGAGCAGTGTTTCCCAAACTTTTTTTCAGCGGACCCACTTTTTAAAAATGACAAACCATTCACAATAGGCCTTATCTATAAATAATGAGTAGAGCGAATATAAATGACCATTTCTGACCATTTTACTGCCATTTCCGCATCACCATGTTATCACGATATTATCATATTATCTTGAACAGGTAAACCAGCCATTTTCAAGAAATATACGTTTGATAAATCACAATTTTGTTTTATGCATGTGTTATTGAAAACATATACATATGTAAAATACTTTATAAATGAGACCAAAGAAATGCATTTAGGCAGACTTTTTTGGTATCATCAGTAAAACAAACAGAATGTACGCTAGCCTTTCATATTATCTTCAATGTTATAAGTAGGCTACATTTATTAAAACAATACGAACATTCAGGCGCCCTCGTGTGGCTCAAAGGTGTACTGCAGATGTAACTCTTAAATAAAAGACTATGGAAGAAATTCTGCAAATGTATTTAGCGACCACAATAAAATCTCCTGCAACCCAACATTTTGTAGAATGTGATTATTTATAACAAATTTGTAAAATGAATTTCAAAAATAAAGTTATTAATATGCACGTTGAAATAACTTTGAATATCTTTTTGATCGAGGTATGTAGAGTGTAATTGTTTTTTGTTTTATTTTGTTCAAATTATAATTATTTGTCAACCAATACAGTTTTGTGCATCACCCAATATTATCCTGCTATGGGGGTTTGACAAATTGTGGCTTCTTTTACAGTCACAGATGCCGTGAGGATTTACAGAGGTCATCGATAAACTTTGGAAAATACTGACATTCTTTTAATTTAATGGTGAAGCAAAGTTATCAAGTTGCCCTCTGGTGGTTCAAATTGTTTAAATTTTGTTTTTAATTTTGGGGTTTCAAAGAAAAATGTAAGTATTTGAAAACTGTACAGCCTTATGCTATGACTGTGCCGCTTACATTCAAATCCAAAATTACTCTGAGATTCATTTTTATGTTGAAAACTATTTACAACTCACAGCATAACCAGTAGGTATGTCAGTCAGTAGAACAATTCAGTTAGCATAATTTAAAAGTTACAATAACATTTGTTCTGTGTGGAAAACTATTAAACCGAACGTACTGATGAATGACATTTGAGTAATACACAAAGATTTTATTTCTCAACCTGATTATGTACAAGGTGTAATTTGATATAATAATCTATACAACTCCTACCTCAGCTTCCTCTAAGCTTACCAAACCGTATAGCCGTGAGAGATCTGATTTGACCTATCATGTCATGAGATAGAGGAGTGTGTTCAGGTGCAATGAGCTGGGAGGGAGTGCAGTTGTCATGTTCCCTAACGTGTAGCAGGATGTATTGCTGGCAGAAGCAGCAGGGGAGATCCAGAGTCTCTCCTGAACACTCACAGCCTCATGAAAGAATGATGGTTGATTACCTGCAGGAGATGAGCTACGCCGGCCCTCCGGAGTCACAGGATAGCTGCACTTTAGCGCTGCAGAGTTGCACGGCTGGAGACGACTGAGGAAGAAGGAAGGAGAAAATCCATCATTGTCCTGTTTGTACATTTCTTTTCTGGAATTGTCCAGAAAATAAGACCCCACACATTTAATGATTTAAAGCATGATCTCACATTTTTATCAGTGCACCTTTGAGTCCACATTTATTTGTTTTTGAAAGTAATTTTCAAACAAAATGTGCTACAAGAAACAGATTTGACCCAAAAAAAAATTTGGTATTTACGTAAGACAGCAAAAGGAATTACCAAAAACCTAAAGCTGCTTTTGAAAAGGTGGCAACGTTCACAAACAGACCGTATTATAGTCAGCAAATTCTTCATGAATCCACACATGAATATGTATGCATGAAACTGTTAATGCCACCAAAATCTTTACTTTACTCAACTTTATTACCTGTTTACCTCCAACACCTGTCAACACTGTTACCCGACACTTTTTTTTTCTTGTTTCAAAAACAAAATCAAGTCATATTTTCGTTATATATTCTGCAGACTTTACTGTCGATACCCGTTTGTGCCACAGCCCCGCTCTCTGGGAGAACAAGGTCCAGATGGCTTGGGGGCCCCGTCAGTTTCCCTCCACCAGCCACTCTGCTTATCGGCAAGTTCACTTCACTTCAAGGAACCACTGACAGCTCTGTTAATTAGCACCTTTAGCCCTTTTTTCCCAGAGACGGACAACACTGAGACATTCATATGTCTATTAACTCCGGTCCTCTTCCTGCATATTTAGCCTGTTGGGCCGGTTGGCTTTTCAATGAGATCCTGTAAAAATACCAAATTAATGGAGATGACGACCATTTCTCCCAAATATAACGGCTTATTTCTCTGTTTCAAGACAGACAGCAGCTGAAAGAGGTCAGGAAAGAAATAAAATATGAAATATGAATTAGAAAGTCAGAGTTACAATAAGTAAACTGGTTATTTGCGCTACTGTAGGATAGATTGTTTTTTATCCTTCCACAACAACACGTGCAAATTAGGGTTGTAGCAAACTCAAAGTGAACTTTCCATTACCTCCAGATGTTTGCTGTTATCGCCACAATAAGAGGAAAAAATTACAAACCCCTGGCAGCATTTTACAGCAGAGTTTTGATTTTGACCCCTCTATTGTCAACATTAACAAAGATATGATTATCATAGCACTGGATAAAAACTTGAGTCATTATAAATCCATCGTCTCATTATTATCATCACCACCGCTACCATCTCTGAACAAAAGATCTGCTTTGTCTGAAACTGAAAGCCAGTGGCATCAGTGTGTAGGGTCAGTCCCGGGCCCTTGGCCTCTACCCTCAGCGGAACTGAGTTGCTGACCTGTCGGCCATTTGTCCGAAGTGCAGGTTCGACCCCGGACAGCCTGCAGAGGAGGAGCTTTGATCACGGATTGGGAGTAATGAAAGTACCCCTGCTAAATTACAGTGGGGTTCAAAAGACTAATAAATAATCATGTCCAGCAGCTACAGGTGACTGGTACAGATCTAGGTCACATTCTGTAATTAAATAGCAAAGGTGATTCCTGGTGGATCGATAGATATTACTAGATTTAGCACGGCAAAAATACTCATCTTCTGCAGCAAACAGGTATAAAGCAAACCTATTTCATCCAACCAAAAAAAACTAACTTTCAAGGTTTTCTGTCACTGGAAGAATAATGAAAATAGCTAGTTGTTTATTTTCTGTAATCGGTCTTTTCTTATTGAGGATCATAGTCTTCTTGACCATGAGTGATACGAATATAGTTTGGTAATTTATATAAACGATCAATAAAAAGAGCTGAGCATTGGTCTAATCCTCCAGTGTGTTTGAAGTGGTCGGTTGGGGGCGGGACAAAGGGTGTTGATTGATCGCCACTTGGCCTATAGGGCGGGCTGAGCTTCCTCCAGAAGGTCACGTCCTGTCTGGCCCCTGTCCACTGCACACTTCCACAACATATCCGGGGTCTCGGCCCTCCAAACTGGCTGAGGCACACACAACATACACACACACGCAAACTCTGTACCCCCTCGGCGCCACGCTGCGGCGGTGGTCAGGGCCTTGCGTGCCATCCAGGGTCTGGTGGGAGGGGGAGGGGAGGAAGCATGAGGGAGATGGGAAAATAGTCTTCAACCAATCACAACCCTCAATTCTCCTTATGGAAAAGGTTACAGCACTCCTCCTCCTCTTCCCCTTCCCAAGTCACTGTAAATGCACTTTTAGGTCATTCTGTCTTTCACATCTTTATTACTCAACACACCAGATGTAAAGAATATAACCTGTTAGCTCTGCACCTGGCTGTATATATATATATATATATATATATATATTAGGCTTCAAGGGACTCCTACAACCAGTCAACCCGCCAATATTACTGAAAAGTAGAGGTCACTTTTCAAAGATGCTGCATAGTGTTAACTTTTAGTGCTCCCTGATGAATGGCTCCTTAAACAATCTTTTCCACAGTGTCCACGTTTGTCGGCCCCGATGCTACGATCACTTCAAGCCCACTCACAAACATCCAGAACTCAAACCGCGATGGGAGGCCCAGAGAAGCTCACTGGTTTCCAGCCTTCTCTGTCTGACCTTGGACAATGGCTGTATAGCGCCATCTTCTGGTAGGTAAGTTAAGTGCAGCAGTAATTGAGGATGTGTGAAAAGACTTTTCTTTGGGCTGACACTGAAAAAAACTGTTGAAGAAGAGTCACTTAAAAGAGAAATTGCTTACAGAAATAATATAACAAAGTACACACTTAACACATTACATGAAAGTAAAGCTATAGCAATAGTTTTATCTAATATTCAAAAGATAACATTGGATTATGTGGCCACAGTTTTGCATTCAAAACTTTTAGCAGGGCTTATATAATGGAATTAGAGCTGCAATGATTAAGTGATTAATCGATTAGTTGTCAACTATTAAATTAATCGGAAACTATTTTGATGATTGATTAATCGGTTTGAGTCATTTTTTAAGAAAGAAAGTCATAACTCTCCGATTCCAGCTTTTTAAATGTGAATATTTTATGGTTTCTATACTCCTCTATGACAGTAAACTGAATATCTTTGAGTAGTGGACAAAACAAGATATTAGAGGACGTCATCTTGGGCTTTGGGAAACACTGATCGACATTTTCCACCATTTTATGAGAACAAACAACAAATCAATTGATTAGATGAGAAAATAATCAACAATGAAAATAATCGTTATTATTTGCAGCCCTAAATGCCATATACAGTATATTATATATATTTATTCTGTATTACCCTTTTAGTACCATTGACAAGTTGATTATAATATGCGATATTAGAGCGATGGAAATGTTCATGATTAATGTGTTTAGGGCTGCAACTAACGTTTTCATTGTCGATTAATCTGTTGATTGTTCTCTCGATTAATCGATTAGTTGTTTGGTCAATAAAATGTCAGAAAATGGTGAAAAATGACGATTTCCAAAAAAAGAAATGACGTCCTCAAATGTCTTGTTTTGACCACAACTCAAAGACATTCTGTTTCCTGTCACAGAGGAGTAAAGAAACCAGAAAATATTCACATTTAAGAATTGGAATCAGAGAGTTTTGACTTTTTCCTTAAAAAAATACTCAATCCGATTAATCGATAATCAAAATAGTTGGTGAGTAATTTAATAGACGATTAATCGATTAATCGTTGCAGCTCTCTTGTATTCAATCCATTCAATTCATTTTCAGCCAACAAATGAAAAATTCAGACTTTCCAAAATCGTACATAAATATGAATAATGTAAAAGAGTTTTTAAAGCATCCAGAAATACTGGTTAAATATGACTAATGACAAATAAACTAATTCTTTGGAGTGGCCAGCATCTCAAGAGCTCTGTCTTAACAAGTTTTGTCATCTTGTTATCCAGGGTTTGTCTTAAGCTTTCTCCTACTTCAATGTCCAGTGATTATTTAGATTTTTGGTGTTTCTCTGATCCTGGGGAAGACAAATGAAGTGCGTAACCACAGAGAGACAGAGCGCTCACGGAGGGTGAAAAGAAAGTCTGGGAAAACATTCCTTAGACTAGGAAAGGAGAGAAGGGAAGAAAAGGAGGAACGGAAAGATGTGGTAATAACATTTTTCAATATGCTCAAGTCTTATACAATATCAAAGGAAATTTTACAACCTAGATTAGATTCCAATGACATTGCTTAAGTTAAACTGACTATAAAAAGGATAAATAAATGACACTTTCACTGCTGCAGAGTGCAAATGCATGAACTAACACTGATTGCTGTTAAGTATTATCAGACGTTTGACATTCTACATAATCACACTTGCACTGAATGTGCATATCTTTATAAGTACAGTGATTTTAGTTCAGCTTTACACTGAAATCCCATTAACCCCAAGGCATTGTCATGATATGGTCAAAGCAAAACACACCTCTGCTCTTCCAGTTCATCAATAATGTAAAACAGATGAGAAAGGGGAGGGCTGGGAAAGGGTTGAGGAGGAAGTATTGTGGATGACAAAATTAGAAAAAAAAAATTATTGTGTTTAGTGTGAAATAGAACTGACTGATAGAGCAGAGCATTTTATAGACCAAACAACTAATCGATTAATCGAGAAGATAATCGACAGATTAATCTACAATGAAATAATGGTTAGTTGCAGCCCTATGGTGAATGTAAGAGGAAATGTGGTAGAAGGAGATGTATTCAAAGTGCTCGGTAAGGCCAAGGGTCGCTTTAGGATCTGTGCCAGAGAGGGGCGGAAGGTGTTGACTAGATGCAAACGAGTTGGCCCCATCGAGGAGCGACAGTGAAGCTGATAACCCACTTTCCACCCACCGAGAGAGGACCTCTTTATAAGGGCTTTCTGATGGGGCCCCAGGCACCTGAGCATCCCCAAAAATAACCCTCTCTGACTCCTGATCCAATGTGGCTCCATGCCAACATGTTAACAGCACAACACACAGTGGTCTCTCTTGTTCTCTCAGTCATTCACACGAACAAATCCTCTCATTTAAGGTTAGCTTTCTTATAGGGGTGGAAAAAAATGTATCACAATATTTTTTACGATTTTTAAATGCCAGAATCGATATATTTGCTTCATTTAAGTCTATACGGAGGGTAGAAGGAAGTTACCATTGTTATTGTTGTAGTCTGAGTAACGTGACATAATATCCGGTCCGTATCCTTCAACCAAAAAAAAACGCAGTCAGCCGCAGCGAGGCGAAACGAAAAAGTAGAAAACAGCGGAGGGTGTGCATGGATATGACCTGCACCCTAACATTTTAAATACAGCGTGGTAAACACTACTTGTAAAGTATTGAAATACTTTGGGTTTCACACATTGCCAGGAAAGGCAGAGGTAGACATCACGGCTAAAGCTGCATCCTAGCTCTGTCATGGACAGGAAGCTTTATCGTATTGCGGTAACGTGCAGTCGTGCCAGCCGTCACTCTCATCTCCGTGGTCAAATCGGCCGACGCTACAACTGTAGAGTACCCATAAACTGACATTTATGTTAAATGCATTCAAACGGCCCCAATGGAGCTGACCATGGATGTATAAAGAGAACGGAGCTGACGGGAGAGCTAGCGACGGACTTGCCGAAGTTAGTGGAAGTATACACATGTAACTACATCTGGTTTTCAAAATAAGGTGTTAACAAAGGGAACTGTATATGCAAAAAACATGTATGGAAATAAGATTGATCAGATTATATTCACCAGAGGTATAAAACATTACATGTCCCTTATAAATTAAAAAGAAAATACCACTAATTTGTGACGGAACTGTCTTTATTAGTTTTTTTTGGGTTGCTGGAAAAAATGAATAATGCCTGACAATGACTGATATATTTGACTACATACATGCTGAAAATCAAACATTTTAATGTATCAATTTAGATATTTTCCAAAGTAAAAGTCCCTAGAAGTGTATGATTTAACTTTTTCTCATGATCTAGTGTTAATAAAGTTAACTAAAATCACAATAAATCGTAATATTGAATCACAATACTTGTAGAATCGCAATACTTAAAAATCGCAATACATATCGAATCGACACCCAAGTATTATGATCGAATCAGGAGATAGGTGTATCGTCCAAACCTTAATTTTTTAGTTGTTGATATTGATTAGAGACATTCAGGATCAAATTGTAAACTTTCAAGAGACTTTGTTGAACTCTACCCTTTGATTGTATATTTAACCAACTTCACCACATATACATCCATGTGCCATTTTTCCACTTAAGAATACACACAACAACCTCTATTTTCAGGGTTTGTGGTCACAATGACACAGAATATGGAAAGTGTGGGGCGATGCAGAGGGTAATAAAAAAAGAAAAAGAGGTGCAAAACAGAAAAAAATAGGCCTTTGCGTGCCGACTGTATTTCATTTTCATGGCACAAAGGCAAGCAGCGGAAACACTGTCTTGCAGCTTGCTTTGGACGTAATAGTCCCCGCTGAAAAGCCTCTTTCCTTTCTCAGAGGGTGCATCCAGATTTACAGCTTGACAGCAGTAACAGATCATAGCAGAGACACACAGCTCTCTGGCAATGAAAGATGGTCTTTACATTTACAATTGGCAGGTGGTGGTGGTTTCAGACGGTATAGTTTTTTCTGTTTAATCAGAAGGCATAGGATACTTGAAAATGTAAGAAGGGGATTATAATGAGACAGCAGAATATTTATGTGGCACATCTGTAAATCTTAAGTAATCTTAAATTGTCCCTGACACTTTCAAACCCACAGGAAGTCACCGACATATTAAAATTATTGTTACTAAACATCCCAAAGTAATGATTACAAATGAGAAGGTTGCTACAAGTCAACCAGGTGAATGCTGGGGGGGGTCAGGAGGTTCCCAGGAATCATTGAAACATACCTGAAAAGTTTTTAAAGAGAGAGTTTGGTATATTCGCATATGGTATAGTTTGGTATACTGCAAGAGTAAACAACTATTAGAAGAAGTTAACTAGTAGATCATGTCCCAAAAAAGTGTATTTTCAGTCACAGAGTTAACTGCTAGTGCCATTTCTGAACTCCAGCTTGTCACACTTCATCATAGAGATTTTTAGGGTTTTCAAAGGGATTCAGATCTGTGTGATCATTCTCCCAATCTGGTTCTTATTCAACTTACTGTAAATGGCCTACAGCCAACACAACCCCAACAGACGTTTCTATCTCTAATTAGGACGTTTCTGGCCCCGAGAAAGTCCCAGCGACTGCAGCTCTCCCCTTGCGATCAAGCTAATTTAAGGTTCCCTTTAAGCGTCTGCATGTTAGGTTGTTCCAAACATCTTCATGAGCTGCCTGTTGTCCAAAACAAAGCCGCAGCACTGTAATTATAATATGACAATAAACCGAGCTAACCAGCAGTTGAACCTAACAACGTCTCAGCTCCACCCAGTCTGAGAGAGCAGCAACGTGTGCATGACCTTCACAAAAAAAAAACACACGAAAACATCCCATTGAGGACATTCGTTAATGAGTTGTCAGCAGTTTGCTACACGGGAGAGTGAAATTGCTGAGGCGAGAGCGGCTAATGTCAGTCATGTTGGCCCTGTCATTCCTCAAGTGGCCTTTTGCCTCGTAGCGATAGCCTGAGAAAGGGCAGCAATCTTATCATCGGAAGGAGCACACAGAGGAGAGCCAGACTGCAGGGACGGCTGCTCAGGACGGAATAAAACAGATACAACACACTCACATATCTGCAAACAGATAATTGCTTTGATAATGGATTAAGATTAATGAGATAACTATGGGAAAAAATCTCAACATATTGATCATATACATCTAGAAAGCAACACAAAGTTACTGGGTAGGGAGGGGGTTTTTTTGGACGACAAAGCTTTTCCAGATTTAAAGGACCATTCCACTTCTTACATGTTTTAGCCCACTCACTACACATCATGTATGTATTTTCCAAACCAAACCATTAGATTCAATATGTAATATGCAAGTATAATGTTTTTTGTCCCTTTCCATAGTGGCAGTTTTTGTCCTCTACAGTATATGGGAGTATCAGACAGTGTTATCCAGCTCTTCTCTGAGAGTATGAGAGTAGATCACAACTAGTACAAGGCTCAACAATAAGGATTACCCACTTACCCGGGGCAAGTAAAATGCCACATCGGGCTAGTAAATCTAGCAACTTACTTGAGAGTTGCAAATGCGCACCACTGATCGGGCACTTGCTAGGAAATGGCGGTGGGTAAAGACAAAATTTAGGAGCTGAAGTACAAGCGAGCATTTCAATTATCCTGGAAACAGGCGTTAAGTTGGGTGGCGAGGAAGGGGGCAAAACTCCAGATTAATTTACTTAAATAAAGATTAAATATAACAATTAACTTAAAAATTTACTTTGGGCAAGTAGATTTCGGAAAAAAAAACATCAACGTTGAACCCTGGAGTAATTATGATCTTTGTCAGATCGAAACATTGTTCTGTTAAATTAAATTTACTGGGAGCTATTAGTAGTGTGTAGACCTTTTGTCTGATTTCTGCCTTCAGTTTGTTTTTTTGATGTCTACAACTTTTTACATTGATTTTCTATCTTCCAGGCAGCTAGTAGTTATAATTAATTTCACAAGGTTGTGAAAATCAACTTGCAGAGACCTTAAATGCCGTTGCAAACCGAGACATGTTTCATAAACATTCCTTCTTAGTGCACTTAAGGACAAGCAGCCAAGTTTTAAGAGCCAGCTCATGAGCCATGTTGTCAGAAAAGCGTAATAAAACCTGTTTTTTTTTCTTTGATGATAAAAGGCAGCTGAGCCATGTGTGAAAACGTGGATGTCAGATTGTCCTTTAAGGCAGCGTTTCCCAAACGTTTTTTCTGGGGACCCACTTTTTAAAAATAACAAACCATCCTGACCCAATTCACAATAGGCCTCTTCTATAAATGGTGAGAAGAGCGAATTTGTGCGTAAATTAACATTTCATTTTTACTGACATTTCCACATCAACTTATATTATCTTGAATAGGTAAACCAGCCATTTTGAATGGATATACATTTGATAAATCACAACTTTATTTTATGCATGTGTTATTGAAAACATATACATAAAATACGGTAAAATACTTTATAAATGAGAGCAAATCAATAGTTTTAGGCAGAGTTAACAGGGTCTCGTTTTTTTCCTCTCATCAGTAAAACAAACCGAATGTACGCTAGCCTTTCATATTAGATTCAATGTTATAAATAGGCTACAATTATCAGAACAGTACGAACATTTAGGCTCCCCCATGTGGCTAAAATGTGTACTGCAGATATAAATCTTAAAAGACGATGGAAGAAATTCTGCAAATTTATTTGGCGACCATAATACAGTATCCTGCGACCCACCTGTGGGTGTAGCAACTCATAACGTAATAACTGTGCATAACGTAATAACTGTGCATAATGTAATAATTTAAATGTAATAAAAGCTCATAATGTAATAATAATCAGCACATAATGTAATAAAACCTTGAGCGCATAATGTAATAACAGTTTTGTTCATAATGTAATAAGTTATTACATTATGAGAACATTATTGCATCATAAACTTAGCATAAAAAAGTTTGAATAATGTAATAAATTCAGCGCATAATGTAATACTTTTAAAAAAAAAGAGTATTCTCCTTGTCTCTTAAAGCACAGGAACCCTCTAGTTTTACATTACACAAGTGGAGTAGTTAATTTAAAGACACTGGACTTTGTCTGTTTTGTCAAGAGGACATTTTCATCAATCAGTTCCATATTGATGAAGCCTCTTGGATGTGAGACTACAAGATATCCAGTGACCTGGACCAATGAGAACCATTACAGAAATGATGCTGGGTTTAATGTAATAATAATAATAACCATATTTGGTTATAATAATAACCATATTTGTCTGTCAAACAGACAAAGTCCAGTTGCTTTAAATTGTCTACTCCGCATGTGTCGTGTAAAACTAGATGATTCCTGTGCTGTAAGAGACAAGGAGAGAACTCTTTTTTTTAAATTATTACATTATGCGCTGAATTTAATACATTATTCAAAAAAAAAATTGCTAAGTTTCTAATGTAATAATGTTCTCATATGTAATAACTTATTACATAATGAACAAAAGTGTTATGCGCTCAAGGTTTTATTACATTATGCGCAGTTATTACATTATGAGCTTTAATTACAATTAAATGATTACATTATGAGTTGCTACAGGGTCCCAACCCAGTCTTTGGAATGACTGCTTTAAGGCACCAACAAGTAGAGAAGTGGTTTTCTACAAGACACTGATATAAACTGAAATGGGTTAATCAATGGCACGTGGTAGGAGTTGGTTGGCCAAACAATCAACAGCAGTAATGCAAAGTTTACACATATTTGTAATTAATTAACTAACAATGGTGGTATGTATGTTCCCTTACATAAAAAAAGCTTGGTCAAATATTTCAATTTCAGGCCTGTCAAATTGTGGACAATGGTCAGACAACGTCCTCTACAGCTACATAAACCGCCTAGCATTTATATCCCACTGTTCTGAGAGCAGCAGTACTCTACAGCTCAGGCTCTTTGGCATATCTCAAGTGGATGCTGTGTCAGTCCTGGGAACCCTAAACAAAGATAAAGCTGCCGTTCCTGATGACTGGAGAGCTGCTGCAGCACTAGAGAGCGCTGGGACGGGGAGAGGGGCCATCAGATAGACAAGGAGGGGTGAGGGATGGTTTCACAGAGGACTGGATATGAGGTAAAGGCAGGCTGTAGCTCAGTATCTCTGCGTGAGGATTAACTGATATCGTAGGCAACATAACCTCCTTCACTCCAGTTTGTTCTGGTCCCAGACAGTTAGGGGACAAACAGTACAAATGCCCTATCTGGATGTTGCTCTCCACAAATAACCTTTTATAGCCAGCCCATGGCTTGCTCAGGTGTGTGTTTCATCAGTCTGCTGAAACTTGTGCAGTGTAAAACATGCCTGTTCAGAACGGGCCGAATGCTTGGCCTGTGGTGTTGCTGGCTGCTTGAAGCTTTCTCGAGAACAGCAACAACTTCACACTCGACACTGTGCTTCCTGGGTCCTCAGCAATACACCTGCCATGACATAGTTGTTTCGCACAACCAGTCGCAGCAACTCACGATCAGAAACACCAGTACAGTCTGGTTCACAGGAAAAAACACCGGGGGCACCCAACTAAAAGGGATATAGATGTATTATGATATTTAGGTGTGAAAATTATTGAATTATGTTACTATAGTTGTACCCCAAAATAACTTCCAAAGGCCCCAAAAGCACTTAAAAATATAGAACTCAACTGTATAGGCTACTACTTACTGTGTACTTCTACTTTCGAGGAAAAATTTTACTAATACATTTACCTGACAGAGAGATGTTACTGGTAACATTGCAGATTCTGCATTATATTAGAATCAAAAACTTCATCTTGAACAAAAAGTTAAGTACATTGTGCTGATATTGACTCTCTTTTACTCTTCACTTAAAATTTGAATGCAGGACTTTTACTGTGCAGTATTGCGATGTACTTCTAGTTCTACTTCATAGGAAAACATTGTACTAATACATTTACCCAACAAAGAGAGGTTACATTGCAGATTCAGATTTTACTCAGAAAATATAACAATGAAAACATGATGAATTATTATTCATTAAACTATCCAGCATTAAATTAGAATTGCAAGAACAGTAGGACGTATATTATGCTTATAATGCCTCTCTTTCACTCATCACTTGATATAAAAATTAAATGCAGGACTGTTACTGTGCGGTATTGCAGTATTAATAGTTTAACTATTAATAGTTAAAAGTTTTACTATAAATAAGCTATAAACGGAATTCAAAGCATATTCAGTCAGTCTTGGTCAAGATTGCCATCCACACACGGCTCTCGACATGGCGACGGCTGAGCCGGCAGCTAGCAGGTGCTAACCATGGCGGTGTGCTAACAGCAAACAGTGCAAACAACATTAACCTGGGGGGAACCGCAGTAGGAGCATTACCTAGCCCAGGGGTCAGCAACCTTTACTATCAAAAGAGCCATTTTTGGCCAAAAAATAAATTAAAAAATCTGTCTGGAGCCGCAAAACATATTTGAGCCTCATAATGAAGGTAACACCGCCTACTAGGTCAAATGCAGTGAGGACCCAAGTGCAAACGAAAGGCGGGATATTGAAGAATCATCTGGAGGAGATTTGGCTGGAATCTCTTTTCAACAGGAGCTTCCAGTGTGTTTATTCTGGAAATGTCTTTCAATTACTTTTTTGCAAATTTTTCGCTGCAAAAAGCAAACAAATCTGTCCACGCACTATTAAATTCTCCATTATTTTCTAAGAATTATCTTTATTTTGGGATTTGGAAACCTACTGTAGCTAGGGAAACTCAAGACTAGCCAACACCATTAAGGATTGGCAAAATTAGAGGATAAGTGACGGGCCGTAGACGTACATAGACACACAGTTTAGTTTACTGAAATGTTAAAACGTATTTTATTATTCAGTGTAAAGGCTAGGCATGCACCAATCCCACTTTTTCAGTCCTGATAGCAATACCTGGGCTTTGGGTATCGGCCCATTGGTATCGGTGCATCCCTAATATAGGCTACACATTTTTGCAATTGGTGAATGTAAGAATCACTCTAGGCCTACAACAATGATTAATTAAAGTTAAAATGTTAGAAAAAATAACCATTATTCATTTCTATATAATTTTTTGTCAAAGCCACAGGGAGCCAAGGGGCTAAAGAGCCGCACAGGTTGCAGACCCCTGACCTAGCCAGTGGGACACACACTGAGGGACTCACATGCACTAACATGCACAGGCGGCCGGGCTGGTGTTGTGTTGAGTACTGTTTATTGTCCATATGTGTTTCCCACTACCTAAACCTGAACCAACCCTAACCCTAACCAAGGAGCCTGGAAAGAGGACCTCAGCTCCAGTTACACTTTGCTGCTGGGCGCTGATGTTGCAATGGAACCAACAATCGAGTTTCACAACTTGGCAATTTACCGTCTTCGCCCTATAACTACCGAGGGGGGCGCTGTCATGTTAAGAGGAGGGCAACACTATTTGACAGGAGAACAGACGTCAACACAACACCTGTCGGCTTAGCAGTTATTTTGCCGACGGCAATGATATTAGTGTTATAAGTTAGTGTGGCATAAACTTACACAGTTTGAGTTGCGGTGGCAGAAAGGTGCTGCTCCTGTAGAGGCTGTCCGCTCGAGCGCGTTGACTCCAGGGAAGAGGAGTTAACGTTATCCAGCAGCATGTAGCTTTAGCAGGCTATATTCAACCGCAGTTAATATACGCATATCCAAAAACCTGTTGACACCCAAGTCTTTCATAATGTTTAAAAAAGTAGTTTCTCCTTCCCGCCAGGAATGTGGGCTTTTCCTTTCCGTAAACATCTCCGCGAACTGTCGGCTCGCTAGCTAATTGGTTCGTCTACAACCAGGTGTGCAACGCGTAGAGCTGCCGCAAACTAGAGGCCGTGTGTCGCAAACGGTCTGATGCAGGTTAAATGTAGGGACTCTGATAAATTGGTAAATTGAATGGTTTAATATTGAATTAATATTAATTAATTAATATTGATATTAATATTGAAGGACATACCCACACAGACAGACAGAGATTCCTTGCAGTTGGGTTAACCACTCCAATATTTATAATTTAATAAACCTAATTTGGAGATGCCACATAATCAGTTCTTTTTAACACAAAAATACAGAACATGTTTTTATTATTATATTTTTACATTTGTGTTGTTAATATTATATATTATATCTATTGTTTGTTTTTATAATAATTTCATAATACTGTTAATCTACTGTAACGGATATGTGCAATAACATGCTGATCACTCTGTGCAATAATTATATAATTATCTGACGGACACTTTGTGCAATAATCTGGAAAAACTGTCATCTCATCAATATACATATGGTATTTTTATATTCTATATTGTACTATCTTTTATATTTTGTATATTTATATTGCACTATCTCTTTTTTTATTGTATTATCTTTTCATTAGCACCTATGGGATTGTCACAATCTAATTTCGTTGTACTACACAATGACAATAAAGGGCTTGAATCTTGAATCTATAATAGCTTTATTTTCTCTATACTTATGATTAACAGTATAACTTCATAATTATTAGTCTAAAAAAAAGTGCAAATATATGAATAACACCTGCTGTTAATAAATTATAAATATACTTTGGATTTTTTTTAATTCATACACTATTGTTGTGGCTTGTTATAAACTGCATAGTAACTTGAGACTTTGCTTGCTTTACCCCCTAGACAGAGTGACTGGTGTGTTTTATTACTGTTATTTGGAAGATCCCCCTGCTATGAAATATGACAGTGGTCTGGTGTGTGTCTCGTGACAATCTCCATGGTGACTCTGCCGTGTTTGGACCAAATACATTACCCACCTACCACCCATTTTCTTCCATCTTTAGCAGCCTTCACACAGACGACTGGAAGGCACAAATCTCAGGCCTGGAGTAAGAACAGCCATGAATAACCTATGATGGCATGTACGCATATCATCCAAAAAACAGCTTTACTGTAACAACATCCAGATGGACTGAGCCACTTGTCTCCCCTCCTTTCACTGGTGTAGTGCTGCTCTTTCCTCTGAGACTGATCACAGGATGATCGACTGTTGTATCTTCTGCAGGAAATAAATTACATGATCATTTGACATGGGGCCAGAAAAAAAAACAGTCGGATGTGATGCTTCTCAGATGTGAGACAGAAAGTTAAACTATGACAATCTATGTCTTAATGTAAAATAAATTAACTGCACAACTTGTTTAATTTGGTTTGGTGAAATTCTGAAAAAAGGTCAAGCCTTGATATGAAAAAAATATTTAAAGACTAATTACCTAAATAAAACAATAATAAAAACATGTCAAAAGCAAGATAAGTCAGTTGGTATTCATGCTGAAACTTAATCCATTACAGTAATTTAATAACACAGTTGAAACATAATACCACTATCCATCAAGCTCTTAAATTCTAATATTATAAATATATATGGATATATGTCTAATAATTGTAAGTTATAATTGACACCTGAGTCATTAGTGGTGGTGAGTAAACAGTGGAACACAGCAGTCTTGAATACTTCATGGACTTTCTGATGCACACATGCAGTGTTAGTTTTTCACCACACGAGGGTAGCATTGTACCTTATGAAGAGGCCATCATATATTTTATTTGAACTAATAACAGTTTTGCTCAATTGTTTAAACACAAATGCTAGTACTTGAGACACAATGACCACAACCTGTAACTCATGTACCAACCCGCTGAACCAATTCTGATAAAATACAATCATATTTACTGCTTTATACTCAGATTGCAGTTCTAAACCACACTTCAAAACAGGAGGAGGAGGAGGAGGAAGAGGAGAGACAATCTCTGATGAGATTCAGGCCACTTTGGTTGACCATGGTCTAACAATGAGGGAGGCTGGGCAGTAAGCAGGCTTACAGTAGGTTGAGTAAGAAATCTACTCTCATTACAGTATTGTAGTACTGCGTCAATACAAAACTCAATGCGTACTGTAGTTGCAAGTGGACCATTATACTGTAAACAAAAAGTATGTTTCATATACAGTATGCAAGAGATTAGGAAATATATTCCCACTGTATACACAGTATTTACAGTGTACAGGTACAGGTCAGGGAGACAATGACTGTGATGTTGATGAGATGCTTTGGCCAGACTGAAACAGAAGACAGGATGCAGCCTCATTTTCTTTTTCCTTACAGTACTGTAAATGCAGAAGGCTTATTTTGTTTTTACCTCCGCCAAGGAGCTCATGTTTTCGGTGCAGCTGGTGGAGCGGATCCGTCTCACGAAAAAGCAATTTTTGGCTTTGGCGGAGGTCTTTACTCTCCGAGTGGCCTACTAGTTTCTAATGTTTGTTCTGTATGAGGAATGCGTTCCAAATACAACTGTGTTTGCTGAGTTGTATACAATATTTAGGAATAAAAACACATTCTATTCTTGTATTTGTTTTTCAAACAATAGATCGGTGCAATAAACAATAAATCTGTGCAATACTAATACACTGACTTTGAAATACATTTGACTGTGCAATATATTCTTTGATGCAATATATATACCTCAAGTGCAACTACCTTTGTTTACATTTTATTTATTACATCTACCCTACCTATTTTACAAGTGCAATTACCTGTTTACATTACATCTATTTTACCTATGTTATTCCTCTAGTGTAATACCTCTGTCTATATATATGTATTTATTACATCTACTTTACCTGTTTTATTTGTTTTATAACTGTGTGTGTTTTACCTGTTATATGTTTTATCTGCCTCATTTAGTCTTGTCAAATATTTGTTTTAAAGCACTGACCAGAAGTGGCAACTGTGAATCTTGTTGTATTTAATACGATGACAATAAAGCTTTCCATTCTATTCTATTCTATATTTGAGTATTAAAATATGCAACATACAACAGGCTCCTGTACATACAGTATGTAGTGTAACACAGAAAATGCATAAGGCCTACTGCTAAGATTATCATGATAGTGTTTTCTATTGAGCACATCCGTGTTCAATTAGTTCTTAGAAATGTCTATTCATTTCATGGTGTGTGTGTGTGTGTGTGTGTGTCATTTGAACGAAAAATGTCTTTTTGAGAAGACATTGTTTTAAGTGCAGAGTTTGATTTTGCAGGAGATTTGTGGAGTTTGGGGTTTTGTGTGCGAGTTTTTGTGTCTGTGTGTATAGTTCCGAGAATATGAGGTATGCTTTCAGAAAATGTGTGCAAACAATCGAGAAAAACTGTAATTATTAGCAGAAAATTAAAAGAAGAAAATCTTAGGCCTACACATCACAGAACCGGTGGCTTCTCCTTCACTGAACACATCATTTGGTGGATAACATTATTTTTTTTACAGAGGAGATGAATAATGAGCAGCTGAATGTTTTAGAGTCTCCCTAAAGAAGCCAGAGTCAGTTTTGAGGTTCACAGAAAAAACCCACTCACACAAACCAGTACCTCATTTGTCATCATCCACTGGAGCACAAACCGGGAGCAATCCAGACTTTACACCAGCACGAACATACCGACAAATATAAAGGCAGAAGACGGGGGAACAAAGTCACATCAAACATCCTTTCAAAGCCATGCGGTTACCCTGACTGGGTTTTCATTTAAAGAATTGTCCAAAAGGACACCAGATAGAGAAAGTCAGACCACAGTTCCACTGATACTATAAACCGGTTTAATGGAGCTTTATTGTCATACCATATGTAGCCAGAGTTTCTCACATCTTAAAGGTTTTCTTCCAGACACATTCCTGCTTTTTAAAAGTGATGGACCAGAACCAGTATTGTCTATATATCAGAGTCCCTCCTCATACATTTGGTGCAGCGCAGTTTAGTAGATTACTGTATAAGAAACACAGCTTCAAGAATGAAAATGTCAATATTTTGGAAAGTCACATCATAAACATACTTGTGTTGTTGTAATATGTATGTATTAGTATGCAACTACAGCGGCGTATTAGGGCCAATGTAGGGAACAAATAAAAATAGTTACGGTGTTGGGGGAGGGGGGGGTTAATATTCCGAGATTAAACTCAGAATTTCTGAGATTGCACTCCATTATTTTTCGGATTTGTTTCGTAAATGTACACCTTTATAATCTCACAAATTTTGTGGGGGTTTTCTCGTAAATTTGCCACTTCAATCTCAGAGAATATCCAAGTTTTTTTCTCGTAAATATACGCCTTTAATCTCGGAAATTAATACAAAAAAACAACTCAGATATTCTCTGAGATTAGAGTTGTACATTTACTAGAATAAACTGATATTCTCGGAGATAAAAGCAGCAAATTTACGAGAAAAACTCAGAAAATAGCCCCCCTCTCCCCCTCTCTAGCCCTCTTTTTTTAATTTTTTTTTTTTTTTACTTACAATGGCCTTAGTAAGCAGTTGTATAGAACTGACAAAATAAAAACTGCAAATGAAGACACAGAACATTGTTGTATTCACATCTGTATTTTGCCATCAGTTAATAATGTGTATAGAAATATCTCAGTAATCAAATACATTAATCTGCCAACACGCATAAAACAGGGAGCTCCAGTTCACTGGATCATTCCTGTAAATACTCTGTGGCAAATTTAGAGCTCAGTTGTTAAACTCTACAATGTAGAGATGCTTTCCTCAACTCGTCTTCTCCTTTAAATCCACAAACATGAATGACGTTATTCAAGGTGGTTTGGGAAGATGATTGTATTCATCATCCAGCCACTTCATCTCACTCCATCGTGACAGTTCTCCCTCTGCGTCCTCCTTAGAGTCTCTTCCTCATCTTACCCTTCTTCTGACCACCCCGCCCGAAGCCTGACTTCTTAACTTCACCGAGATACTTTTTGTTCTTGGTACGCAGGTTTTTCAGGCCTCCGCCCTGCAGGAAGTGTTGCTTCTGATCTTTCTTGCGCTGCCTCAGGATCTGGTCGCTCGTCTTCAGCTCCGAGCGCACTTTGAGGCCGCCGGGCGTCATCTGCTGTCCCGCTGGGCTCTGGAAGTTAGCACCACGACCACGGCCACGACCACGACCTCTGCCTGGGCCTGGGAGACGGAGGATACAGAAACAGTTGTATTTTTTAAATGGTACATGTGATTTACATACTATAGACTTGAAATGTAGAAAGTGACTTCTCTTTCTGGTTGAAGATTAAAGCAGACAATCTTCACAACGCCTTTACAGGTTGGATAATCAAGATTCAAAATGGCAATATAATGATCTGGCCTAAAGGAATAGTTCGGCATTTTGGGAAATATGTTCATTCACTTTAGAGTTAGATGAGAAGATCAATACCACTCGTATCTGTTCATTCAATAGAACACCAGTTAGCTTAGCACAAAGACTGGAAACAGCTAACCTTGCTCTGTTCAAAGGTAGCAAAATCCACCGACTAACATCTTTAAAGCTCAATAATTAACACGATTATCTCATTTGGTTATTTAATATGGATAAATAGATCATTTAACCTATGGTCCATCAGCTGTAATGGATTAGTAAGTGTTAAGACTACAGTTGCTCTCCTACCTCCCCCTCCTCCTCCTCTTCCTCCTCCTGGCCTCCTCCCTCCTCGTCCTCCTCCTCTTTCCCCATCTGAGCCAGATCCTCCGTCATCGACCCTGTATTTTTTCTTCCACTCCTCGTAACTGAAATGTCGTTAAGTGATACAACGTCTCAACGATACAGCTAAATATTGTCAGAGTGAGAGAGAGAGAGAGAGAGAGAGAGAGAGAGAGAGAGAGAGAGAGAGAGAGAGAGAGAGAGAGAGAGAGAGAGAGAGAGAGAGAGAGAGAACAGTAATAGTAATAGTAAACAAATACACAAAGAGGATACTGGTTCTTCCTGTTCTTGTTGTTGCCAATGGTCTGTCCACCATCTAGTCTGAGCTTCTTCTTCTGGTCGTCCTTTCCTCCTGTTTCTCTCACAAAGCGCTTCTTCTTACGGTCCCTACGAATGATAGAGAGACACTGAATTATGGTGAGAAGTGGCAGAATCAGAAGCATGAGGTTGTCAGAAAGAGGAGGAGAGAGACAGATTTAGAGTGAATTTAAATTGTCACCATTTCATCATGTTGTTGTTCTGGTTTAGCTTGTTTCCGTCGTCTCCCATGAGGTCCAGGACGGCGGAGGACGCCTGCTGTTCAAAGGCGGTGCCCTCTTTGCCAAGACTTAACCTAAGAGCACACGGACCATGAGTCACAGGTAATAACACACACAGATAACACATTTAGAATAAATCTCAATGGTTCAGGCCTCACCCTCTCTCGGAGTTGAAGTCTTTGGGTCTGTAGGGGATGTAATACTCCTCATCTTTGCCCGACTGTCTGCTTCTCTTGTCCTTCTGTCCCTCTTCCCCATCTTCCTGCAGCCTTCTCTTTTTTCCACCTACCACTGCAGAGAACACCCCCTGGTGGAAACATGAAGAATTACATGTTTAAACATCTAGTTTGTCATTTTAAGTGCCGAGTACAAAATGAGGATTTGCAATAATAATTACATACGTTTAGTAGAGATGCTGCTCTGTCTTATTAAAAAACTTAATTTTTTCAAGGCTGTTTTCATATATACAATCCGCTGTTTGTAATTACAACAGTTTATAAACCAACTTTTAAGTAGATGAGCTTACAGACAAACCCGTCAAGTACACTAGAGAAAACAACCTCAACATTCAAAACTGAAACAAAACCAAGAAAAGAAATAACAATAATAATAATGACAAAAAGAAAGAATAGAATTAAAAAAACACATAACAAAAAAAAAAACAATAATACAAAAATACGAGAGTAATTATAAATTAAATCAAATAAGTTAATAGAAAATAAAAAAGGGGGGACGGGAGGGGGGGAACTTCTTACAGTATAAAAAAAATATTTTAGAGCTGAATTGATTTTGTCGATTAAATGATTAGTCAAATTAGTAAAATATGTATTATTATTATCTTTTCTATTTTTAATCTATTTAAGATATTACTAGAATCATTATGAGCATTATTTCATCCTTTTTTTAGTTTTGTTATGTTTGTTTTGTTTGTTATGTATCATGTCAAGCTCTGAATGTCAACTTGTTTTCGTAGTCTTTTTCTTGGTATTTCTCTCCTGTTCTTAACATTGTTGTTTCATTACTGTTTTGTTTTTGCACCAATGAAAAAAAAAAAAAAAAAACACTCCAGAGAAAACATGCTGTAGATGCTTGGTGTCAAATCATAACACCACAGAGGCAATGAGAGTTTCTTGCCTTTATCTCGTCCTCTTCTTCGTCTGTGTTGTGTGTGATATCCATGTCGGCGGTGGTGGTGGTGGCGGTGGGGTTGGCGGGCTGGTGTAGCAGACTTTCTGCAGCCATGTTGTCTCTCTTTTTGCTGAATTTGTTCACCAGCCGCGTGTCCTTGGAGCGCTTGGCCCGCATCACCTCACCCGCCTGGGTCTTACTGGTAGAGTTGATTTCAAAGATAGTCTACGAAAGGACGAAAGGAGAAAGTTTGTATGTTTTATCAAAGGTCAGCAAGAAAATTTCAGCACTATTCATCATCTACTGTAACTCACTGATTTGGATTTGTAGCCTTTGATGGCATCAACTATGTGAAGGCGCTCCAGTTCCATTTTCTCCAAACCCGACCCTGAAACAAGATCAATCAGAGGCCGTTACCGAGTACTGTCTGAGTACCATCATCACTGTTCTCTTCATAGTTCATCTTCCTCCGAACTGACCTAGTAACGGATGGACAGCCATGCTGGACAGATCTGTGTTCTTGACCCGTCTGATGGACTCCGGTGCGGGGTGTGGCCGAGACTTGAGATACTGCAAGTAGGCGTTCTCGGAGACGTGGTGCAGGTTTTGCAGGTCCTGAGAGTTCTCGTGAGCCGTGACCAGATGAGAACCTTCGTCATCCAGGATAGACTGAGGGACCCGACCAAACACACCCTCTGAATCTGGAGGAGGAGAGTTTTAGATAAGAGATCGTGACAACTGATCAATCCAAGAGTTCATTCATCAGGTGAAGTCCTGGCAGCCTACCTTGAGCGTGTTCGAGTGTGGCAAACTGAACAGGTCTTCCGAGGAAAAGGTGAAGGTCGTAGACAAGAGCCATCTCGTCTGCACAAATCATACTCCAGGCTACGCCGCTGCGTCCAGCACGTCCCACACGGCCTTGAAGGGAAAAAGACAGGTGATGACCAAATAATCCTCATTTATCATATCACTCTCATCTCTTCATTGTATAAATCGCTCACCAACTCTGTGCAAGAAGAGCTTGGGCTTGGAGGGGAAGTTGTAGTTGATGACGTTGTCCAGCATGGGGATGTCTATACCACGGGCAGCAACATCAGTCACAATTAGCACCATGGCTTTACGATGCACAAACTTCCCAATGTTGATCTTTCTGGCGGTCTGATCGAGGGCGCTGTAGATGTAGGCGCACTCTATGCCTTCTGTAGTCAGCAGCTGGAGATCAAAACAAAAGAAAATAACATAAATCAAAGCTGATGTTATGCTACGAGGAAACTTTCACACAAAGAGAGACACAGCTGAGTTATTCTGCCGTTTGTATCTTACCTCCCTGACGTACTCTACGTGGTGTCTGGTGGCTACAAAAACCAACGTCTGCTCCTGAGGTTTCACCACATTCCTCAGCAGATGAAGCAGCAGCGCCTGCTTGTCATCCACACGCAGATGGAAAAATGACAGCTGAGGAAGACAGGAGAAATTGAGATTATGAACGGGATGGACAGATATGAAGAGAGGATTTAGCTCCAAGCTTTAGACGCACCACAGAGCGCATTTAAGCAGCCTGTTGCGGCATTTGTAATTGTTTTCAATGAAAGTTTTGTGCACTGCTTATGTGTTTTTACAGGAGCGCCCTTAATGCCTCAAGCTGAAAAAACTCAACTTGAAGCGGAAAAGTGTCCACCGTCATTAGCATTTTTTTTCATTGTGGTCACTTTTGCTGGATCTGTATGACTGTACCAACCATAGTTGCCATGATCTGCAAATTAGTGCGGTACTTGAGACTTCGGGTAAGTTGTTTTCATTCATTTAAACTGTGCTATTAAGCATTAGGTAGCGTATAGTTCATGGTTTATGTTGAGCTTACGTTATCACTCATTCGGTGGTTGCCCAACAACAATTTTTTTTTAAAAATGCAGCAAACCGCTGTGTCTGACCGGGCAACAAAAAGGCAGTGCGGTGCGGCTTGCGTTTTCCATCTGCAAAATGCGCTCTGTGTGATCAGGGCCTTAACGGACATATTTATTTAAATGATCAATTATTAACAGGTCTCAGATGGAGGTTACTGACATTGCAATTCTGTCATATTATTATAAATTATCATGGAGCACATCCTTAATGTGTTCATCATAATAAAAGTATGTTTTCCTCTTTAAACATTGGTTTCTATGGGAGGAAAAATTCTTTCGTGTTTAATAAACTCTTTACCTTAATCTGGTCACTCAGTTTAGAATCCACATCCAAACGAATCAACACTGGTTCAGTCAGCCCTGGAAATATATATTTTAAAAAATCGTATTTAGTTAGCTTCGGTCTTGAACACAAATATGTTATTATGCATATTATGATGATATCTTTAATCTTGATGGATACATCATGTAAAACAGAACTGATAAGTGATCTCACCGGCTCTGGCGAACTCCACCAGCAGTTTGGGCAGCGTGGCGGAGAACAGCAGAGTCTGTCTGGTGTCTGGAAGCCTCCGGATGATCTCCTGAAGCTGCTCGGCAAAACCCATCTCAAACAACCTGAGCGAAGGAGTAAAACGTCGACATGTTCACACATACAATGCATGCAGGTGTGAAATGAAAATATGACACCTTTAAACAATCCCAATTCTCACCTGTCGGCCTCATCAAACACCACGTACTCCACACTCTGCAGCTTCAGGTTCATGTCCCTGATAACGTGCATGAGACGACCGGGGGTACCGATGATTCTGTGGGGGGAGGGGGGAGGGGAGTGGGGGAGGACAGGTCAGGGACCAGTTGCACAAAGCACCTGAAGTTTTCACCTTAAGTATGATACTTAAGGCTGACACTCTCCTTAGCTGAGGAACTTACTTAAGGGTGTTGCACATCTTAAATCGTAAAAGGCTTCCTTAGTTAAAGACAAACTTTAAGGCATTTACTAATTGGACATTGATTGAATGTTTTCTGGTAACAAATTGATCTTCATAAATTACAGGCGGTTGAACCCTGTGGGTCCCATCTGTCGGCAACATTAAAGAAGTGCGCCACTATCTCATTCTCCTCTTGTTTTGACGGGAACTTCACCACAGTGTTCAGCAGACGGGTAAGGCCGTTTGAAACTCAGTGAATGACGCGGCACACTGTTGATCTGTGGACATGAAATCCGTCGCCTATTACGGACTGGAAAAATCCCGTAGCACAAAACCGTAGAGCAATCATTAATTGCCAAGGGGCGTCTTGTCTCCTCATCCCTCTGTTTGTGTGAGTGTAGATGTACCTAAAAGTCACATTTGTGGGCCAGCTCTCCCCCCATAAACAACACTGTTTTGAGGCAGATGTATCTGCGCATTAACGCACCGCCTCTCCGGTAGTGCCCAACTGCAAGCCTGTGTGGTAATGCAGCCTCCAGTCAAATATAGTGTAAAATCAATTGGTCATCGTTCAGCATATTCACCCGGCCGCAAAACACTCTTCTCGGGATGCGTTCATTTCCTTCATTTATTGCCATAAACTTGGCCATGTTGTGGTTAAGAGAGAGTCAGAGGAACCTTACGTTTTTTTCCTTACTTTGGTTGCTAAGGTCTTTTGTGCAACTGTATAAGACCAAAATATGGAGAAAACCTTAAATACTTAAGTGAACAGAAGACTTATGGGTGTTTTGTGCAACCGATTTTACTTTAAGGAAAACCTTAACTCTGACTTTGAGGAAAATCTTAACTTGAGCCGCTTTGTGCCACCGACCAACATACAGGATTACAACATACAGTAAGTACATGGATGGGAAGAAACAACATCATGAGTTAGCGCTACAACAAAAGACTCACATGTCGGGGTTTTCATGAAGAGCGGCAAACTGGTCATCCATTCTGGAAAAGAGCAGAGACATTTACATTCACTTACTGATCTCAGAGTACAACAGAAAACTGACAGAACAAGAAGACAGAGATCACACACCTGTCTCCTCCGAGGATCAAGGCAGTCCTGAGGCCGGTGAATTTCCCCAACTACAATACCACAACACAGTGAGAGAGAGAAATCAGGGTCAGCAGCACTAAAACATGATCACAGAGGCTCTTCTGCAAATTAACTAAACTGTCATTTAAGGTTTTTTAACCCAGAAAATATAACTACATGTAACAATAGACAACTTGAACACCTAGATGAACGACATATTATTGCAATTACAAGTGTGCCTTCACAGGAATTGTGACCTGAATTTTCACTTGTATCTGTATACGAAGACATTCTCTTAACTTTTATTTTAAGGACTATTTTAATTATTTTATATTGTTTCATTTTACTTTTTTGTACCTTTTTCAGATTCAGACAATTTTATTTATCCCAGAAGAGCAAATCAGTTTTACAATCTACCCCGACCATACACAAACTCACAGAAACACAGAATGAATACATTTATAAATAAATAAATACCTAAATAAATAAATAAGGGGCAGAGATGCACAATGGCACCTCGTGTGGCCCCGTACATACTGACTCACACGAGGACCAGGCGAAGAATAAAAATTCACATAGTAATTGAATAAATAAGTAAATAATGACGAAACATTTTCATACATTGCACATTACATTACTACATTCAATGAATGTATGGGCTTTTCTCACATGTAGCTCTTTTGCTCGATGTTTTGTAACTTTTAAAGATTTTTTTCTATCTTGTAAAGCACTTTGTAATTTGGTTTTGAACCATGCTATATAAATGAAGTTGATTTTTATTAATAGTAAACACTCATCAGTCTGTTCGTCTGACCTCTTTTGTGAATTTCATGGTCTGCAGGGCCAGCTCTCTGGTGGGGGTCAGGATGAGGGCCCTGGCTCCTGTTTGGGCTTGCGGGGCCTTCAGCTTCTCAAACATGGGCACCAGGAAGGCGGCCGTCTTACCGCTGCCGGTCCTCGCCATGGCTACGATATCCTTGCCATCCAAAATCACCGGGACAGTCTGAAGTGGTGGAGAGAAGGATTGGGTGTGAAATACTGTGCTGTTAGAAGTCACAAATGTTTGATTACAGGATCCTGCAGTGGACTTACTTTTCTTTGGATCGGAGTAGGGACTATGTAACCCTTCTTCATGATGCCTTTATATACAGGGTAACTGAGACCTGAAACCATGCAGAATGTAGTTAAACAATGGTGCCTCTGGGGAAACAGTGGTCTAATGAATACACACAGGTAGACTCTTCACTTGGTCTTACCCATGGACTGAAAGCCTCCAGACTTCTTCTTCTTCTTGTTCTGGGCCCTGACCAGCTGTCTGGTGTCAGGCTCCACATCTGACAGGCAGTCTGATGTGTTCGGGAACCGCGGGAATTTCCTCCCTAGCTGTGAGACCGATGAGAAAACACAAAAATAGCTTGTTAACAACATGACAGGAGTGCAGGTACAGAGGTTGAAGTGTTCCAGCAGTCTCTGAATATGCTAATTTTGTTCACTGCTGGACACAGGATGTCTCCTGCTTCACTGAAAAATCCATTCCCAGTGTTATGTGCACTGGAGGTTTCAGGTTTCCACATCACACTGTGTAAGTTTCATACTGGACTGGCTCCATACTGGTCGTGATGTCACGAAATCCTGCTCGTATACACACACGTGTTAAACTCAGATTTAAGGAGAAACTTTCCCCCTTCAGCAGATGAATGTGAAAACAGCCTTCTAGTGTCAAACTCTACATATACGTCACTCTACACATGTAATAATGCAATAATAAGCAAAACACATTTTTGAGTGGAGATGGACTTTTGGGGATTGATCGGTTAGCAAAATTGTTGAGTGATTTTCTGTTGACTGACTAAACGAATAGCAGACTGTTTCAGCAGTAAATGCATCCTGAGGTAGGTAAACAATTAGTATAAAAAAATGGCATCATTTCAAAAGTAATGTAGCCTACATAAGGGCTGCCCCCTCTTCGTCAATTAGTTGACTAATCGGTCATTTTGGTCTTAGTCAATAAGATTTCTTTAGTCTATTAGTCGTTTTTTATTCATGCAATTTATGAGCACATCTCCGGTAAACAGAAGATTTAAAGTGGTGCTTCTGTGTGATTCTTTGTGGAGAAACTCAGTTTTACAGATCTGTCGATTAAATCAACTAACAGATTAGTCGACCAAATCAACAAGTGTTAAGTCAACTAAGAATTTCTTTGGTGGAGGACAGCCTTCATGTACATCACATATGATGGATGTAGATATGGTTGCATGGATGTTACATGTACAGAAACAGCGTACTTGCATTTGAGCAATGTACAGGTCGCAGAATAAGTGTAATTATAAAGTGGCAGAGATTAAACAAATGAGGTGACAACAGAACACATATAGAGGCTATTATGCTATAATTTATATAAACTAATTTTTCAACACTTACACTTAAGTCACATGCTTATGAATATATGTCATACTAGAGCTGCACAATTAATCAAATTTTATCGATATCACAATATGACCTACTGCAATTTTCAAATCGTAGGATTTTAAGTACTTGCAATATTTGTTAAAGGTAAACTGTGTGTCAAAATACCATTTTAAATTAAATATTGAGATGTCCTGGTCTACACATCATATTCTACAGACTTAAGAAAACATCTTTGTTTGGTACAAATCCACGCAAAAATCACAACATAATTTTAATGTTTTTCAATAAAAAATTGGAATAATGATGTAAAAATTATCAATCCCTCTAAAATCGCAAATCGTATCGCAATATCAGTCCAAATAATCGCAAATAGATATTTTGTCAAAATCGTACAGCCCTTTTTTATACCTATGTAGAGTTACCATTAGAGTGCTTTGAGTATAGCAAACACAGATATAATCACCCTGCACATGTTATATATATATTTTTTATATATCATAAGTCAAATTGTTCAAAACATCTCTTAGGGGGCATCCGGATTTGAACCGGGGACCTCTTGATCTGCAGTCAAATGCTCTACCACTGAGCTATACCCCCAGATACCTGTATAACCTGGTAAATAGTCTACCTATACTTATGAGGTATGCTGACATGGTAATACATCAAAAGCTGCCACCACCGATATATATCAGCTGCCAACAGTAAGTTGTTTTAAATGTAAATATTGTTTCCTTACAGAATCATCGTCCTTAACTTCAGCAGCCAGCTCAAAGTCAGGCTCGGCTCCGTGCCTCCTCCTCTTGGTGAATTTCTTCTTCCTCTGCGCCATCCTGAAGCTTTAAATCTCTGCCAAAAGATACGTTTACTGTCCTGTTTATGAAATAACACGGCGTCAAACTAGTTAAAACTAGTAAACACAGCTCATGGCATCTAAACACACGACAACAACACTGTGAGCAGACATGTTGGACACACGTGTGAGCTTCTTCTTCTGCTGCTTCCGCTTCTTCCTCTTCTTCTTCTTCTTCTTCCGGTCTGTATGAGGTCTCTTAAAGCTCAACACCGCCATCTACTGGCTGCTATAGAGCGTGTGTACACTCACATCTATAATTATGCATATTTTACTCCATCTCCACTTCCTCTGAGGCCATTATACTCTTGGCTGTGTCATTTATATTATCTTTAAATCTTTATAACGCCTCATAACATAGTTTCTGATGTAACAGCATCTCATTTACTTACAGAGGATGCAGATTTCATGAACATTAACATCTATAATTATGCATATTTTACTCAATCTCCACCTCCTCTGAGGCCATTATACTGTAGGTTGTGTCATTTATATTATCTTTAACTCTTTATAACGCCCCATGACATAGTTTCTGATGTAACATCATTTCATTTACTTAAAGAGGATGCAGATTTGATGAACTGTACCTCGAAGCCAATTTTTATTTTATTTGTATTTAACCTTTATTTAACTAGGAGTAAAAAAAAAAATCATTGAGATTAAAAATCTCTTTTCCAAGAGTGTCCTGGCCAAGATAGGCAGCAGCACAGTTACACAGTTGCAGACATAAAACAAACATTACAATTGAAAACGAAGACAAAGAGCAAATTACAGAATCATAAGGTATCAAAAAACATTCATCAACATTCAAAACATCTACAGCCAGATGTGCTTGTTTCCAAATCTTTTAGAAGCACTTTAAAGATATTCAGTGAGACCAGCTCTCCAAGTTTCAGATCACTTTGTAGCAGCAATAATCCAACAGCTAAACGTAACCATATAACACAATTTTCCAGTCTTGCTTTTTCAATTCCCCTCAAATTGACTTCATTCAGTGGAGAAGGATGATATTTTGTTTGAAACATATAAGCAGAGGAGCAATATCATGAATCCTCATTTAGGCTACAGATGTCAGGCTCTTTGGGTTCATCTTTAAGAACTGGTGCTTTTTATATCTTGTCAAACTACTTTATTTCTGTTTATAGGATTAAATCAGTTTTTGCCTGCGTGGAGTGACATCCATCTCTGCATTTCTTCTGGTTATCCATTTATTGCATAAATACCAGAGAGAAATGTTTTGTTTGCATGAAGATATTTTTCAGTTCAGTTCAGAGGTTTCGTACTGTAGCTGCCTTTTCACCTGATTTCTGAGAGAGAACATACATGCAGCATCCTCAGCCTGTTGCCTTCTATTGTGTCAGCATTTGCACTTGAAAGGCTGGCACAGATGTCTCTTAGCAGAGTCTTGGTTTGAATTTGATTACACCCTAATTTTCACAGCAACGTCTCTGGTGCTGAGATGTATTATAGGCTACACAGTCCAATGCTGATCTAATCACAGGATGTGTTTTATCTCTCTGCCTCAGTCAGTATACATACATTTAAAATCTTCGCCATGATAATTTGCTCCTTGTTTCCTTTGAAACAGGAATAAGTCAAGTCAGCAAATGACACAATTTTTGTCTTATCATTTATATCATTCCTCCTTTCATCATTGAAATGAAAAGCATGCTTTAACTTTGACTTGGATTATTTTATTTATTAAAATAACACCAGTGTAACACTGTCCTGCAAACTCATATTAAGGTCATTAGGTTGTGCAATTTGCAAAAAATAATCTAATTTCATTTGATCTGTCTGGGTGAAATCAACAAAGCTGTTTTTGACCTATAGAGTCAGATATATCTATTCTTTAGGTATATGAGAAAAGTGAAAAGTAAAAAGTAGAGCCTTAATATGCCTCTATTGTGATGACTATATATTTATATAACTCATGGTGCAATCAGAGTTTTTCTTTTTGTTGTGTAAGTGGGACATAAGTAAGTGGGACATAGGACATTTTGGCAACCAAAGCCTACCCATCCATGCAACAACTGCAACACTAATGCTACTGGAATCCTGAAATATGCTGCAAGATTTCTCCAAAAAACAGATTTTAGTCCACTGCATAAACATAAGCTCAGAGACAGAATCGCTATGGTTTCAGCATGGCACTATGCACTGTACTAATTTTAAGATTCTGTCCTTAAATGCCAAATTTCTTACACCTGCGCTACCGTAAGTCATTGTTTAAAGTAGCCATATTTTGTCATTCATTATCAGATAATACCGTGTGATTGTTGATGACGTAACAAAGCAACTCTCTGCCTCCATTCATAAATATCGCTCTGCCAAAGCTTTTGCGCAATTTCCTTGCTTGACAGCCTTGAACCCAAATTAATATTACACAACCAGTTGAATCTGTAAGGGGATCAAATATGAGTGTCTTACTAGGGGTGGGAATCACCAGAGGCCCCACGATACAATATTATCACAATACTTACGTCACAATACGATCTTATTGCGGTTTATTACCTTTTTTCGCTGCAAATTATGCATTTTGTCAACATCTGATTTATTTAATAAGATAAGGTTTTTTCTCTGTTCATTTCAGAGTTATCATTCACATATCCTGAGTATAGAGGTCAAGGGACCCCTGTGAAAATGGCCCTGACAGTTTTTCCTTGCCAAAATTTATCGTAACTTTTAGCGTTAATTAACATTCTTCCTGACAAACTAACATGACATGTTTTCTAGTTTCATATGATACCAGCATCTTCACTCTAGCTTTAAGACTGAGCCCGCTACAACCTCTGAAAGACAGAATGGCGGCCATCAGATTGTTAGGAGGTTAATAGTTTAATTTAATAAAAGATCAATACTTGACGTCCGTGTGACGATACAATATTGCCACGCAAAATATCGCAATACTATGCTGTATCGACTTTTTCCCACACATCTATTTCTTACTATTCTTATATTGATTTGGCCTGAAACAGTTTAGAATAATATATTTTGTCAAATTCTGTCCTTTGAAGCCTTCAATAATCCATTTATTCACTTCTAAGCACAGTGATTATGGAGCAAATGTAAATGTCTGTGACGTTCCTACATGTGGTTTCATAAAAATGTGAAACCAGCTGCTGCTCAAGGAAACAGCTGCACAAGACATTAAAAACACAAATGAACTCTGAGATGTACAGTATGTTATTCATTAGGAGCCAAAATGAGAAAACTGTGTTTTCCATCCCATTTTTAATGATCATCGTTTCTGTTTTGATCTTATTGGAATTCATATGTTTTCTATATATGTAATATTAATGAAAAACAATATATAAAGTGTGGATTTGATTTATAATATTACAATAATGCACATTTTCTATTGGTCAGTATGTTTTCAGCTTACAGGACTTTTTGCATTTGCTCCTAACTTTCTGTTGTTTTAGAAGCAGCCACAGTTAAATGTTTTAAATCACCCAGTGGAAATGTGTCCTTTGGATGATAACACTGACACTAATATGGCAGCCAAAACGTGTCCTGCGTGCTGTTTGAAGTCAGTGGGCTGATGTACAGTAAATAAGTCAAAACCATGGCAACAGCCCAGAGCTAATGCCATTCATATTCCCTCACAGAGCCGGTGGCCTGGAGTCAAAATCAGTTCAGGGAGCTGAAGAGGGATGACACGCAGGCCATAGGTACAGCGAGCCACTTATATAGGATCTGCTTTTGTTCTTAAAGGTGATTTAAGTGATAAAGCCGGAGGAGGATTAAGATATGAAGCTGGCAGGGATGGGAAGGGTGTGTTGTGTTTTTGACTTGGCATTCAAATAAAGCGGGCGCTGGCATCAGTGTGCTATCAGGTCAGCCTCCAAAGCTCCTGGCAGCGTCTTAACTCTCACATTTCCTCACTATGTCAAGCCCTCGTGTTGAAAACATGCTTCTGAATCACGCTTCATCTCTTATTATTCATGAGGCAGGGCTTTTAATGTTCCTGTCTATGTCTATCACAGGCGATGACAGAAGATAGGGTTGCATGTTTTGATTTGTCTCTAGGGAGCATAACACCCCACCTGTTACAAATCCCCCGAGAGCCCAGCAGCCATTGATTTCACAAACGATAAGATCTATAAATGACAAACATACATAGATTTATTAATGTGGGCCAAGATAAGCTGCATCCTGATGCTATAGGGGACTTACAGCGGAGTATTTGGCCTTTGTGGTGTAACTTGTGTCAGTGATAACATGGATTTGGATACGCTGGTTCAGTATGCAGACAGTAACTAAATGGGCACTGAATGAAAGTTATTAGGAAAACAGATGTCAACATGTCCCAGGTTTTATAAAGAAGTGTGTGTAGCAGATGCTGCCTCTAAGCTTTGGAGATTGGGGGGGATGTTTAAATTAAGAGATTATTGAGCTGATGGTTGGTAAAGCTAAGCCTTTAAATGGGGGTAGAGTTAAATATTCTTGTCCTCTATCTGTGTCGATTTAATTATTTATCAAGCGCTCTTTAAAAGGCTGGCCGAGGGTTCATTCAGTGGACCTTTTAAAAATAGTCCAAACATCCAATTAGCATCGCGAGTGAAGTGCTGCTGCAGCATATCAGGCAGGCATGTCCCCCCAGCAGGCCTTCAAATACTGGTTTGATTCTCCATGCCAGACGCTGTATAGCCAAGGGGAAAATTAATCTCCGAAATCAGATAACGGCTCCTCAAAAAAAGTTTGAAATGGCTGCATGAGAGGAAATATCAGCTTTAGAGTTGCATCCCGTGAAATGATTATATCCTAATTGTGAAATGTGAGATTTGCTGTGAGTGTTGAAACTGGGAAAACTGTGTTTTTAGTGCTGTTAAAGATATTTCAACACTGAGAGACAATTCACTATCCATAATTTAAACTCAGACTTGTGTATAGAGTTCAAACATTTAGCCGATTAGACTGTTGTCAGGCTATTAAATAGGTGTTATCAGTTGCTATAAGCACCATAGATGTGGGTCAATAGGGGCCTACTACACCCACTAGTAGGTTTTATCATCTATTGACATGGTAGATCACCAAAAGAAGGTATAAAACAACACAACAGCGACCCCTAGCGACTGTAGTTATGACAGGAGCAGAAGAGGAAGTCAGGTGCTGTAGTATAGACAGCGTGAAACTCCATATAGGTGGGTGTCGGGGATAATGCACAGGAATTTTGCCCAGGAGGTTCACATCCTGTGTGACACTTTTGCTTACAAAACATGATGTTTGTCCCTGAACTTGACTAAGTACTTTTGTTACCTAAACCTAAAGAATTCTTTTTGATCATGTTCAAAACAAAATGTTTCATTCAACGTGTTACTTTTAGGTTTCACTTTCACTTTTACAATTTAAAAAGGCCTAGTAGCAACACAGTCTCACAGCAGTTGGTGAAATAGTCACGAAATGTAATCTATTTCTACGCTCAGCACGACTTTCAACAATGTATTTTTCATGCGTTTTCCTACGAATGTCCAGCAACACGTGTCAACGCGTTCAGTCTTTTCAAAATAAAACTACTTAGTTAGGTTTAAGATCGGCTTGGTTAGGCTTAGGCAACAAAACTTAGTTAGGTTTAGGAAAATATCGCAGTTTGGGTTAAAGTAACTCCGGAAGTGCTGTAACTTAAGTATGTAAGTTGACAAATAAATCAATGTTGACTTGTGGTTTCACACGGGGTACGAACACCGGTCTCATGGACGAAAGTCCTGTGTTTTTTAACCCAAACGTCAACCTCAACCGCCTCCTTACCTCTCTCTCTCTCTCTATACTTCCTGCTTCACAATTATATGGATTACATACGAATTGATTTCCTGCTTACCATCACGAAAAAAAATTGAAATTCGTGACTATGTACGTACATGAATCAATACTACTACTTCACAAACTGCTGTGCGACTAGGCTGGTAGTAGGCCCCAAATGAACAACATCTATGGTGCGTATAGCGACTGATAACGCCTGTTTAATGGCCTGATAACAGTCGAATTGGGTGGCTAGTTTGTGCATTAAATCGAAGCCTTCCTGCAAGCCAATACAGAACATGCCTCTGGATCAGCAACCAGTGTGCATCATGCAGCTGTGAATAACCTGGTGAGGGAAACAGTTGACGAGAGGGTCATTGGGCTGCATGGCACTGCGAACGTGATGGTGCCACCCCCAGTGACAGCAGCAGATGGTGGAGGCCACCCCTGGGGGCTTCCCCCTCAGGACTGCTGGGCAGGGAGACAGAGCAGCCATGCACAAAACACACGGCCACTGATTGGCCCGTTCGTCTTAGGATGCCACGGGCTGATAAGAAGCTGAGAGGAGCAGCGCTTACATGCTTGAGAGGACGTATAATTGTGTTAACTCGGTAGTTTCTCTGGACCCTCCACTCACCCATCACGGGAGATTAGTAGGTCAGTAAATTAGCATTGGCTGGATTGCAATCCTTAAAAGAAATCTAGGTGTCAGCAAGAATCATTTTAGGATTTTGAATGTAGAAGATCATAACATGGACAAAAGATATCTGAAATGATCTGTGCTCCTGCATTTCAAGAATGATTACACACAAGCAAGCAGACATTTCAATAAATTGTGGGAATGGATCGGTTACAATATGTCCATTAGATATTAACTTATGTGAAGCAAATCCACATAAATGAATATTATATTGAGTACATAAACTCTTCAAATAGAAAACGTGTATTTTGTGAATTCATGTGCATTGTAACCAGAATGCTGGGGACCATGATTTAGAGGGTAATAAAGCAAAATTCAGAAGTGCTTACATTTCCACAACTGGAGCTTAAAGCCTTTTGCTGAGACGTCTCCTTTGCTTTATAAGGAGAATCCGGCTTTGCACTCCCTTTAGTGTGAAACTGCAGAGGCACATACATCCGGTCAAACTTTTCAATTACTTGATATTCTGGGTGCTAAAAGGCAGTTTTCCCTTCAAGGCTCCGGCAGTTAATCTCACCAGTGCCAGCGTTAAGGCGATAATCAGGGGACATGTGACAAAAAGCACAAAAACTGTCCCTAAGGGGAAGCGAAAGAGACCCCTGAGGATTTCTCCAAACTGGTGGGGCATCAAAGTGGAATCTGAAAGTGAAGTTTCTAGACTTTTGTTTTGATTCAGCTGCACACAGCCTGCAGAATATCTCTCCACGTTGTGAAGTATTGTGGTCCGACACTATAGTGGATTACTGCTCATTAAAGCTGCAGAGCAGCCACTGGGCTGTGGTTAATACACAAGACTTAATGGCCATTTTCAGTTTCATCTCCTCTCCACTTTTTAGGGGGAGGGTTGTATGCAAGATGACAGACGGCCAGAATTAAAGCCCACAGAGCAGAATTAACTTTTCATGTATTTCCTCCTCGCATCCTTGTTGTTTCTTTTTGGTCGTTGCCTTGCACAGCCTCGGGGCTCGGTTCTTCTTCTGGTGTCTTAATTGCAATTTCATCAAGAATTTAAAGCCATGTAGCCTTCTCCTATTCTTGTCACTGTCGCTCCAAACTAGTTACCGCTGAAGACTTCAAGGGTATTTAAAACAGCTATTGTGTGTCATGAGATAAGTCAGGAGCAGCTCGGGGAAGACTCACTTTCATCATTGTAGTACTGCCGGACCTGCTCTTCCCGCTTCCCTCTCACTCTTCTCTTTCATGGCTTTATCACTCAAAGGCTCAAGCAGCTCAGCAGAATATAAATGAACACGAGCTGTGAGATGCAGTGGGAAGAGGGAAAAGGTCGAGACAAAAATTGCATGTGCACATCAGCGTTGGGACTTTTACAACTGACTGCTCTTTTATGCTTCACACCGTTCGGTTCGGTTGCGTTGATGCAATATGAAAATTTCACATTGTAGATTCAACACCCATGTCCATGACGAATGTGGGGATCTTGAGATGTAGAGTTGTGCGGGTGCGTGGGTGTGTTTTTTTGAGTGTGCATGCGAAATGTAATGTTACTTATATCACATAAGATAAGGCTTTTATTATGGCGAGAGTTTGTGTTCAAGCTAAAGTTTGACATCTTGGGAAATGTGATTATTTTTTTGCTTTCTGGCAGAAAATTAGAAGAAAAGATTGTCAATCCTCTCATTTAACTCTCAGCAAGAAAAGCGAATAAGTGTATTTCCCAAAATGGCAAAATCTTCCTTTACGGTTATAGTTCACACACGCACACACACACGGGAGGGAGGGAGGGAGTTACTCTCCCCCACAGAAACACTGCTCCTGAACTCCCTGAAAAGCCTCGCTTGAAGTCCCGCCTTTTCTTCCGCAACGTGGTGATGTCACCAAGTAACACATTTGCATAACACCTGCCTAGCGGCTAGTTTGGCACACCCTCAATTAAAGCTATTTAGAGCGGAGCTGGAGCGGAGTCTGAAGAGTTTGGTTCGGTTGACCGATCAGAAACAGTGGGCCAGCTGACCAATCAGAGCAGACTGGGCTTTTCGGTAGGAGGAGGAGCTCAAACAGAGCGTTTCAGACGGAGGGTGAAAAGAGGTGCTGCAGCACAGCCAGTATAAGAAAAATAAAGTGGTTTTTTTTTTCAACATTAAAGCGTGTAAACATGTTCAAATACAAGTATGCACCTGAAAATAAGCATAAAAGCTCCTCTTTAAGCTTAAAACAGCATCTTTCCTCCCTCACCTCCTCGTGCACACACACGGACACTTCTACCGACCATATGCTTCACACAGATTGTTCACACTGCTGACATTTCTCTTCTCTCGCCCTGTTTTTCTTTCACACACACACTCACACACAAACAATGACTCATGAATAAAAGCACAGCGAGAAGAGACAACTCACACACAGCTGCACACACTTACAAATAAAAAGAGGCACATATGCAGTGTATGTGTGTGTAGAAACATGACAAAAAGATGACATGATTAGGCATTTTTTTCTTTTGTAAATGATGCATTCCGCTGTAATCAAGAAATTATGTGGGGAAAAATCTGCACCCGCCACTCTAAATATGTCTTAATATGAATGACAGCGATCATTGGCAGCCATCTATCAGGCTGGACCATATGTTGCTTTGGGTGGGGAGGGAAAGAGGGCTTACCACAAAGCCTGCCTTATCCTCTGGCATTACAGTCTCTAAGAAAGGATTTACTCTTTAATTCTTGATTAGATAGAATTTTCTCCCCAGTGTGCAAGCACACTGGTGCACAGAGCAGAGATAACCTGCCCTATTGGGACGGTGTGTGTGTGTGTGTGTGTGTCCTTTGGCAACGCTCCTGAAACACACACACACTCACATATAAAACAACCTGCAGCCCCCTGGCGTGCCATCTCATTTAGCGCCTGGGCTTTTAACACATT
Organism: Sebastes fasciatus; assembly: GCF_043250625.1. Taxonomy (NCBI): domain Eukaryota; kingdom Metazoa; phylum Chordata; class Actinopteri; order Perciformes; family Sebastidae; genus Sebastes; species Sebastes fasciatus. Next base: position 22,699,625 of record NC_133813.1, on the reverse strand, counting down.
GTGATAGGGCTATTATTAGAAGCGATGAATTATCAATCAAGAATTAATCCTGATTGATGTGTTTTCCCCAAACTGGAAAAGGACCACACTCACTATTTGTTTTCACCTCTGTGATGAGAGAAAGTGGTTCTTTCAGGTTTTTTCTTCAGGGGATTGACATGAGAGAAGACTTTTTTTTCTCTTTTTTCTGATCGAACCTACTCAGGACGTGAGGGTACCGCTGAGGAAGACATTCATTTATTTAGTTCCTTCACCCATTTATCTTCCTCCCCCTCGTCTCTTTGCCTGACTGGCTGCATGCTGAGCTGACTGGCTGCCTGGATGGTTGGCTCCCCCTCTCGCTGGACACTCACTGGCAGTTAACTCACGCACTGCGTGAGCTCCGTTGAGGCTGGGCTGGAGAGAGACACTCGGGCTGCTCTGGCTTTGGAAAGTGGGATCTCTGCTTTAGGTTTCTCTCTCTGTCTGGTTTTGGTGGACTATTAGATGAGAGACAGAGGAAATCTCTGGCTCGGTCTCCTCCAGCACTGACACTGACCATCACTACTGTGCTGCATCCATGACTTTACATACCTGGCTGGTGTATGGGCTTGGATTTATCTTGGTTTGGGCACTCTGCTTGAAACAGGGTGAGTAGGATGTATTATGGTATTGAAATCTGTAGTGCATGGAGACATATGCATGCGTGTGTGCAATAATCTTCACTTAAAACAGCCTTTTACAGGCAAAGTAATCAATTTACAGCCATAATATGATGTATATACTGAAGTATCAATACTGTAAAAAAGCAACTTTAAACATTTGCAATATATTAAAACAACACAGCAGTTATAGAAAATAGGCTGGTGAATGTTCCAGACCTGAACCAGCCGGACGGATCACATTAATATAATGAACGACCATGTTGAAAAGTGATTCCAATAAATATTCCTTTTGTTCTGCACATAATTGACCTGGGAGTTCAAATCTATGCCTCCCAACAATAGCTGATATCCATAGGTGGCAGACTAAATTTCCCCACAGAGCAATAACGATTGACCTGATTCGACTTGGCTGCAACCTTTGTTCCACTCGGGGCCAAATCAGAAGGAATTGGGGCGATGTTGTGCTGCTTTGCTTGATTCATATCTCGGTGTTTGGTCTGAGTCAGATCACCTCTGATCCCAGCTCCACACCAGAGGAGTGAGGCGAGCTCCCCGGGCATACTAATGATGATCAATAGGGCAGCATCCACGAGGCAACACATAGCTGGATGTAAATAGAATTGCAGTGCATTATAAACAAGTATCTGATTTTCAAATTCATGTTGTTTCTGTTTAAAATTCAACAGGACTTTAATACCATAATAGAACACTATTAAATACCTATTATATATTACATAATGCTTGATGAATCATCTTGCATTCATAATTAGTTCCTAATATGTTCTAAAAGCTCATTTCGAGCACAGCCTCATTTACAGACATAACAAAATGTAACGAGACAGACGAGCAGTGGCAACCTTTCCTAAATTAAATCCAAATGTTCTTATGATAATCCTTAAAATCCTTTTTGTTTGTCCGCTTATGCCGCTTACTTTTTCTTTCCAGCTGTCTTCCTCTTAAAACATTTCACATAAAAAATGCACAATATCATAGTCTAATGGATGTAATTGGCTCAGCGTTGAAATGCAGATGAGCTTCACTGGCAAATTTGCATTCTAAATGTGCTCAATACCAATAATTGATCAGATTAGATTTAGGTCACAATAGATTTTGATATATTCAGAGTTAATCAAGATTTGCAATGTCTACCAGGAGAGGATCTGGTTATTATAAATTGCCATGTGCTGTGAAAGCTGAATGTGTTTCCAATATGCCCTCATTATGTTGCCAAATGCTCATATGTTTTCATGTAACAACACAACGAACTGATAGATCAGGTTGTTTGCCAGATGTAAATGAGCATTCCACTGCTTTGTATTTCCACAACCATTACCAGCTCTAATGACATACTCCAATATTTATAGCTGTGACTGCATGGTGTATCACCAGCAAGGGACACAGCAAAGGCTGGCATGTGCTCTCTGTCCCTGTGGGGCTTTACATTGATTCCAGCAGATTTCCAAAGTGATTTTTGTAAGAGCATTTGCCCGGGATTAGTTTGCTCCTGAAAGCTCCAGCAGAGCTTTTGGTGGGGCTATTTAACCGAGCAGCGGCGGCGGCGAGAGGCTGGCGGCCGACCTCCGTCTACGGGCCTGCACAGATAAAGAGGCAGGATTGGTTACAGCCAAAGCTGATCTTCCATCTTGTGTGTGGGATTTAGGAGGTCAGGTACAGGTGTGTCAGGGGTCTGAATTCATGGACAATCCCTTTAAGCTCTGGTGGATTTGTTCTGTTTAGGCTTAGCCTCTTGAGAGAGTTAGACAGTGAGACAGTGGCACGGGACGAGAGGGAACGAAAGATGAAAGAAGCCTTTTTATTTCTATAAAGATGTGCTTTAAATTCCCCACTGTATGATGATCCAATGTGTGCCAGCTCCTCATTTAGCAGCACATGCAGGGACCAAACCTATCTTGGCAAATGATCATGATGATTTTTAGGCATCAGTTGAGACGGAAAAGCAAACAACATAATCTAGCTGCATGTTGATTTAGTCCCTCTCGAGTCCCTCTCTCTGTGCGCTGTAGCTTCCACCACACCACTTATAGGGTGCTGAGTGGTAGAGACACGGCTTTGAGATCACAAGCTGGAGCTGGCAGGCAGACAGCTTGGGATGGGGTGGACTACTGAGGGTGAGTCACCCTTAAGCACAAAGCTGGAAGAAGAAGAGAAGAGAAGAGAAGAGAAGAGAAGAGAAGAGAAGAGAAGATGATAAACAAATGTCAAACTACAAAGCAATGGTCCTTCCTTGAACTGTGACATGTTTAGGGGGAATCTTGATGCCTTTGAGATGTACTTCTCTTGAAATACTATGCAAGATGCTGCTTTCAGTTGAACTGAAAGATTATGTTTATGTGCTGTTGTTGCTTCAGGAAGAAGGACTATGATGCTGCAATTTAAGTCTACATCTCTGGTTGTTATAAAGATAATTTAAAAGGTACAGTGTCCAGGATTTGGCAGCGTCTAGTGGTGTGGTTGCAGATTGCAATCAAATGAGTACCCCTCCGCTCACTCCTCTCTTTTCAAGACTGAGGTTATGTGAGCCGCCGAGTGTAAACCGTGGTAACAACATTCGCCTCACTCAGAGGCCATCCTTACCGTTATAACACTACTTTAGGAGCAACAGAAGTCAGACGACAGCTCACGGTGCGACCGTTTTGCACTCTGCTGCTCACGATACCGCAGTACCAGAGAACTATGGTTGCCTTCAGGTAACGTAAAAACTGCTCCAAGCCCCCGGGAAGAGTGCCGGTCATCGATCCCAACTTTCGTAGTGGCCAAATGGCGGTACTGCAACTTCTGTGTCAGTCACATGATGCATTGGGCCCAAAAATACTTTTACCCATAGACTTACATTGGGAAAGAGACGTCTGTAACTCAGCGGATAATATTTTTTGAGGTGAATCAACTTCCCAGTACGAACACCTAAATAGCCCTTATTTAAAAAAAAAAAATGTTTTTAAAGTTGTAAAATGAACTAATAGCCGAATCCAGAGTTATTTCCCTTCCTCCATTCATGTGAATGAGACCCAGACCGAGGCCGGAGCACAAGCCGTGACGACGGCGTGACGACGGCGTGACGACGGCGTGACGACGGCGTGACCCCGTGACCGAGTCATGTGACCGAGCGGACGCTACTACGCGTGTTCCATGTGCCTCAGATCCGGGTACTTTTCCAGACGGAAGTCGAGCCATTTAGGCTTCATGCGCCACTGGGCAACTTTCATAGGAATGAACGGGGCCCGGCTCCAACGCTGCATCCAGTTCTCTTAATACATCCATGACTTGCTCCCTATGTAGATATGAAGGACTCATTCTAACCTAACAAAAACACAACGATGCTTAGTTCCAGACACTACTGAAAACATAGTTATGAATATTATATTCCATTTCTGCTAATAGATCCCCCCCAAAACACACTGTCCTTTTAAATTTGAATCAGATGCTATTTACATACATTTGGAGTCCCGGCTACATCAAAGTCAAGTGCCTGTTTGGGTTTCAACTTGGAAAACTTTAGCTCTGAAGCAACAGTATCACTATTACCAACATGGGTGGGTCTGATTAGGTTGGATGTCTTCCAGCAGCAACAGACAGTTTTATTTAATGTGATGCCAAATACTTTTGATGCACCAGCCTGCATAAAGAGAGAGTATACATAAATGTGTCATCAGGAGCAAATTAAGGGGAATAGTCTTGAAATTCTATTACAACATATTTATACAGTATAATGCTATGTTGCAGACAAGCTGATGCAACCTAATATGACCTACCTTTTTTATGATCTTTTTATGATGCTCATGCTTTATGTTATATCAAGTGCTGTCATATATGGTTGTTGATATTTTCTAGTCTTTATTGCTCTTCGTGCAAAGCAAATTTCCCTAGGGGCACTAAAGGTTTCAATCAGTCCTTCATTTGTTGCAAAGTTTTTTTGGAGTCTTTATGTTTTTACACTCCACATATCTAAATGTCCTCCCCACTTGAAGGGTTTTTAACTGGATGTAGAATAAAGTCAAAGGCTAATCTTTTCAATTTTCAAATCGTTCCTCTTATTATGTTAAAATGAAATGTTTACATCTTTATATTGATAATCATAATGGTGGTGTGAGGAGCTCCCAGGGGGTCATAGGTCCTGTGTGGATCTCCTGCCTGTAGTGCATACAGTATGCATGCTGTATTCCTTCTATAGCCGAAAAGTAGCATCAAAGGTGCCATTGCTTATGCACCCCAGTGGTTTTACATGCACATCATCTTAAATTACACCCTAACAAGTTGTCCTGTGCTGTCCTATGTGTCCAATGCAGTCCAGGGGCTGCAGTGCTATGGCTGTAACATCATCCAGGGCCAGAGGTATGTGGACGTGGGCTGCTCCAACCCAGAGGTCATCACCTGCACCCACTCACACAAAGGCTTCAAACACCGCTTCTGCATCAAGACAGAGAGCAGTGAGTAAACCTCCATGACCAATATTTAACGACTAATAAACGTAATTTTCTCTTCATCCTCTAACTCAGCGACTTAATGCATCTGAAGAATATTCATGGTGGAGTGGAAGACTATTAAATCATGATGGATTCACTCTGGCGTGCCACTGGACATTGGCATAATCATTTTTAATCATACTTTCATGTTAATGTTCTTTGTCCGCTGATGTGAATATTCTATTGCTCCCTGCACTGAGAGGAGAGTTGGTTACATAACCCTACTTTAGTGTGCTTTGATGAGTAAATTATAAATCATCCCTTGTTTGATGTTAAGTCAAACGGAGGATGTGGACACCCATGACAGGAGAGTGATGGTCAGATGAGTGGCTCTGCTGATATCCATGGAAGCGTGGAAGATCCAGCTGTTCCTTCGCTTGATGTCTTAAAGGATCCACTCATGTTGAAAGGGCTGATGAGGCACCTTTTCCATTTGCTCGGAGAGACAGAGAGCTCAGAAAAAGACTGACGACGGCCCGTCAGAATCAGTATGACAAGCACTTGTCGGTCAGAAACTCGAAGCGGTGTCTTGGCAGTAATCTGTGGCCGGTCAGCCTGTTAATCTTCGTGTGACCCCGCCAAACCCAAATCTAACAGATGCTGGTGAAGTTCCATAAGAGTCTTAGAGTTCTTGTCCCCTTTGTCCTCAGACACAAGACATCTGTCCTTAATCCATAACAAGTCCTGTGCCCTTCACTCCTGGACAATGTCCTCTCACTTTTCTGCTGCCTTCAACCTATAACTGAAGTGAAGATTCTTGACAGGCAAAAAAAAACATATCTCGATAGCCATGAAGCCAGGCTGATCTTTTCAGATTGGCCTCACCTAAGACTTGATCATTCTTGATTTTCAGCCTTAGGGGATTATAAATGACCAGCGATTTGGGTCTGCTACAGCTCCTACGTTGTAAAAGTGAAAGTGAAACTTAAAATCAACACGTAACATGTTTTAAAACTACATGAAACGTTACGTTTTGAACACAAACAAAAAGGCATCTTTAGGTTTAGGCAACAAAACCACTTAGGGCATTTTCACATTAGGTACGATTGATCCGTACCGTGCCCGAGTACGATTGCCCCCACCCTCCCCGCTCAGCTTTCACATTAGTAAAGTTGTTCCGTACCAAAGTGCACTTGCGTCATCACCCACGTGTATTAGTTTATGTTGAGATCAGCTGTTCTAGTGGCAGAGCATCGTAAAACACTTCACAAGCTTTGTTAGAAGTGGGAACCGAACGTCTCATATCTTCCACAGAGATAAACAAAACATTCATTTTTAACCTGTCAAAAAAAATTTAAATGATTAATTCAGAATCATAATCATTGTTTTCAGGAAAAGTCATACTTTTATTCGGCACATTCCTAAAAGCTCTGTGGATGTATTATTATTATTATTTTTAAATCTTTGTGTACATAAATTTTTTATAAATAAGACCTTTAAATGTGCAAATTAGGCATTATCTAGAGCAAATTTAAGAGAAATATACAGACGCAAATAGACAAAAAATAAACATGTAAATGTGTATTTTGGATGTTTTCTTTCCACTTATCTGAAAGAAGACATGTTATGGAAGCAAAATAGCCCCACAATCTCTAAATTGACCAGTGCATGAAAAATAATGTTTTTGCCTGGGCTGTCTCCCCTTAACAATCTTATCACACCTTAATAACTTTGACAGATGACCTATTACAAGAGGGTATCTGTGGATATCAGAGAATAACACCCACGGATAAAAGGTGCTTTGGATATCAAAGAAAGCAGTACTGACCGTCAGAGATGCTGAACATGGTCTCAAAGGCTTGGTGTGTTTCAGCAAAAGATGGACGTTCTGAGGGGTTCCACCTCCAACCTGACAGGAAGGCAAAAAATAAGAATTAAAACATCCTTCCAATAGAATAGAGACCTCTAATCATATACTGAATAGATGCTAAATTTGCAAAATAGCAAAAAAAATCTCAAAATTGACCAGTGGATGAAAAATGTTGTTTTTTGCCTGGGGTGTCTCCCCTTAAATAAAGACGTTTGTGGCAATGCTTCTCCAAGTTACATGACTTTAACAGGACAAAATGTTCTATTTGTCAGAGACTTGGTTTCCCAGCTGTGAAGACATACCCTGTGTGTGCCTTTAAGATGTCTAAATGTCTCCCTCATTACACACTTGCAGTATTTGGTGCTTACTTATGCTTTTTTTTCTTGCTGAGCCAAACAACAGCTCGTCACTCTCCTCTGACTGACTGACTGACTGTCTCCCACCCCCCCCCTCCTCATGTCCCTCCAGCGGCCCTGGGTATCGTCCTGACCAGCGGTTGTGCCACATCCAGACACTGCCAGCAGCACGAGCTGCCAGGGGTGCGCATCCACTGCTGCGACTCAGACCTATGTAACAGGGCCCCCTCCTGGCACCCGGGCACACTGCACTACATCTGTGCACTGTTCAGCCTCTTGCTGCTGAGGATGTGGTTGTGATGCAGAGTCAATCTGGAGAGGAACATAACACCAGTGGACTATGGGGCGGGGGGGGGGGGACAACAACTCTTCTCTTAGCTGCTCATGTTTAGGGCTGAATGAGAGTTTCACTCAGTGTGGTTTTACTGGCGAGCACCTTGAAATAGTAGCTTTTGTCACATTGTTAGCTCGGACTTACAGTCAGAGCGATGGCAAAAATAATCCTGTGATTATGTTTGATCAAAATTATGATGTAGCAGCTTGCAGTCATCAGTAAAAAAAAATTGCACATCCACTCACTGAAATGTAGCAGAGTATATGGGATATTATGGGACATTTGTTGCCATGAAAGAAAGAGCTTTGTTAGAGTCATCAGTTTATAAAGAAAATGTTAAATTTTCTCTGTTGAAGAGTTAATTATCTTTCTCAAGATCAGATCTTTGTTGTGCCGTATGATATTTTAAAGTCTATTTACTTTGCAAAATTGAAGATATTTTTTTAGTTTGCTGTCCAGTTCACCAGGTTATAAGCTTGGGGAAACACACTGCATGTGGTTCTATGTAGGATTGTAAAGAATATTGTACAGTGAAAGCATGTAATGTTGTGAATTACTGTATTAAAATGTTTCATATTTTTCAAAAGAAAAAATGCTTTGAACTTGATTATTTTTTCATACTAAGACACACCATGAATGTCACACATGTTACACATAATCAGAGCAAATTAAAATGACTTGGGATTCACGTGATGATGAATGAATTAAACTGTGTTAAACAGTAGGCCAGCTGATAGAGTGCTTTTATGTGCATATGAAAATGTGTGAAGCTGACAAGGAATAAATAGAAATAAATAAATAGAATTAAACAGAAATAGAACAACTATAATGGGCTGATACCACATATAAGGTAAGCTAATATTCACCCCTGGGCATTTATACAATTACATTTATTATTTTCATACAGGCATTCCATAGAGGTTTCTACTAGTTTAGTATCATATACTTACACTATATGTTTTGTATATCATAAACCTGTCATACACAAAACTATTAGCCCATACCAGCCAATAAAATCAGAGTAAAAGTGGCAGCACTGCTGGAGCAGAAACGCTGTCTACACGAGGACATTTTGGTGTCCAGCTCCAAATGTTTAATAAACAGCTCAGAGTTCCTTTTCCTTATGCTGATTGTTTGCATGTAACAAATGTGTAATTCTCTCTAAAAGTAAAAGACATTTTTTTTTTCCAGTTAACACATTAACAGATTTGAACCTGGCTTCAAAAGTTTGATTGTACAAACACTTGGGGAAAAAAAACAACAACGAACTAATACAATGGAAAAAACAGTAATAGGGCCTATATATAGAGCCATATCTGAATGGAACAGTTTGCTATGCTTTATATCTCAAGAATATATAAAAAAAATGAATTAAGAGACTGCTAAATTCTTGAAGAGGACTGGTCTGCCAAATATTTTTTTTTAATTCCTTTGCAGTATGGATGTTCAAATGAACAGAGATTATTATTTTATTTACCCGTCAACCCATTTTGATTGTTCTATTTTAATGTTTTGATAGCCTATGTATGTTTTGATGCAATTTTAAAATGGATGCAATGGTGATGTTCTAACTATATTATTTACTCATGTATGTAGTGTAAATGCAAACATTTTTATGTATTGTATTTGACTATGGACCCTTGGAAGAGTAGTTGCTGCTGAAGGAAACAACACACACTTTAATAGGCTACTCTATCAAATAGTAAGCACAACTACAATCCAAGTATACCTTTCTGTAGGCCTATAAGGCAAGAATACCTAATTATACATTTCTTATGTATATCTCGATCAAAAGATTAAGTATAAGTTAAATCCAGATATTTAATGGTTTGAACTGTCAAGTCTGTACACAATTAATTATAAATGTAGAAAACATTACACACAAATGGCACAAACCTAGATTTTCAAGAAGAGGGCATCACTACAGGTGTCACTGCAAATATTCTATTACAAATTATATATGAAAATGAAATTGATTACATCACATATAATTTATTGTAGGCCTACTTTACCAACGAGGCAAAAGTGAGCATGGGTCACATACCCCCGCTCACTGCTTGACCCCTACTAAAGTAGGGCCAAAGGTTTTGCCCTTTTGGAAACATTTCTAAAATTTTGGGCACCCTGGACTTCTAACTCTCAAAAGGCACAACTAAACCACACTGTCAACCATCATACCAAATTTGAAGTTCCTAAGTTAATTAAAGTTGGTTAAACGGACGGAAGGACGGAAGGACGGACATGCGGAGTGCTATATACCCCCCGACTACGTTGTTGCGGGGGTATAATAAAAAATCTATCTGTCATGACATATTTAAGTTCAGATCATATCTAATGTATTAAACATATCTAAATTATAATTTATATTGTACTTTAAAATGCTTCTGAATTTCAGTAGGCCTATATTCAATTGGCAGATAAAATGTTTACCAGTATACCATCTACCTGAGCTCATTTTGTTGTCCTAACGCATCCAACATTGATACTAGGGCTGCAACTTATGATTATTGTCATTATCGATTAATCAGTTAAGTATTTTCTTGACTAATCATTGTAAATGTAAAATGTAAAAATGTTAAATTTCATAAAATAGTAAAAAAAATGGCCCATCACAAAATATCCAGAAAGCCAGCTACGATAATACGATACGATAATACTTTTTATTGTCAGACAGGTTTGAAGTTTGTCTTGCATCACAGCGGCACCATTTGCAACATCACAGAAAGGACAAAAAAGACAACTAGGCATACACTGGGTTAGATGGATCTACTAGGGTATCACATAGCCTATCTCAGGGGTCGGCAACCTTTACTATCAAAAGAGCCATTTTAGGCAAAAACATTTTTTAAAAATCTGTCTGGAGCCACAAAACATTTGAGCATTGTGATGAAGGTAATACAGTTTATAGTCTAAGTATATAGTATATAAGTCTAATGCAGTGAGGGCCAAAGTGCAAATGTGCTACGGAGTATTAGGGACACATTGAGGGAAAAAACAAATCTGAGATTTCCAGAATTAAGTCAGAATATTACGAAAAAAAAAAATCGTAATATTACGAGAATAAATTCATACATTTACGAGAATAAAGTCATAACTTTACGAGAATAAAGTCATAAGTTTACGAGAAAAAAAGTTGTAATATTACGAGAATAAAGTCATAACTTTACGGAAAAAAAAGAAAATAACACGTAAAATTACTACTTTATAATATTATGACTTTATTCTCATAATATTATGCCTGTATTCTTGAAATCTCAGATTTTTTTTTTTTTCCTCAATGTGGCCCTAATTCTCCGTCGTACCATAGACCTACAACAATGATAAATAAACATGAAAATGTAAACAAAAAACAGTTGTTCATTTCCATTTTAAAAAAATCCACAGGGAGCCACTGGAGAGGAGCTGAAGAGCAGCAGGTTGCTGACCCCTGACCTATCTGAATCAGTCTGATCTGGTCATCCAGGTCTTCCTCAAAGGCTGAAACAGTAGCCTATAGTGCCCAGCATCCTCTGAACCCAGGCCAATCAGGTGTAATCAAATCTCTGAACACCTTGTATCGCATTATTTCATAGTCTGATAGGGCACTTAATCAGTATTAAGATAAGATAAGATGCACCTTTACTAATCCCCAGGAGGGCAATTCAGGTGTCAAAGCATCAACATCAGCAAACAGAGTGAAACACAGGAGAGGGAAAAGGTATACAAAAAATATAAAAACAATACTAGAGATATAAAAGTATGTGCAATAAATAAATGTAATATGTGCAGTCTATAAAGTGGTATTAAGTGGTATAAACCAACCAGCACAGTATGCATGAACACACCTGTGCAGGTGAGGTGTGTTGCTCACCACGAAACGATGAACTCACCGACAAATCTCCGCATATGATGCTGCTCTTTGTCCCAGCAGCCCAGCAGCCCAGCAGCCCATTGTAGAGAGCGGAGGAAACCCTGTGCAGAGCAGCAGCCATCTTGGACAGGCAGAGATCAGACACTTGAGTCAGGATAACCTGCAGTCCTCCTCTGAGCAGCTCTCCAGCACACCGCGAGACACACGGACTACCTGGTAAGGACAGGAATACCCGATCACACTCATACACACACGAGAGAGACACTGGTAGTTCAATAATGGAGCTGTTTATCTCGCCTGTGTCAGCAGGCTAATTGGCAAGCTAACGAAGCTAGCTCGCTAACAGATGGCGAACACTAGCTTGTTTTTATCGTTAGCTTCCAAGAAAGGGATGTGTTGCACGTGAAACTGCTAGAAGATACTGTTCTAGGAGAGAAAAGACTTGCTTGGGGATGACATAACATGAGTTGACAAAGTAACTAAGCAACGTATTTACCATTAATCCAGCTAGCTTACTGGCTAACTAGCTAGCATGCTATAGCCAGCTGGGTTTGGTGGCTTTTTGTGAAATGATGCAGAAGCCTAGTTAATTTGAGTTAGTTACCGTAATTAGATGACACTGACTCTGTTGTGTGTGTGCTGATAGATAGAGGCAATCTACTTAACGTCTTGTGATTTATGCTATTTGTTGTCAAGGTGTCAGCTAAGCAGCTAAGCTAAGCTAAAGTAAAGCTAAATGCAAATAACACATGCCTGTAGCACTTCATAAAACAAACCAAGACTAATACTGTTAAACAATTACAGCTCCAATTGGCAAAGAAAGATGAATCACGTGTGAACTGTTTGTGTGTGTCTGCTAGACAGTATTTCCAATAACATGTACATCACTGGTGCTCATTTCTTACAAGTGTTAGCCTCCTGATCTGGTAAACATGCAGGCCGAGTTGGTGGAGATGGAGCATAAAGAGAAATAACAAGGCCAGCACTCAGTTTATTACTCTCCTTGACAATAAATAGCTGGCTTAACGCACACTTAGCTGTCAAAACAGCAAGATGTAGGGCCGTGATTGTTATCAGACAACGATGGCAATCAACCCAGTAAATGGTAGGTTGTATTTCCTCTATTGCTTAGTAGCTTTTTGTGTGCTAACTAACTAAACAGCAGAGAATTAACCAAAGCGATGCTGTCTGTCACTGTGTAAGCTAAAAGCTAGCCACCGTCGTCTGGGAGCAGTGCATGACGTTACGGTGTCAAACAAGAGTCAACATCGGACACTCCTGTGGGGTTTGTTTGGATTTGTTTGGATTTGTTTATGCACACAACCATCCTTTTAATCCTGGTTAATAATAAAGAAGTGATCATCTGTAGTTGTCCTTACAGTTAATTCCTTAGCTAACTGTGTTTAGCCTCCTCTTTGGCTGTACTTACCCAAACAACAGATGTGTGTGCGCTGTAAACAGAAGTCGTGCGACAAAAGGAGATCCTTTATGTCTTAAAAGGGATTTAAATTTGGATAGATTTTCCTTTTAATCTAACATAAAATGCTGCATCATTTCTGTTTTCTTGTGCCAGTACACTCCATATTAGCAAGCTTGATCTGAAACTTGAATAACACTATAATACATGCTGATATATTGTATTGATTTAATCATATAAATTGTGTAAAAACATCCTAAATTCGATTTGTAAACATTGTGAAAGTGTGCTCTGTGTCTCGCCAGTAAACGGTAGTGATGATCTCATTATGTTGTTTACAGGGCTTGGAAAGGAGTCACATGATTTGAATAGTGGGCCTCAACATCATTGAGGCACTGTGACTATATGTGTGTCATGATGTGACTATGTTATGTGTGGCATGATTTCCTGATAGCCCAGGTTTGAGTCGTGCATCCTGCCCTGTATGGGAAGTGGCTGTTGAGAGGAGGAAAAGGCAGTGACAGTGTGTTGGTGGAGTAACGGAGTAGTGCTGAGACTGCAGTCTGGTCACATGATTTTGACTCGCCTTCTCCTTGATGGGATACTCATGGGGTTTACTTCCATGTAATGAGCACAAAATGCTGAAAGAGGAGGATCAGAACTGAATCACATTTTGTTTTGACTCTGCTTGGGGATACCTTCTCTAATAGCTTTCCTTCCAGAGCACTAAAAACCATCACACTGGCTATAGAGATGCCACACAAGGAATCATGTAACAGAAAGCAGCCTGGAAAAAGGCTCAAAAGCCTCAAATATTACTCTTCAGCGTCGTCCTAAATCGCATACTATGCACTACAAACTCAATAGGTGTACTATTGTTCAACATACTTTTTTGTGAATAAACAGTAGTATGCATCTTTTCGGATGCACTGAACAGTAATTCACATCGTCACTTCCTGAGAGCCTCCTTGCTGGTTGGAGACGTATAACCATGGTAACCCATGCCAATGTCATGTGACCAGAACAAAGCAGAGTAGCAAAGGGAAATCTTATACTTAAAGTTAAATTGAAGTGTTGTTGGAGTTAAAGAGATGTCCGTCAACGCGTTGTGGGATATTTATACCGCCGTAGTGTTCCGCGTTGCATACTATTTCACCAGAAATAGTATGCAATTCACAACTCCAGACTATGTGGAAGTCATGTTGTCTAAAAAGTGGCCAACTTAACCAAAACATCACTTGAATTAATGCATTAAGTGATAGGGAAAAACATAAATCATACTAATGTCATCACTGAAATCAGCAGCTGTAGCATTGTAGTGTAAAAAAGCTTGTGATAGCAATGTACTGTTGTCATTAATGTGGTATCAAAGTTAGCCATGTTTTTAACAAAGTAGTAATAAGACAGATACCCAGATAGTGTATGAAGTTCATACAGACTGCTTTTTTCTTCAGTTAGCTAGTTGCTAATAGCCTGAGTAATTACCAGATGTCAGGTCAAGTTGCAGAGTTTGTGGAGGACTGTGAGTGGGAGCCAAGTCTTTTCTGGGGCTACCAACAAAAACACAGCGACAGCCTGCTCTGGTATCCCTGCAAGTTGTTTACATAAATTATAATAACATTCAGCTTCTGCTGTTATTAATAAGTCATATTTTTTCTTTTTGGAAATTAGAAATACTGAAACATACTTTGAGTTGTCTTAGTTATCAGATTTGATAAGTTATCTCTGAACATAAGTATACTCTACTATTGATGTTGTCATGTTTGATATGATTTTTTGCGTCAGTATGTGCCATCTTGAGGGTACCTGACCCAACACCATCTTTATTAAAGCAAAGCTTTCTATGACACCCTCGTCCTGAATTAACCTTGAGTAAGTTGCCCTGCAGGCCCTCTTCATTTCCTGTCTCCGATCCATTTACATTCACCCACTTAGTCCATTTTCTTATGCTACTGAAAGTCTACACCTTGTTTTCATCCCTGTAAAAGTCCTTTTTCTCTTTACTCGCTTGCTCTATTTTTGTTGCTTTACTCTCAGATTCTCACATCACACCCATCCACATTTCGTCTGGTTGTGTCAGCATTAATATGGCCAGTCAAACACAGTCAATCAACTGCAGATGCAAAAGTATAACACCAGCACCAGGCTCTGATGTGGCACGGTGATTTCATCAGTTTTTTTCACTGAGCTGCAGATCAGAGAAAAGCTCGGGTCTAAGGCCGACCATCTTTGCCAGGGACGTAGAAACCATCAGGCTGCTGAATGATTATGCTCCTGATTGTTAAGCCTGAATTATTTACTTCTCTACTACAGCAGTTACACTGTACGGCAGCACCCGGACACAGAATTACGAAGCAGCCATTATTCAGCACAAATACAACATGGCCTTGAAGTCAGGAGATGGCATTGCAAAGTGAATTATACGGTGAAATTGTTCATGAGAGAAACCGCCTGCTTTCTGAGGCAGCTTCATTGATGTCATACATGACCTGATCATTTATTTATGAACAAATCTGTTCATGATCAAACATAGTATTTGAGTGAATGCTTTTTTGATACAGTAGTGGTGGTGATATTGTGTGGTACATCCCTGCATGCCTTTTTTTTTCCTTCTGTGTGCTGTGAATGGAGTGTGAACAATGAAGCATCACTGGGTATCAGATAGGTGTCAGGGCTATTTTTAGCATAGCTCTGAGCATATGATGCAGGAGGTGTTCTTCTTATGTGCTAAGTGCTACACCGTTTACTTGCAGACAGATTGCGTGCGGTGCCATCTAAATTAGCCAGTGTCGCCCTGTCATTATGAGAAGAGACAGTAAGGGTTGCTTCTGTAACGTGGCCTACTGACCACTGAGGAGATTTCTTCACCCTTATGTGCTAAAAATGATCCATCATCTCACTTCTACATGCCTACCTTAGGGAATTGTAACTATGAATACTGCTAATGGCTGTTTGTGAGCCGGCAAATGCACCTCATACAGTATATTTAATAAATACATGTCACATCGTTACTAGACTGGATTTAAACATTTTTAATTAGACTGAAAATGTTTTGGTCTGTATGTTAAAGAAATAACATGTAATTAAGATGTATTAAGATAGACATTATGGGCGATAATTTTCCCAGGTGTTGCTTAATAATATAGGGATGCACTCACTGTGTGAAAGTGACTGGGATCATTCTGTTATGTGTAAGGCAACGTCAGGCGTAACTTAAACATGGCTTTCTTAACTTTGTAAAATTAAATGTAATAAATTAATGCACAGATGTAAATGTACTGAATTGTTAGTTATTATTAAAATAATAAATCATACACCGGAAACTGGGTAAAAAAATCTAAAATGAACAGGAATTATTTACATTAATTACAAATCAAGTGTAAACCTTTTTAATGTAGCAACAAATTAGTCAAAACTGAAACGGGAAATAAAATTCCAGTACATAATGTATATAGTATACAAACATAGAATTGAATTGAAAAGATCGGCCCCATTGTCACCGATACCCGATCCAGCTATTTAAGTCAGTATCGGCCTGATATCAGATCCAGTATCGGTGCATCCCTAATACCAGACATTCTTCTTACCTCAGTGGCTGCTGAAGGTTCAGTCTTTGTAATCAGTTAGAACTCCATTTTTGTTGGGATCAATAATTGATTATCTACTCGATTTAACGTGTTAAATCTATTGAATGTGTTAAATCGAGTAGATAATATACTCAAATGTACATCCTGGTGTATTTTTTTACAGTATCAGTTAGCTAACAGGTGGTACTCTTCAAGTTTCAACATAGATCTTGACTCTACAAAGAGCTGAGTTTCATTACTTTTGTGGTTATAATATAAAGAGGCATGGACTCATTAAGGATCATTAGCCCAAGCAGTTTGTCCCGCGATCACGAAACTGTTAAAAGTACATGGCTACGGCTGTTTGTTTTCCTGCATTTATTTATGTAAGCTGAGCAGAAATATGAAATGTGTGGGAAGTGCAGTCATAGCACCTCCTAGTTGACTAAGCAAATGAAAAAGTCTTAGTGTTTTGGTTCCTTGTGCAGATTCAGCTGTTGCATCTGAGGCATTTAGTAGGAAGCGATGAGTGAGAAATGATCAGATATGTTGTTTATGGTTTTAATCAAGGTCATACTTGCTGAGCACCATATTTAAAATCAGGTCATTTAAAATTGCGTACTATAATTGGGTAATTACTCGAATGGTTTAACTGGACTGCTCACACAATGTACATAATGTGTTAATTCACATTCCTACTACTATTATTGCTGTACTTTAGCGTGCGTTGATGAAGCGTCTGGCCTTGCTCACATTGTTACAGGACTGTTGTTCTGATAGGATTATGGCTTTGTTGAGTAACACAGGCCCTTACATGACCAATTTAAATTCAGACGTGCACACTACTTGCTGTATTTTTTATTTGCATGCTCAACTTTGATTTTTTTTTAGCCTGTCTTCTAGTATAGTATATGATTTTTGGCACTTGTATTTTAACAAGACATATGTATATAAACTGTAAATGTCATATTTTTTTTTGTCACAACATGCGTTTTAATATTATTATTTTAATAATGTGGAGAGAAAACCTTAATTAAACAAAAATAAGTCCACAGGCTGATATTCAGTAAGCCAGCATGCTGAATGAATCAATGAATGTGGTCATTTTTGGTGACTGTAGTCATTGTAAGATGAAATAATGAACTTCTACTTTTTAAAAAAGCAGAAAAATTGCCTTTACTCTCCGTTTACGTGCCTAAACTTCCCCCTTCTTTTCCTCTTTCAGAGCCACAATGGCCACCGCACCGTACAACTACTCCTACATTTTCAAATACATCATTATCGGTAAGTGAGCAACATTTTTTATGTTTCAATATGTCTATTATAGTCTTTTTTTTCTCCCTTTTGATCTTAAATAAAGCACCCGGTTTCAAAAGATGTTTCTGCATGACTGCATTCATCTGCTGAGAGACCGTAATACTGGACAAACAGGCACATGCATCAGTCCACTGATAGTCCATTCAGATATTCTCGTCTTATTATATCATTTTAACGGCCTGATTACAAAACCAATCACTAATACGTAAGAGGCATACGTAACTGCACTACTCTGTGCTGTTTAGCGTTCACTGCACGTGTGTAATGGATTTTTAAATGCCATTTTAACTTATTAGAATTATGTTCCACCTTTGTTGACATGCTTGCTAACGAGAGGGCTCGAAGTGAACATATTGCTGCTTTTACTTGTGCATACATTTACAAACCGACATAAACAAACACCCACAGCTCTGGGCTATTTACCCTCCTCTTATGTGAAACCTAAAACACCCTGCCTCGACGCTAACAGTCGTCAGTTTGGATCTTAAAGGGGTGTGTAAGTAAGTCTACAAGAGCAGCCTGTGGCGAGCTACTTTACTTTTCGCTCATGCTTTTCTTTCCTTCACCAGAACAGTGAAGGAAACCTTCACAGTTTGGTTTTGAAAAGGGAAGTTTTTAAGGTCTTGTGATCCTGCTTGTTGCGGTCGCACACAGTTTTCTTTTGATTGTTCTCGCTAAGTAAAACAAACAGTGAATGCCTCAACCTTGGTGTTGCTTGGTGCTTTTATCCAAATTACTGATGAAAGCATCAGTAGTCATTCCTAAAATATTGGCACACTTTGAATATCAAGGTATTGAAGGTCAGAAGGATTGATTTTTGGCAATATTATCGACCCTACACATTATGCTTGCCACGGTAGTTGGTGTTACACGATGGTCGGGGATAAACCGATTACATTTCTTGCCCACCGCCATCGTCGTTTTGCTTTTTTTAATATAGAAATAAATCCCATTTAGTTCATTTTAGTGTATCAGCGCAGTGTTATCAATACATAGTGGGACGACGGACGCTACAAACTGAAAGTGTCTGCTCCATACGGAGTCTCAGCTCAGAGTAGCAGAAGTCAGATTTCACAAACACGGGACAGGAGAGAGTTGACGGACACGACGATGGCGGAGGATTTGTCGTCAAAGCTAAAAGCGAAAGCGCCTATTTGGCAATACTTGGGATTTAAAAACAATGCTATAAGGGAACCATAACGTTAATGAGGCAATCCCCATCACAGTCGGTGTCATCATCATTTCTTGTAAAATGTCCGGTGTAATCGGTAACACCGGTGTTGTCGCGAGTTTATTAACCGGTGAGGAAAATGTCCTCACCGTAACATCCCTACTATACATTATATTCAGGTCTTTCTCTGTCTCTTATCGCTCCACATGAAATTTTTAAGTACCATCGCTGACTGTGTCAGAGGGGGTGCTACAACATGCATGGCGGGGGGGCAACACTGCAGGCTTGAATGGATAATTGTTATTCTGTTATTTCCTTGGTTGACCTGAGTGTGTCTCTCTCCCTCTCTCTTTCTCCACACAGGGGACATGGGGGTAGGGAAGTCATGTTTGCTCCACCAGTTCACAGAAAAGAAATGTAAGTGCTGCCCTGATTTTGACTCCCTTCTCGTGTGTGCTTGTGTCTCAGCGTATACGAGGTTGCCAGGTTCAACTGGAGTGTCTAAATGGCTTTAGATTTCTTTATGCGCCGGCGGAAGTCAGCGGCATAGAAGTGGAGTGTGAGCTCAACAGTGAGAGACTCTTCTCCTGTGTGCGAGTCAGCTGCAGCCTCCCATCACCATTCAGCTCCGTTTTGTTTAGCGCTACTATTAGCGAGCCAGATGCTGTGTTCCTCATTCACTCACCACCATCACATCCTGCACACACACACACACACACACACACACACACACACACACACACACACACACACACACACACTGGGGTGATTTGGGAAAAGGTTTTCAGTGTCAATTTAACAGAAATATGACGTTTTCTGGGTGTTGATACTTTCAATTTACAACTGTGAGTGTGATGACTCTAAAGACTGATTAATTATTGATGCACCTGCTGCTGGCTAACAGTGTGTGTGTGTGTGTGTGTGTGTGTGTGTGTGTGTGACTACACATGTGTTCACAAAATGTATTACAATTACAACATCATTTTAAGCTGCAATTAGTTGTAACTTTCATCAACCTGACGAAGGGAGACAAACACCCTTCCTTCACACTAACTGTACGCGTTTCTCAGTTTAAAACTTCTCATCATCACTAAGTCTCCTAACAAATGGTAACAACACTAAAATAATTTTAAATTGATGATGATCACAGAATGCATGAACATTAAGGGGTATAAAATGGCATCAGTAGCACTAATTGACCCCAAAAGAATCCAATTGAATTCACACTTCATTCACTTCCTCTCCCCCAGTCATGGCCGATTGCCCCCACACGATTGGCGTGGAGTTTGGTACGAGGATAATTGAGGTGAGCGGCCAGAAGATCAAGCTGCAGATTTGGGACACAGCGGGACAAGAACGCTTCAGGGCCGTCACCCGCTCCTACTACCGCGGAGCCGCCGGGGCGCTCATGGTCTACGACATCACCAGGTACACGATGCTGGTCTTGTGTTAATGTATGTGGGGGGAGATATGAAGCTTATTAAGAGGAAGGTTAATGGAAGCAAAAGCATCTGATAAGTGCACAGTTGACCCCAACAGACCCCCCTCCTGAACAAACATGAACAATTTGACCCTCTTGTCGCAAACTGTTAGATGGTATCAGGGGAGTGCCAAATAAACACAGTGCAACATGTGGAATGTCTGTCCACACACCACACCCAACTCCAGTAAGGACAAACAGTGCTTAACTGGAAGAACTAATATGAAATGTTTACATCACTGTTAATGTGGCCCACCCTCAGCTTCTGCCAGGCTAATTGATAAAAATGGGAGACAAAGACGAATGTGAATACACAGCTGATAATTCCTTATGCTTACCCTGTGATTAAAGGATTGTGTCTCAGGGTGCTCTCACTGCCTGTGCGGGCATTTGTTGAGACGGACACAGGTAAACGACAGGTTAACATGAGTGGGACAGAACGGACCTGGACTTCTGCAGAAGTCCGATGTTTTGCTTGACATCTGGGCCGAAGTGAACATACAGAATGTACAAAATAAAGTCCACCAAAATAGCAACGTTTATAAAGTCATTGGAGATAAACTGGAGGAGACAGTGGCGTGTGTCAAAGTGAAAAACTTTAACAGCAATTTATCAAAGTCTGCGATTCCCTGCATAGAAGTGGCAAAGATGAAAAAGATCAATTCCCTCCATCGTACACGTCCCTCAGCAAATTACTTTTTTAAAATTTATATTAAAAACAAACAAAGTATCAATTTCACTCTGATTCAGACTAGCCAAACATACTATGTCTTGTGAAAGCGCCCTTAAATAGCCAGTTTTTATATTTGTATTATTCCCTGTAGTTCATGCTTCATAAATGTTACATATGGTCCCGTCCAGTTTAGAGGGTACACTGTGTCAGCGCAGTGAACTCCAGATATTTTTGCATCTACAATAGCTTGCTGAAAAACACTTGACCACACTTCAAAGCAACTTTAGCCAGTTTGGTTGAACTCATTTGTACTCGTTGGGACCAGTTCCTCCGTTACTTTGAATGAAAATATCAGAAAATGGTGAAAAATGTCAATCGGTGTTTCCCAAAGCCCGAGAAGACGTCCTCAAATGTCTTGTTTTGTCCACAACTCAAAGATATTCAGTTTACTGTCATAGAGGAGTAAAGAAACCAGAAAATAAGAATCTGGAATCAGAATATTTACTGTTTTTTGTTCTTAAAAAATGACTCAAACCGATTAATCCATTGTCAAAATAGTTGGCGATTAATTTAATAGTTGACAACTAATCGATCAGTTGTTCTTGATTTTGAAATCTGGGATGTGTGACCCTGTCACATTTTTTACACTTATTGGATTGTGGGTCCAGCATTCCCCCGTGGATCCCATTGTCGAGGCGCAACCTCCTTTACCGAAACATAATCTATTCATTGTTGCAGCTCTACATTTAATGGAAACAGGAACTCTTCGATTAGGCTGTAACAAAAGACAGAAAAGACCTGGCAATAGAGGTATTTATAGTGTAGCAGCCGCTGGGGTTAAACAGGAGTCTGTGTGTTCTTCCTGATGATGCAGCAGCTGCAGACTCTTTCCTGATCCCTCCTCAGAGATGGCAACGTTAAGTCTTTGCCCTGTCGTCATAGTAACCCCTGTCCCTTTTGTTGATGTCATGCAGGAGAAGCACGTACAACCACCTCAGCAGCTGGCTGACTGACGCCAGAAACCTCACCAACCCTAATACCGTAAGTACACAGATCTTTTCATTTAGTGTACTGGAATTATTCTGTATTAGACTGCATGTCCCTGCACCCACTGCTCTCTGTATACTTTCTTTTACTGTGTCGTTTTCTTTCCTTCCGTGTCATCCCTCTTGTGTCTTTTAAGTACACCCCTGTTGTTACTTGTGCTGCTTCATTTCCTCTGGTTTCCCCTGTATCATCCTCCCTCTCCCCTGAGCCTGTTCACAGAGCCTCTTAAATTGAATTTCTCTGTAAATGTGATTAGCTCTAAAACATACTGCTCTAATTTACTGAGCTCTGTTCCCTCAGAGGAAGCGTCTTCCTGTAATATGCCACTTCCACTTTGAGTTTTTTACATCAAGTGAAAAATGTTTTCCTGCTATATAAACAACAGAAGTTCATTTATATCAAGCCATATTCATACACACGTATGATTTCCTTTGCTCATTTTAAGGATAAATATGATCACAAGGCAAACCTTACTATGTTTTTATGAATATTATTTGTTCTTGTCACCTCCAGTAGTAGAAAAAAACTCAACATAAAGCCTATTAATCGAAGCTGTTTTTCACTGAAGTATCTAGTTTGGGCCATGCGGTGGCAGTGTCGTTGTAGTCCAGTCATGACTTGCTTTGCAAGTGTCAACATGTGTGTTCTGAGGAAACATAATGAACACATTTATCTGATCATCTGACTGGTACCGTCGTCATCGCCTGAATGAAAACAAAGAGTTGTGTAAGTCTTCTTGGAATTTAGCAAGAAGAATCAGCTCTCACTTTTGGCCCACTAACTCAAAAAGTAAGATTTCATTTGATGCATGTTTCGTTAATATCACTATCAAATCAGCAGTACTTACATTTGTGCCTATAATGCAGTGGAAATAGAGCACTCTTCTCATCCCAAAGAAGTTTGAAACTCACTGCCATAGCACAGCGAGGATCAGTATGAGCAATTCTGAAATAAAGCAGAAAAAAAAAACAGGAATGGTTTCTGCTCGACATGCAGCAGTAGGAGTCTTAGGAGAGTCTCTCACTGCTACAACAAGGAAGCTCATTACACAGTTGCCAGGGGCACCATCTAGTGCTCATGTGGAGGTGTCGCTTCCTCTCAATCGACCTCTTAACAGACAACTCCGCAGCATAACGACTGCTTTACGAGCCGTCTTCCTATACTGCCTTTGGCTTTCTTTGCTCTTGGAGGCTTTGGAAAGAACATTTTTCTCTCTGAGAGACCAGACTGCCTAGAGAGGAACGTCTCTCACTCTTCCCGTTCCGGTCTCTGTGTTCTCAGGTGATCATTCTCATAGGAAACAAAGCAGACCTGGAGGCCCAGAGGGACGTCACGTATGAGGAAGCGAAGCAGTTTGCTGAGGAGAACGGTGAGCCACACTCAGAACAGCACATATTGGGAAGACGGATGTAAAGGAAATTGTTTCCCTTTACATTTCACCATGCTATTAGACCGTCTCTCTCTCTTTAACTCTTTATGGTATTAACTTAATCAGACACTCAAACTCTTTCTGCAAAAGCATCTCCCAGAACTGTTCCATCCTCAATTTCAACAAAACAATAATCCCAACAAAATGTCCAAATATTTAGAATTAAAAATTAAATTTAGCCTCAGTATCCTTTTCAGTGTTTATAATAAAAGCCCTTATGGTTGATTTAAAGAGACAAAAGTGAAGATTAATATCCTTTTCTATTTATATTGCTGAGACAGAAACTAGGAGAAGGTGACTTGAGGAAAGCAGAGATATGACTTGGTCTGTTTTATGTCCCTGCAGGTCTGTTGTTTTTGGAAGCCAGCGCAAAAACGTAAGTCTGCACAACTTCAATGACTTCAGCCGAAACATGAAATATCCCTCTGCTTACATTCTCAAAACTCCCGATCGCCTCCTTTCTCACATTCGTGTTTATGCTCCGCGTTTTAGAGGTGAAAACGTCGAGGACGCCTTCCTGGAAGCGGCTAAGAAGATCTATCAGAACATCCAAGACGGCAGCCTGGACCTGAACGCCGCCGAGTCGGGGGTCCAGCACAAGCCGTCGGCTCCTCAGGGCGGCCGGCTAACCAGCGAACCACAGCCCCAGAGGGAAGGCTGCGGGTGCTAATGACCAAGCAAACCCCCTTCATCCTCCCTTCCTCTCCGTCTGTCCTGCCCGCCCTCCCTCAACCATCCCTAACCACCCCCACCACCCTCCATCCATTCCTCCACCTCCGTACGTCCATCCACCCTCCTCCCTCACTGCACCAGGAGCTGCATGAGAGCAGGGCTGCGGAGGGAAGGAACGGAGGACGGGTATCGACTTGGGCCAGACTGAGCTGGGCTGTGTGGACTACATCTCTCCCCTCCTCCTCCTCCTCTTACTCCTCTCTGTCTCCCTTCGTTGCTGTCTCACTCCTCCTCCTCTCTAAACTCTGTCAGTGTGTTGTCGTCCCATAACTCTCCTTTCGCTCCCCTCCGCTCCTCTCGCACCATTCAGTCTAGTTCCCCCCCCCGTCATAGTATCGTAGACGCCACCACGCATCACACGGGTTACTGACACTTTAGATAGACGTAACGTTCATACGATAATGATAAACCGAGACTGTTTTTTATGTTTGGTTTTATAGCTATATATATATGACATGTAAACACTGCATTAAGTTTCACCCACCACTGATCAGTTCTGTATGAATCCGATCTAAATTATACTCTCAAAAACTCCTGACGTCTGGTTTACCAATCTAGCGTTTTATCGAGACGCGCGGGTGCGATAACTCGCTCGGCGGTTAATTTTTGCGGGAAGGCAATGTAGTAGTGCATCATGCAGCCACACACCGGTATGTGTGTGTGTGTGTCAAAGAATGTGTGGCCGAGTGAGCTTTTTCAGCAGGATTCAAACCGGCTCGTGGCTTTTAATTCTGTTTCTCGGCACAAAGAGAGGCTGATGTTCTCAGGAGAAGGAAAAATCAGTTAGAAAACCAGGAATTTCCCACAAATTCCTTGAAAGTAATTCCCTCAGTCTCTCATCTGAGATATCACAGGAAGGAATATTGGGTGTTTTCCAGCTTGTTTGTGAGTGTCTGTGTGTTAAGAAGTTGGATGGAAGTTTCATTTGACTAAAAAAAAAAACATCTGTTTTTGACAGAAAGATTCATTCACATCAATTTCTTTGTACCAGCTCTCCCTCCTCACCCGTCCGACCCCCCCACAACTCCCCCCCCCAGGTCATATCAACAGGTCTTTACCAGCATTTTCTTTGTCATTGTTTGTTGCCTTATTATAATTAATGTTATTAATCTTTATTGTATTGCTGCACTCGCTCTTCACCCTGCTGTTGGAGTCAATAAATCAATTTTTTCTTTTTTCTTTTAGATTAATTATTGTGTTTTACTGGAGAATAAAAATGCAAGTGGTGGCTCACATAGTCAAAATATCTCAAAAAGTTATCCGCAGCATGGTCTTAAAACTGTCAACACTCCTTTATCTCAAGTGCTGCACTGAAGAGCTGATCATTTGGGCGGTTGTTCCTCTGCCTTGTATAATACAACACCAAGCAGCATGCCCCCCCCAAAACACGTGAAATCGTCAAAATCCAATTATTCTTTTTTTTTCCAAGTACAATTTTTCTGTACCATAGAGTGATCCCCTGATTGGACAGCTGTATATATTGCTTCTTAACTATTGGTGATGACCTCGCTACTTTACGATTTAGAAATTTATTTGCTGGCTCTGCCGAGATCTGTACAGTTGATGTGCTAGTGGGTTGCCTGTAATTCATGCTTGGGAAATTCTGTAACATAGTTTCTATTAATAAATGTATGTAAAGGACAGACACCTAGACGCCCCCCCTAACCACCCCGTCTGCACACTACTGAACCTGTTGAGGGGAGAGGAAGTGGATTGATATGATGTGCAAACTAGTATTTATGTCTGCAAAATTCCTCACATTTCTGTACGGAGTGGAGAATGGGGCACTTATGTTTATATTCGGTTTTATTTTTTTCCCACCCCGTCATCGCTCCCTCTACATGGGAGGGGCCTGCATCGCTGTCTTAACTTTTTGGGGAGTGGGGATTGGTTTGTTATTGTGGGAAGTTGGTGGGCTGGGTCTTCCTTTTTCCTGTGTCCCACCTCTTTTGCAGTCTGAGTGACCACTTCCTGCTTTTGTCTGTCCACAAGTACAAAAAAAAAAAGTACATATGTATAAATTTTTAAGGAGCTGTGCTAACATTTAAATGCGTTCTTGAGTGTATATGATTTTAAAAATGTTGACATTTTGATTTTAATGACAAAATACTCTAGACAGAAAAAATAAATTATACATAACCTGTTGCTGTGTGTCCGTTATTGCTTCTACAGAAACCGGCTTTATTAAAGAACAGAAAAGGTTGAATATTAATTACCGCAACTGTTTTTTTACTGAGGAAAAAGCACTAGACTGTAATGTATTTCAAGTAGCACAACTGCGTTGTATTTTATTGCAACAAAAATTGCACCAAGGCTAGAGAGAGAGAGAGAGAGAGAAACAAATAGGAAAAAGAAAACATATTTACAAAGGAAAGCAAAAGTTTGTCTACAAAATTGGTGAGGAGGCTTAGACATTAAAGTAGAGTAGTGGTATGGTGGTAAAGGAGCGGAATAAAAAAACAAAAAACAAAGAGCCAACACTGACAGTACCATGTTGAAGTCAAGGCAGCTTGCAGTTGACTTGTGTCCTCAGGCATCGCAGTCAGACCGGGCACATGGGGTGAGACGACTACAGCACGAATACTAAAAAATGTCCAGGAGTTACTGACGAGTAGAAACGTGTGATGTTACAGTGGAATTTCATGGGTTCTTTTAGTCTATAATGGTCAGTTTCTCACTTATTCATTATTCTGTAAGACAGCAAGTGACAGATCCATAAACATTTCAGTCCAGTGTTTCCCCCAGGAGATATATATTTGTTTTCCTGCTGGGGTGGAAAGGCCTCTGAAACAGCATTTAGACCACGTGACATAATCCCTCCATCAAAGCTAATTCTCTCAGGCAAAGAGATCCGTGGTCGGAGAAACACCGTTTCAGTCAGATCAAACAGTGTGCTGCTGCTGCTGCTGCAAGGCCGAGCTGCTACTGATGGCTTTTGTGACTGGCATGTAGAGAAAGTTGAATCAGTTTTTATAAAAATAAGAAAAAGGTCCAGTCTAAGGACGACATAAAACAACAGTCAGATCCACTAAGAAGCAGATCGTGCACCCTGGTCCCTCTCCAGTACAGACTGGAGATTTTTTTTTGGTATGGCAATCACACATTTAAATCCAATAAACAAATCAACACAGCTATTCTTTTACCACATTTCTGCACATGTTAAGTGGCAAGTCTTTTAAAAAACAGCTCTGCCAATAGTGTTTTAAGGCACTATTTGTTACCAAAGTGTGCAGTGAAGCAAAAAAAGGTGAAGCTCATTCTGCCTCGTTTTGCTTTGCTCCCATTATTATTTTATGGCACATGGTTGCAAATACTGCAAAAAAGCATTCATACAGAACAATCACTGACACCTTTTCATCACTCTGCACACAACCAATCACAGATGAAATGGTACAAACTAAGCGATGCAAAATGTTGGGGGGTGCTGGACATCAGGTTATAAAAACGCCGTGTGGTTCCAGAAGCTCCCTAATTCTTACAGGTGACAATGGAAACTATGAGATCAGTCGTTTAAGTGTTAGAAGGCATCCTAGAACAAGAATGAGGTTAAGTGTTTTTGTTTTTGCTCATTGTCATCGACACTTTAACAGTGCTGGAAACAAATATCACAGGCCTCTTCTCTACTAGTGTCATCGATAAAGGGGAAAACTAGAATACATAAGACATGATCATTTCAAAAATGATTGGTGAAAAGTCATGTTGATAAAAGAGTTGGCCCCTCGCCTCTCATGAAGGCCAGAAGACGCCGTTCATTCATGGTTAAGGCTTTTTTCAATATTGCAAACTCTGTCTGACGACGTCTACAGAGAGATTCCTTTGATTCCATCCACGATAACCACAGGCTTAAGTGTTTCAGAGTGTGCTGTAGTGTGTAACCGACACTCTGCTGCTGCTGCTGCTCTCCCGCAGGCTTTACCCTCCATCACGAGCTCGGCACGGAGCGCAGTTCATGCGCACGCTCAGAAAAAAAGGGATACAGTTCATATCAGTTTAATATCTTGGTAGTTTTAAGATTTTATGGCGCTACCTCTGAACAATGTCACTGATCTCTTTGACAGAGGACAGCAGCTTGCTGAAGTCCTGCTGTGCGTTGGCGCCCCCTGTGGCGGTGGGGCAGATTTGCAGCTCGCGCAGGCTGCTCTCGAGCTTGTTGATGGCCTCGCGGAAGGCGAACTTGTTCCTCATATGCTGTATGGAGTCGACGTAGCTCACGCAGTACTTGGACAGGTTCTTTCCGGCCTCCAGCACGGCGCTGTGGCTACCCGTCTGCTCCGAGTTGCGGCAAATGGCCGTGCAGAGCAGCTCGGTGCCTTCCAGCACCATCTCGCGCGTCACCGCCGAGTTGGGGGTGCGCTCGGCGGCCTGGCGGGGTGCAATTTTACGGAGGGAGCGTCGGGTGTTCACTAGGGGGATGAAAGCGGTGGGCGAGCTGAGGTCGCCGGGGGAGGTGAGGGAGGAGGAGAAGCCTCCGAGGCTCTGGCTGGAGAGGGAGGTGGTCACTGAGGAGGAGGAGGCGGAGGTCTTTAACGGTTGAGGTTTGGAGGTGGAGCCCAGGGGCAACTTCTTGGAGCCCTCACTGAGGGGTGAGCGGGCTTGGTCACTGGCAGTGGTTGTATGGTGGGGCTCTGAGAGAGAGGGGAGGCCCTTAGCTTTGACATCTGAGGTGGTGGACGACGGGGAGGGGAGTTCTTGAGTGGGGCTGCGGGAAGTCTTGCCCGTTCGGGCGTTGGTGGGCGGCGGAGGCGGGGCTGGCTTGGGTTTCTGTAACTTTCCTCTTTCCCTGACAGATGACGAGTCCCCAGTGTGCCTGTGTCTGCGGGCCCTGCACTCGTCTCCAGCTGCCCCTAAAGCAGGGAACACGTTGGGCTTGAGAAGCTCAGCGTGGAGAGCGCTGGTCTTGGAGTTCTCCAGTCCCGGCAACCCCGGTCTCCTGACCACCTTCGGTGTTAACGCCTGGGGACTGGAACCAGGACTGGGATCAGTGTCTTTGCCTAAAAAGGCAGAGGAAACATCTGATAAGGTGTTCAGACGCGGCGGGGGAGTCAGGGTGCCCATTCGAGGGGCGTTCTCCCCTTTTTGCTCGCTGGTTCTCTTGCGTGGCAGAGCCGGCTTGCCCCCGAAGGTGCCTGAGTCAAAGTGGCGCTGGCCGAGGTCTCGCGGCAGTGTGACAGACTTCCATTCGGTGCCATCTGAGCCGCTGGGCATGCTAGAGGACCAGAGAAAACGTTTTGAGTTAGACATGGATTCCTCCTCGCTGGGCGGTGTTGTAGCTGTTTTCCCTCCAGGGCCAGGCACAGCCGGAGCTCCCTTCTTCCTGGGAAACAAAGGTCCCGGGTAGGTGGGAGCCCCGTTGGTGATGCCCCCTGCCCCGTTATTGTTACTCAGGAACTTTGCAGAATCGAGGCCGTGTGTGATGTCGTTAATGGCCAATGAAGCACCGTTGTTGAAGCTGTCGCTGTCTCGGAGATCTGGGGTCGCGCCCCTCCTGTCAGGGTGGATGTCCATCTCTCTGAAAGAGGAGCTGCGTTTGGGCGGAGCCGGTGCGTTTTTTTTCTTTTTCTTTATGAGACTGAGGAAGCCACGCGACTTGTCCTTGTCTTTGGGTATCAAGCGGTCATCCTCGTTCAGGTTACTGTCCAGGAGGGGGCGCTCTTTCCTGGGGAGCATGGGTGACGACACAGCTACCTCCGGCTCCAGTGGGTCTGAGGAAGAGCCCAAAGGAAACAGGAAATCATCAGTGATAAGGAAGAATACAATACTTTCACTAACTATCAAACTACGATCGACGGACTAGAAAAATGATTTTCTATTTTACAACAAGTTGTAGAAACATGGGCAGGAGGCATCTCACCTGGACTATCTCCATCCCGGTTGTCCATGTTTTTGCGGAGAGTTCTGCTTTTGATGGGCAGCTCTGGAGCCTTCTGGATGGGGCCTAATGTTGCCTTCTTCCCTTTCTTGCCCAGCTCCTTTTCCACCTCTAACAGCAAAGATGCAGTCAGGATTTAACAATCTTATTGCACTATGACAAAAGAACCATTACAAGAGGGTATCTATGGATATTAGAAAACAACACCCATGAGTGACGGTGCTTTGGATATCTAAAGAAAGCAGTACTGACCATCAGAGATGCTGGACTCCTGGAACATGGTCTCAAAGGCTTGGTGTGTTTCAGCAAAAGAAGGACGTTCTGAGGGGTTCCACCTCCAACCTGACAGGAAGGCAAAAAACAAGACTCGGTCAAAACCGAGTATATGGCTGAGTGGAACCGCTGACACATAAACATAAACAAAGGACTGTTCCTGCCTTTTCATTTTGAAAAAGCAACGGCCAATGAGGAAACCCCAACACTTGGCCGACCAATCATGTAACTTCATCACTCAGTCAGTCACTCAGTGACAGACTTTTGCATTTGTATCTTATTATCTTTGCCAAAGATGATAATTAAAAAGTCCCTCCAATAGAACAGAGACCTCTCATCATATACTGGATAGATGAGTTTTGCTACTCACAGTCCCTCATGAGCTCGTAGACCTTCTCGGGGCAGCCCTCTGGTCGGTCCATTCGGTAGTCTTTCTCCAGCAGCTCGTACACTTGGGACAGGTCAATTCCGGGGTAGGGAGACATGCCGTAGGTGGCGATCTCCCACAGCAGCACACCAAATGCTGGAGATGTAGACAGCTAGTTGTGTTATTCATACATCAAGAGCTAAATGACTGGAACGTAAAGACATGGTGGGAATATGTGAAATATTATAATGATGATGATGAACCTGAAAGAAATGAGCTATTCAAGCAGGAACACCAGGAATACATTTAAGCGTTTAGCGATGAGATCAAACTTACCCCAGACATCAGACTTAATGGAGAACTTGTTGTAGGCCAGACTCTCCGGAGCGGTCCACTTGATGGGGAACTTGGCCCCAGCATGAGCTGTGTAGGTGTCTCCAGTCATTAGCCTGCTCAAGCCGAAGTCTGCAACCTTCACCAGGTGGTTCTCCCCGACCAGACAGTTACGGGCAGCCAAGTCCCTGCGGGGGACAATTAAGAGGAGATTGAGTTATGATCAGGAGGCTGTGGGGAAATCCTGACAGAACAGTAAACTACTCCAAAAAAATGCAAAAGCTCCGTGAGTAAGAAAAAAAAAAATGAAGACAAAAACACAGAGAAAGTAGAATGTCTTATTACAACATCCACCGTAGTGTTGGATTTCTACAGCTGTTTTGTGTGGAGCAGAGCCGCAAGCTGAGTCTTGTCAGGTTTAAAAATTAAAATGCGGTTTGGCAAATACAAAAGACATAAATCTTCTCATTGCTTCTAAAAGGTCCTTGTTAAACGTGCCAGAACAAACAAGCTATGCAACAACACGGACTTGTCTGTGATGCAAGTCTGTCCTCCTGCGAGAACAGATGGGAGAGTGAGAAGAGAGCAGCTCAGGAATGGGGAGAAAAAGGAGATTTAAGGACAAAGAAGATATTTTTCTTTAGTATTTGTGCAGCTCTGACTGAGACCACGCTGCTATAGACAGGTAATCAGGCTGACAAGGAAAATAAAAATCAATTCACACAGATGCAATACTGTCCGATCTCTTCTATTAGATTTAGACTTGAAGAACGAAGCGTTAGATCTTCACACCCACCTGTGTATAAAGTTTTTTTTCTCCAGGTACTCCATGGCGGAGGAGATCTGCGTGGCCATGTGGAGCAGCACCACTGCATTGACCTCCTCTCTGTTGCACTCCCTCAGGTAGTCTAGTAGGTTCCCATGGGTCATGAACTCTGTGATAATGTAGAACGGTGGCTCCCGTGTGCACACACCTGCCAAGGAAACAAGTACGTATGTTACTTTCACTAGCTATTATTAGGGCTGTCAATGAATATTCTAAATTCAAATATACATATTTGAATAGTAAAAAAATAATAATTTGAATATGAAAATTAATATTCAATTATGAAAAAACAGCAGCACAACCGTGGCTGTCTGCCTCGCGTGCACTGAATGCACCACATGACGGGAGTCACATAACGTCACTTTCATTAATTGAAACTTAAATGTAACGTTGTAGGTCAAGCTGAACGAGGAATTATTCAACAACAACCGTAATGATGGAGAGAACTCGGCCACAGAGAGAGAGACACCGTGTCCTAACAGCAAGCGTTACGTCATGTAAACAAACCACGTATTTATCAGCTGTCCGCTCAAGATCAGAATGGAGATGTATCACTTAAAAGATGGGTGTGTAGTACTTGTTATCTTCCAACATTTGTACTTTTTAAACAGAAAACAGCCGTTTTACATTGTGATATTTACTGGAAATGACTTTCAGGCGATCTCCCTCCAGCCAGCTACCACCTCATTTAGGTGTTATTGCCAAATATATTGGCAATAGGCGATTAACAGAGTACATCTCCAGTTGTTTTTTTTGGCCGATGTTTGTCATATTTAACTTTTTGATTTACCTAAGGGGTGGGGGTGAATAGATATTTGAATAGTTCGAACCTTGTGTGTTTTTCTAGAACAAATATACAAACTTCAAAATGTATGCAGTAAAAATCTTGAAAATATTTACTTAAACTATTTAACCTGCAAATATGAGTACATATGCAAAAGAACAGAAAAGTTTAATTCATCTGAGTCAAAAGAAATCCTTTATTCAAATGTAGAGGTAATACGATATACATACAAGGCCTCTTAGGAGAAAGTTAACATACCTAACAGTTGTACCAGGTTGGGGTGTTTGATCTCTTTCATGACAGCGGCCTCCTTGAGAAACTCCTCCACCTCCATTGTATCCTCCTGGACAGAGTTATTGGCAACAAAGTGAGCAAAACTGGTTGGCTGGTTGCAGTTGCATCCATACAACACCAGATGGTAGCATTATTCCAGCCAAATTACAGATGGATATTGATATACAACCTTTCCTTATAATATCAAATGTATGAGCTTATAAATCCTCAACCTGTCTTCTTACCTTTAGTGTCTTGACAGCCACAGTGAGGTTGTACTTCTTCCAGACGCCCTCGTACACCTCCCCGTACTGGCCTCCTCCCAGCTTGTGCTTCATAGTGATGTCAGTGCGCTCCATCTCCCATTTGTCGTAGTTGGGAGAAACCCCGTAGATGGTGGGCTTGTTGCGCTTCGGCGCCGGGTAGTGCAGCGTGGTGATGAGGCCGTCGGCCACCGTGGAGTGGTGGTGCACCAGCTCCGCCAGTGTGTTGAAACGGCTCTCCGACGAGACGTACAGCTGGAGGAGAAAGAGGTTCTACATTTGAGTAGATGTACATGAGAGGTCAGTTCAGTTTAGGATGTCGACAGCATTTTTAGCAGCTATGATAACACTAATTCCTAAACCAAATACCTGCCAAATTTTGCACTTAAACAACTGTCAAAACAGTGCAACACAGCTGTTAAGATTTTAATAAACAAATGTTACCAAATGTTTTCATTACATGATGACTACTTGTGTAAAAATACATTAAAATGCCAATGCACAGTATTAGGTATGGGTTAATACAGTTCAAAGTACTACAACGTCTTCACTATTCCAAAGTAAAACTCTATTTGTGACCGTTGTAGGCAGCTCCCTGTTACTCTGGCACACATGTTCAGGCTCTGTCCTAAATTATCTAACTACTGGAAATCTATTTTCCAAACTCTATCTGAAGTTTTTGGGCAGGTAGATAGAACCTGATCCTTAGATTGCAATATTCAGTGTCTCAGGAGAGGATATTCCTCTTAGAGGAGCTAATTATAAGATTGTGACCTTTGTATTGTTGTTAGCACGCAGGCTAGTTCTCCTAAACTGGGAAAACCCACAATTTCCCAGTTACATTTTATGGTTGAGAGATGTCATGCAGCACTTAAAACTAGAGGAACTCAGGGTTTACACTTCGTGGCAATGTGGCATCCCTTCCTAGACTACGCTGAATCTAAGCTTTAAATCTCCTCATATGTAATTTGCAGACCTACAGTCATTGTCAGTATTTTTGGACACACCGCAACAATGAAATTTGATGACACAAAATGTTGTTTGCATTGAACTTATCTATAAAATGAAAACCAATAAACACATTTTAAAACGTCAAAAAAAAAATACTAGAAATAATAAGCAGTATAAAGTGCTCTCAGGACTTTTATGATTTTCGAAGTGTGAATTCAATCGGCTGAAGTAAAAAGCTAACGTTAGGCTGTGAGCGGACTACACCACGGTCGCATGAGCGCAAGTATACGCGACGAGGCTGTAAAGGCGGACGAGTCGGTGTGATGACGTTTTGTCTCATTTAGCCACTTTTTTAAGGCACATAAAGGCTTCAGAATTCACTAGGGGGATATTTACTGACGTATTTTATATCGTAGAACAAAACGTTAAAAGTGCTAGTAATACAGCATGAAATAATCTCAAAACAACACAAACGTTTTCTCCATAAAGAACGGTCTTAGCCCATTCAAACCTCACAAGGCATTAGTCAGGAAGCCGGTGGAGGGAAGGATATTGGTCAGAGCTCAGTGGACACAGTCTTTTCCATTGTCCAAGTCTTACATAACCCTGAAAATAATTTGCTCTACAATCTGCACTGTGCATTTCTTTACTGGTGAACGGGCTCTTTGAGCGAGCTGAAGGCATGCGGAGGAAAAAATGGAAAAAGTGCAGTGAAAAGACCTTTGAAATCTAAAGAGGATTTAATGGTCAGTAGGCCGCTCTACTGGCTGAGACCTTGAACGTTTACTAAATTAAGGGGAAAAATCAGTTTGACTATTCAGAGCAGTATTAATCACAGAGTCAGTGTGAAACAAAGCTGCAGCTCGGGGGAGCGCTGAGGTAATCTCAAATCACTGGAGAAGTCTATCATACCAGACTCTTGAGTTGTAGCTCAGTGGGAGGATGGAAAACAATATGAGATGGGGAACCATGTGTGTGTGTTTTGGGCCATTTGTTTTGTGTGTCTGTGTGTGTGTGTGTGTGCGTGCATACTTGGCTGCATCTGTCTGTGCTAATGCATGTCTTAGCATGGGCGTCAGTGTCTGGCTGGCCTCGCGTCTGCTGGCCATTATGAGCAGCACAGTGGTGGTTAGAGGCATTCTTGTCATAGCTAGCGTTCCTCCAGCTAGCTCACCTCACTGCATCACAGGCAGGAGGGTGACACGGCCATAATGGCGGCGGCTTCTCCATTGACATTGCAGTTTGGGGGAATCCCACTGAAGAAATTTAGTCGTACATAAAAATATGGCTTACACTTATCTACCATGACCATCAGGATGGGGTAACCTGGATCTTATTTAAAAGCTTGAGAGCTCCAGATATCCTGCCTTCATTGTCCAACCTGACTTCTTCACATTTATGATTTCAAGTAATATTCTATGCAAAACCTCGTAACATTTTTTTTAGCATTTTAGGGGCACAAAAATAATAAAATGAAACATCTCAAGTTCCACCTTTGCATTTCTCTGAATGATGGAAACCTGTGAACTGACCAGCTTTGTGGGAGAACAGAACAATGTTCTGATTTGTTCTTGCAGATATCAGTGTCACTTTGTGAGTGTGTGTGATACACATATGTCTTCCCATTTCTTAACGTGCTGTATCAGCTGAAAAGCTACCCCTTTGGTTACTGCACCCGACTACTATCTTTACTTTAAATCAGTCATTACATTGCAACTGCAGCTGATATAGAACAATGTGGTAGGTCCTGCCATTTGCTGTAAGTAAACAAGTAATAAATCACAAAACCACATCTAAAACGCACTATATAGTGAGTTTGTAGTGCTGTTCGAATGTATAGTGAGAATAAATGATGGTCACTAACTGAGCACTATATACCATCATGCATTGCACTGAAGAAAAAATGGCAGACAGACGAGACAAGAGAACAGTGTGATTGAGACAAATCTATGAGTTGTGGCGCGTAAATAATATATTAATGTGAGCAGAGCATCACAACACAAACGGCTACAAAGTACTTTGTATTATTAATTTGGGAAATTATGCTTATTGTCCTCACATTCACAACAGCCGATAAGTCTTACCTTTCACAATAAAAGCCCTAGATATACACTGCATCACTTCTCCAAGAGGAACTAAAATTCACTTCCTTTCAAGAAGAGACAACTCAAAAAATAGCTTACATATGTATTTATCACACAAAAAAATACATGCGAGTATTTATTATGGATGGTCTACCAGAGATGTTGATCTGGTACGGAGAATCCGAAACGGAGTAAATCCGTAATAAATTGAAGTAAATGGGGTCCGCGTTTAACAACAGCAAAACTATGTCAAGAATGAGTTCATAAACTCTCACACAACTCGTGCATTCTAATCCAAGTCTCGTTTATCCCTGTCACCGTTTCATGCTTGGGCAGGCGCACTACTCGTCCGGACTTGCAGCACGCCTGTGCAAGCATGACACGGTAGTGGCGGAAGTGTTTTAAATAGTCAGACTTGGGTTATACTGCACGAGTTGTGTGAGAGTTTGTAAATGGATGTTTTAATATATTTTGCAGGATGAACCTTAAGGCATTTGTGAGCATGTTCTGTTTCTATTTTCAGTTGTCAACGTACAGTAATCAGACCTTTATTATTAAGTAGACAGAAGACATTCTTGGTGTGTATACGCAGTATGTGTTTGTGTTTCCTGATGCCTACCTTGCCGTCAGACGCAGTGTTAATCCTGTAATGGTAGACTCTCCCCTCGTACCGCAGAGAAATGGACCTCTGGCCGGGGCTGCTCTCGCTCTCGCGGACCAGAAAGCTCCCGTTGATGCCCGAGCTGAGCAGGTACTCGGCAGCGTTGCGTGACACGGGTCCATGGTACCAGCTGTGCTTCTCCAGGCTGTTGACCGGGGTGATGTAGTTGGACGGCACCCAGCCCTGGCCATTCTTGGTCTGTGCCTCGCACCACTCGCCGTTGTGGTTGTAACCCAGCACACGCAGCTTCTCTCCTAATCAACATGTGAGATTAACATTTTTTTAATTATCTAGGAAATACCTTGTTGGCTGCATACTTTAATGGTTACAGCTCATTCCTGTGATCTCGAAAAGAGTATTTCCAAGGGGTGGGTTTGTTATGAATCCTCCATATTCTTTGCATTAAGAACCAGCTGCAATCTGGACACTGCACTAGGACTGAACTCCGCATGTTTTTAAGTCAGACATGCAGGAATTCACTGTATCTAATATCAAGTTTCCTCAGATCAGCAACAGGGGCTTTTCTTTTCCACCAGTCATTTGGTGACCTAGACTAAAGAAATGCACTTCTATACTTTAGTTTAGCTTGGATAGAACATAACACAATTAAATCCAACAAATGGCCTAATTGTGTTGACCAAACTTCAAATTAGTTATTCATCTGGCAAATATAGACCCAAACAAAATGAACTTTTCTTTGCGCTACTGCTCATATTAGAATGAACTGGAAAGTATTGTTGTACAGGACATTTTCCTGTTTATTCCGGTGCATATGTTCTCTCCTTCCTTCCTCTGTTTGTCGGTGTGATCCAACTGCGGTATTGTTTTACAGTCGGCTCAGAAGAAGAAGAAGAAAAACATGTGTGGGACCATCGTCGGGAAGTGAGAGTCAGACGGGGATGAAGACAGAGAGGGAAGGACACAGGAAGTAAATAATCAGCTTATCAGTATTTCGGCTTCTGATAAGCGAATTCCCAGTAAGATTCATAACCTTATTGAGACTTAAACTTTCTCTCGTCACTTTGCATATCATGGCCAACATCCACCTATAGTGACAAAAATGTCAAAAATCATTGGGATTACTGTCAGATTGATTCAACCATACCAGTAACCCATATATCATAATGGTCTGAATCATTCATAGTTGAACACAAACTACTAATACTATATAAACTAGGGCTGTCAATCGATTCAAATATTTAATTGCGATTGATCGCATGATTTTCCATAGATAGTTAGTTGTACCTTAAAGGGAGATTTGACATGTATTTAATGCTCTTATCAACGTGGGAGTGGACCAATATGCTGCTTTATGCAAATGTAGCTATATATTTATTATTGGAAATCAATTAACAACACAGAACAATGACAAATATTGTCCAGAAACCCTCACAGGTACTGCATTTAGCATAAAAAATATGCTCAAATCATAACCTGGCAAACTGCAGCCCAACAGGCAACAACAGCTGTCAGTGTGTCAGTGTGCTGACTTGCCCCAAAACTGCATGTGATTATCATAAAGTGGGCATGTCTGTAAAGGGGAGACTCGTGGGTACCCTTAGAACTCATTTACATTCATATATCTTGAGGTGAGAGGTCAAGGGCATGACAGTTTTTCCTCACCAAAATGTAGAAGTTTGGAGCGTTATTTAGACTCCTTTGCGACAAGCTAGTATGACACGGTTGGTACCAATGGATTACCTACTATCTTCACTCTAGCTTTAAAACTGAGCCCGCTACAACCCTAAAAATCGCAAGTTCCATTAACACGTTAAAGAATTTAGTGACTTTAAAATAAATTTGCGTTATTATCGCGTTAACTTTGACAGCCCTAATATAAACATGTGAGAATGAATGGCCTTATTTGTGTTTTGTCTGTCTCTCCTTTACATACCTTTAGTAATGCTGAGTGTGTTGTCACCACTGGCCACAAAGTCATAGAGTGCGACAAACAGGTTGGGGTCATTCTCGCTGGGTCCGGCCAACAAGTTCTCTTTGGAGTTCCAGCGGGCCGCTTCGGTCAGACCCTGACTCTCAAAGTCTGGTCTCTGGAGAGCTTCTGAAAAAACAAAAAGGGAACACATGCAGTTAACTAAAATATGAAGGAAAACATCAAACAACGCATTGCTGGGGGGAGACTGAGGGAGATCTGTGAGTGTGTGTGTGTGTGTGTTTGGTATGCATACAGCTTCACACATGCAGGATGATTCAGCAACAAAGTAAACTGTTGCCTCTCCATTTGTCATTTCAATTCTTCTTCAACTTGCTCCAACATGCAGGTCATCAGCTGTGATCCCAACATGGGATTAGAGTAATAAACGCTGATCATGTGACCCACTGTGTCCCCGCTGTCTTTATAACTTTTCATTTCCTGGATTATCCCCGCTTCGTTTTCATTTTCTTGAATACCTAGAGGACTACCACACATCAGACCGTGAGAATGTGTCTCGGCATGAATCTTCACTGTAACATGTAAAATGGATGTGCTCGAACTCACAGGTGAGGTAATGAGCCCGGCTTCAAAGTGCTTTAACTTACAGTTATGTTAATTACAGACACGGCTTAAATTATAGCAATTTTAGAGCAGTACAGCTGATGGATAAATTACAAAATGTGGAAAATGGAAAGAATGAGAAGGAAAGAAGGAAATGGTGCTTAAGAGGAAGAAGTTAAACGTGAGCTTTATTGTGTGGCTTGCTCAGCTGTTGTCACACATGTTTTAGAGGCATCTTATATTTCATCCCCCCAGCTCACACACACCCAACATCCTTCCAACAGAGACAACAGGCTACAGCTGCACTACATGTAGGTTTTCACCTTCCAGTGAGAATATCACACCAAGGAAGATGTGAGGAGGAGGAAATATTTTAAATCACTTTGTAGGAAAATAGCACATAGTACACACACAGTACCATTAGGAAACCAACTAAACCCTCAAAAAGTGACGAAACGCACTGACACTGAATTTAAGCTTCCAATTCTCCCCGATCACAGTACGACTGGAAAAAATAGTGGCTAGCTACTGTCATGTGACAAACTAAAAAGTATCACTGGCCAAGCACAGCAATGCATTAAACATTAGCTTTTGGGCTGCTACTTTGTTTTCATTGCTTTGCATTTTCGTCGTTTTCATAGTCTGGGGATTTTGGTAACACGCGAAACAAATACTGACTTGTAATTATGTTTCTTTAGTCATTTAGAAATGATGCCCTTCTACCCATAACACTAAAGAAAGCTAAACACAATCCAAAAGCTATCATTTTCTTTCATGCAAAAATGACAAATGAAATGAAAACATATTTGCAGTTGGTATTATGACATCATTTTCCACTAATCCTGATATAAATATAAAAATAAAACACTTTCTTAAACTCAAGGAAGTTAACTATTCCCCAACACTGACAAATCTTAATAGAACAATGATTAAAATTGTAAAAGTTTAGCGCCAGAGGACATAGTAATCATAATATTATACTATGAGAGTATACAACTGCAAGTATATGGCTTTTCCTCGAGGCTAAATGATGGCAGTTAACAAACAAAGATGTTTTCTTAAGTCTGTAGAATATGATGTGTAAGCCAGGACATCTCTGCAGCACCACAATATTTAATTTAAAATAGTATTTTCACACACATTTCACCTTAAACAAATACTGCGATTTCCTCCTCATCCCGCAATTTGAAAATTGCAGTAAGCCATATTGCGATTTGGATCAAATTTAAATTAATTGCTCAGCCCTACTGACTGGCTGTGATCACTGTAGGTGTTGTTTTGTAGCTCATTATGTTGTGTTGCCCAAACTAGACTATGTATGTACATTACTAAACTTTCTAGACTCCAGTGAGAGATGATTTCATTCACATCATCAACTGAGAATTTGTTCCACTGCACATCTATGCAGTAGCTCAGTATGCAGGCGTACAAACACAAAACCAGCTGTCAAAGACAGTTTTAAATTAGTGCATCATATCATACCACTAGTACCACAGGCAGGAAAATTGTGGCAAGCTTAAAGCATTTCAAACTTGCATACAAAAATGCACCAAAAACAAGATGGAACAGTTATCCATTGCATCATCTCTGTCAATAGAAAACCATATATCTTTAAGATTTGATATTTTTATGTTTCCTACCTTCTACCCTTTAGGCTCATTGAAAAAAACATTTTTAAAACCTATTGGATTCACCTAGAAGACACATGTCAAAGCAGGTTTTCTGCAAATGTGATACTTTGGAGATACAAGCTTTTCAATATGGTGGAAAGCACTGGAACAAAACCAAGTCCCCCAGTTGCATAATGTAGCATATTACGACTTGCTCACCACATTTATTGCATAAGTGGGTGTATGTTGGGAAAAATTCCACATATCTACAGTGTGTTTCTGCAAAAAAATTATAAGGAGTGAGATCACCTGATGTATATTTTACAGACATTACTGTATGCCTGTAGAAGGAGCGCTAAGGTCTGTCTGGTCTAAAGGAGACCAACGTGTAAAAACAGCCACAATCCTCTAGAACCTGTGTACTGTACCACAACTGTGATTTATCATAATTTAAGGATTATTATCTCGACTTGGAGAAAATGACTATGTGCATGAAATGATCAAGGCACGGCTGGATTTGGTGGAAACAGCAGAAAACTGATTGAGCAGCAAAGAGCATACTTCATGAGGCTGTGCGCATCCTCTCTGCATGCTTTAGACTGTTTATTTGCTGCTTTACGTTTATTTGTATAGCTTTCAATAACAAGGCAATTCAGGTAAAAAATGACCACCAGCCACAGTGCAGTGCAAGATATGAATAAATAGTCTCAAGTTTAACTTAATAAAATGCAGTGGCAAACAGAAAAGGTTTAAACCCTGATTTAAAACAACAAGATTTGGAGCAGATCTCTTGTTTTGGGGGAGTTTGTTGCAGGTATGTGGTGCATAAAAACTGAATGTTGCTAGTCCATGTTTAGTTTTGATTCTGGGGACAGTAAGAAGACCTGTCCCACACGATCTGAGAGGTCTGAACGGTTCATAACGGAGCAGCAGATCAGGAATGTATTTTGGCCCTCAACCATTCAGTGCTTTATAAACCAACAGTGGTATTTTAAAATCAAGTCTTTGACAGGAAGCCAGTCTAAAGATCTGAGTGATGTGAGCCACCCTCCTGGTCTTGATGCTCCGGGATGATTAAGTCCAAAGATGGTGGTGTCTAGAAGGTAACCCCCAAATTGCGATAACTTGCAAAAAAAAATCTTGCGAGACTCCCTGCCCAACAATTCAGCCTAACCATAACCATCTAGCGAGTAGTTATCCAGAATACAACGCAGTTCTTTAGTGTCGCTGTCCTGGAGGTTGTCAATATGAATGTTAAAATCACCAAATATAACTTCACAGTCAAAGTCAATGCATGACAAACAACAGTTCAATGAAGTAATCAAAAACAATGCGCTGTATTTAGGTGGCCTGTAAATGTTTAAGAATGCAGCTCGACTTGATGAATTCAACTGAAGAGCAATTTATTCAAAAGAAGCAAAGTTCCCATTAGACGTATGATTGCACTGAATAGAATTATTAAACAGAATGGCAACTCCACCTCCTTTCTTATGCACTTTCTCCCAACAAAAAACTGAAGATGGGAGATGTTGACTAATTGAGAACGGCTGCACAGTTATCTACATAATTAAAAATAATTTTCCTGCCAAAGCAGCCTTCTTTGCCAATTAAAGGTCTTTTTGTGACAGTGCTGAAGACAAACTGTGGGTGACAAGGAGTTGCTATAACATTTGATGAATTTAGTTGAGTACTTGAAGTCCAGAAGAAGAGTCTGCTTCTGGGAGTTAATGTACAACCATAACAGAGATTGTGTCCAACCCAGCTGAGGGAGCTTTGGAGTCACTGTTGGAGAAGATATGATTCAAAGCAAGAAGTAAACAAAGAACTTGCAGCATGCAATACTAACTAGTATTAACCCCAAGGAAGTAAACAGAACATATGTGGCCCACAGCCAGTCACATGCCATTGTTGACAAGTTGCAGGCACCAGTGTGTTTGGAGGCCGATGAAAGACTTTCACACAGCCTCTTCTGCCAAGTTAGGCCCGCCAGCCTGAGCACACTGAGACAATCAAAGCCAAATGTGGTGCTACTTTTAGGTCACAAACCTGCCACTTTGCCTGCGAGAACATACCAGATTTGATTTCATCCAGAGCATACTGCCCAGCTCAAACTCATATTTAGGTGGGTTACAATCCTAAAAGGAGACGGACCTGTTGCATATTGGAGCAACAATCAGGGGTGCTTCCCTAAGCTGGCAAAGATGCAGATAAAAATGTGCCTCATGATAAAATAAAGACAAAACTTTAGGTCTATAATCACATAGTTCAAAAACAGAAAAAATAAAAGCCATGAGGCTCTTCAGAAACTCTGTACTTCTTTTTTTAATAAATGACAAAAAATACCAGCCAAATATTTCCATTTCAGTTTATCCCTTGTAGGGATGTAAGAAAATATTGAACAAATTTAATATCATGATATTATGTTTTGTGATACTGTATCGATTCTCAAAAACACTGTATCAATTTTTAATTAATAGTTTGCATGCAAAGATGAACTCAGGCAATACTTTATTTCATTTGCAAAGAGATGCACCCTCTCAGTGTATGTGCCCTTTAAAGTAGTGCTATGATGGTGGATGTTACAGGGACTGTGATCAATGCAAATGCAGATCCCACTGTTTGGATTGCATAAAAAAAGTCAACTTTTTTTACTAAAATTTTGTGCATACGGTGGTTTGTTCTTCATACTATGACAATTTTCCTAAAATTAGATTTTTTAAAAATCGCAATATATTGCCTTACTTACAGTATCGCAATATATTGAATCGTAACCCCTATATCATGATATGTATCATATCGCCAGATTCTTGCCAACACACAGCCCTAATCCCTTGGTTACACATACTGTAGACAGAAAAAATATATAGACAACACTTAGATTGAAGTCAAAAGTATGGCCATGTTTTGTCAAATCTGGGCTTAAGCGGAGGCCAGAGATCAAGCAAGATAGAAAAAGAGCTCCACGAGGCCAGACCTGAGAGCCAGCAAGACATACCATATGTCCAGACTTTGGCCTGGTCATAAAGTGTGTGGGCAGCGCATTTGAGCAGCCCATGCCACACATGTCCACTTCGCAGGCCATAAATACCACAGCTCTTTGTGAGAGGGCGACAGCACACTGACACATGGGCCGTAACAACACAAGCTCAAAAGAGAGAGGAAAATAGAAAATATGAAAAAGGAAACTCAGGACGTGGGTGAGAAAGAAACAGAAAGAAGGTAACATTATCAGTTCTCCAGAGTCATGCAGTGGGAGGAATTGCAGCATGTCCTGGCTGCAATACTAAGATGACACTCTAAATGATTAAATGTGTGTGGAACTTGTAAAGAATTCATAGCTATGAGCAATGGGAATGCGTCCAAACTCACACACTGATGCAAGACAGAAATTGCTTAAAAAAACAGACTTAAAAAAACTAAAAAAACATGATGTCTGGTTCCACTTGGTCCTGAGAGCTCTGCTAGTTTTGATTCCAGTCATCTTAAATGACTGGAATCAAAGAAACCAGCAGTAATCTGGTTCCAAAACCATGAATCTATATGTGGTCCTCTCCCATGAAGTCGACCCTAGTCCTCCTAACCCAAATATTTCTGAGGGATGAGACAGGAAAAATCTCTATCTTACATATTTCTCTTGCATCACCTGAGAGGGATGTGGTGGAGAACAAGGGGATTCAGATAATGAATTTGATATGGTTCTACCCACTGTGGGAGATATTACGTTA
Organism: Sebastes fasciatus; assembly: GCF_043250625.1. Taxonomy (NCBI): domain Eukaryota; kingdom Metazoa; phylum Chordata; class Actinopteri; order Perciformes; family Sebastidae; genus Sebastes; species Sebastes fasciatus. The sequence goes on along the minus strand of NC_133813.1, from coordinate 22,654,805 downwards.
ATGAAAGGATGTTCAGACCAGAATGGTGCAGGAATGAGTCCTAAAACCTCAAAATGAGTTAGCATTTCGTCGCTAATTAATAAAACATTTCCGAGGACCACCTTCCCAAATAAATGACAAACTGGGCTAGAAATATGTGTTATGCCACTGCCAGCTGTAATGACCCACATAAATATTCAGCTTACCCTCACCCATCACTGCCTGCCATTATGAATCCAGTGTATTCAGGGTCATATTTCCTCACCACACGCTTTGGAGCTTTTACTGGTGCAGGGTTGTCTCCAATATCACTTTTTCGTTTCAAAACCACTCCATTTTGTGTCACTGCATCCGAGACATATATGTCTGTAAAGGGGAGACTGGTGGGTACCAATAGAACACATTTTCATTAAGATATCTTGAGGTCAGAGGTCAAGGGACCCCTTTGAAAATGACCATGCCCGTTTTTCTTGCCAAAATTTAGCGTAAATTTGGAGCGTTATTTATGCTACAGCTTCTGAAAGACAGAATAGCGTCCGTTAGATTTTAAAGAGGTAAATCTAACCGTTTGGAAGTAACTCCCATTAGATGGCACTCTGAGGCCCACCAGTGGGCCCCGGCCCTGTGGTTGAGAATAGCTGGTGTAGTTCATTTATAGCCTGACGTTAGCTTTTTACTTCTGGCAATCGCATTTACGCTTCAAAAATCATAAAAGTGGTGTTTATGTGAAGATTATCTTGCGGAACAAAATGTGCAAGTATCATATATGTTTGCTTGTTTTGTCATAGTTTATTTTCTGCAATAATCCAAAATCGAAAGGAAAAGTCCCATTAGCTTTTTGTCGAGGGAACCAGTGCGATGCTAACTTCCGGGTTGGCCTACAGAAATACGTCATCCCTGGAGCACTCTAGTGTTGTAAGTATCAATACATATCGGTGATGAATATTTGAAACGGTTTCAATACTCATTTTCTGCAGTATCAATACACTGGTACATGGGTACCAGTTGCGCTTTCGGCTCTCTCTTCTCTCTTAGAGTTGACACACACACCGCTATTTGTCTTTTATTAAAAATCAAAAATGTTATGCCCTTAATGTTGTAAATTTTTTCCCATGGTATCGAAATTCAAGAATTGGGACAACACAACACCACTCTATGCAGGAAAGCACCATTTTCATTATTTAGAATAACTACAAGACGTCATAGAATATTTAATTTGCATTTTCCTGCTATTATGCTCATCTTCACTCTAATGATGTCAAATTGATTACTACTTGGAGAAAAATACAAACGGTGCCTCCAGCTCTAATCAAGTAGTTCAGGTTAGAGCGTTTAATTTTGGGTTGGAACATCTCAGCATGAGATCTGCTGTGCCTTGTACCATATGGTCTGGAAATTAGAGGCTCTTTATCATCCACTTCAGTGGGGAGCGTACCAGGACTATTAACTCTATTAAATCATTGGTTGCGCAATCTTTGGCCCACATGAGACTTCACTGAGTCTTCCATTGCCAATCAATTACTATGTTGATCATGTACAGACTCGATGTGCCCTGGATTTCTTCGAACTCCCCTTGTGTCCCCTTCATACATCATGGACAAATCAATTACCCCCTTTAACTGTGACCAGAACTGTGTAATTAGAAGTAATGGAAAAGACGTAATCACTAGTCTGCATACTACAAAGAGAGTGTGTGAAATATATAGATATATGTTATCTTCTAAATCAATTATAGAAGCAGTGAACAAGATCCAAGTACAGGAACATAGCAGAGAGCTGAAAAGAGAGAGCGCAGACTGAGATTAGATCCCCTCTCCTCATAAACAAGAGTTAAGTGGGACACGACCAGGAGTCAGATTTCCTTGTATTCTCTTCTCCGTCTCTTTTTCCACTTCTTTCCTCTTCAGCTAGCCAGTGTGTCTGGCTTCCCTCACCCTCCCCTGTGCTTACTCTGCTTTCCCCTCCCCATTCTTCTGTTTCCACAGTGCAGAAATCATTGTTGAGCCTTTACACGGTCTTCTTTTATCCTTCTCTCTGCTTTTTTGTGTGTGTGTGAAATGTCTACTTTCATTTTTGTTTCTATTCCTACAAAATAAACTTTAAAAATCACAACCCGAAGTAAAAGACAACACTAACGCCATCACAAAGTATTCTTACCTTCCAAGTAACAGCTGGAGGAGGACGAGAGGCCTTTCTTAGATTTACACCCCACCAATTTCAGGCATATCTCCAACATTTTCATTTGCTTTCTTTCCCTTCCCGCTTGAAAATGTTGTTGCTTGTTCAAATCAGACGTCCCTCGAACGTTTCCCCCTCTACATGTGTCCAACAGGAGAAATGTTCAAACACAAGACAAAAACTGACAAACAGAGAAACAGCACAAAGCCGAAATAGGTGTTGAAATATATCGGCTTTCTTTTCCTCAGTCCTTTTCAGCTGCTGAAAATCCTTTTTCTCCTCACTCCTTTCCGAAACAGAAAAAGCAGAGTCCGCTGTCCGGCAAAGTCAACTTTCTCTTCTGAGCGTCTCCATGTTTTTTTTCTCCCTCTTTTGCTTTTGGGTTTTGGTCAGCTCCACTTCTGTAAAGATAAAACAACTATCCAAAAGCGCGGGTTTGGTCCAAAAGCTTGCTCGACCTGCAGATGTGTCAGTTGAGTGGGCAGTAGGGCAGTCTGAGCGGTGCCATTCCTCTCTGCTGTCCCCTGTGTGAGTGTGTATCTGAGGCACAGGGACTACTCGTGCTACAGCTGCCAACAAAGGGCCTCTTTCAGGCTCAGCCTGCTGCACTCAATGACATCAGCTGAGCCCTCCCACCTCCAGCAGCAAACACACAATGAGAGGGAGAGACCGCTACCACACACACACACACAATAAGAACACAAACAACAGCACCCAAAATTCATACCAACAATACGAGACAAAAGCTGATTTAAGTTTAGATTCAGTGAAGACCATAAATAGTTCTTCTTCCCTTCAGTGGAAGTCATGAGACGATTACAAGAAGCTCCTCCTCCAACTTTTTAAACCCCCTTCCCCCCTCTCACTGTCTTGCTGCTGCTCTCTCTCTCCTTTTTGACCATGCGTTTTCCCTCTCTCTATTTTGAAATGTTTACAGGTTGAGGAATCAGTTCTGGAAACAGGACCGGGCTGTTAAAGACAACGCTAAAGCTCTTAATCAAGAGTAGCACACAGGGAGGAAAGTATAGCCTTCAGCAGGCTCATTTGCTCTAGGCTAATTCTAATGGGAATGAAGTGAGCAACACATTTGAATTCATCAACAATTACAACATTTATCTTCTGATCTTTGGAGAAACATGTCTGACCATGTGATTTTAGAAGGCAGCAGTGGTTTGGCCATATCTGGAAGGAAGAAATAATCCTTGGCAGAAGCCAAGCTGTCTTGCAACACAACTTCTTTGAAATCTCTTTCTGTTTCTTCTCAGCTGTCTCAAAGTGTAGCGATACACATCTCACTCTGAGCTTTAGTCATACTTCTGAACTAAATCGACTGGAAGTAAATCTATTGAAAAGGCTGAAAAGATAAGCTGTGCTTGGAAATGCATCTGAGAATGCTGATGGCATCTGTCAAAAAGGTAATGTTTGAGCTCTTCTCACAATTGTTGATTGTTGCTCCATCTAAATCAACTAGAACTGCAACGATTAATCGATTAAGTGTCAAAAGTTAAATTAATCTGCAGCTATTTTGATAATCAATTTATTGGTTTGAGTAATTTTTTAAGGGAAAAAAGTTCAAATTATGTTCAAATTCTATTAAATTAAAGAATTATGTATTTCTCTGACTTAACTATAGTAGGCCATCTACAGAGGGTGAAGACAATCATTCACAGCCATACAACCGAATGCAATTCAAAACAATAGCCATGCAACAAATACTGCATTAGTGAAACTCATGTTGTTATTGTCAGAGAGATTATGGAACTCTTTATTAGTTTCTGAGGTGTACTCTCTTTTTTATTGCAGGATAATGTTATGCGTTTTATATGGGCTTGTGTTATATGGGCTAAAAGGATTGTAGGCCGTCATTAAGCTGAAGATTGAAACCATAAAAACACAAGAGCAGCTATGATCTACTGACTCTGTCTGACAAATACGTTTCCGTTTAAATGACCATCATCACTTCCGAGATAAGAAGCCCAGTCTAGTGGATGATTACATACTGGTGGGAAGCCGGCTTGATGACACAATAGCACATAGCATGAGTGCCTGGTCACTGGAATTTACAATGAGGGAGCAAAACATGACCAACATACAGAAAAAATATACATGGTACAATGGCTTTAACAGCTTTTTGTTTCCATCTTAAAAACATCAAGTGAAAGCGGTAACATCTGAGTCTTAATATATGTCTGTAGTTGACTGACAGAAACTTTATGTCAAGCAGAAGGTTTGCAAATATTGGAAGATAGGTTGACTGGTCCACTTGGCAAGTAATACAAGGAGAGGAGAAGAGAACAATAAACAGATGTTTCTGAAGACAAAACTGATTCATGTGCATTTAATACAAGGAGAAATATGAGGAGAATAGAGTCGAGAGAGGGGAAATGGAATAAAAAAAAATCCAAAGATAAGGTCATGCCTGTCTGAGTAATGGGCTATTCCCACATGATGTAGGCTATTATTGACTACGTTTATGAGCAAGTTTGCTAATGGCTGGGCATGTATCATCAAGGGTTCATATGATGTGTATTATTATGCTCGCTTTATAGGAGACTTCTGACAGTCTAACCAGTCCTTCAATTGTGGGAAGGCTTATGCTGCGTTCCATTTGAACTGGGAAGTCGTAATTTCCGAGTTCCCAGTCGGAAATTTCAACAGGAACACCCCTGAAGCTGGATTTCCGACCTCAAAATCCAAGATGGCTGCTCCGTGCATCAACAGTTAAAAAAGCTGTAGTAATGTACTGTTTAGAAGCACTTCTGTCTTATTTGTGTCTCATTAAATCAATCGGACACATAATACTGTCCAATTTCTATCTGTAGACATGTTGCTACGGTGTTTGTATGCGCAAAATACCGTCGTAATGCGTTGTTATCAACAAGTATTGCAAACAATGGCTAACCTGGCTGGAGCAAACCCCTTTAAGTTTTCGGACTTGTTTTACCGGAACGCGGTCAACTCGGGTGTGATGTCATTCCAAGCTCCTACTTCCGAGGTAAATGAAAAGCAGAAATAGTTCAGAAAAGGTGCTCTGAAGTTGTCAAATCATTTCCTGATCAGTAGTTAGCGGTCAACATTAAGATTTTGATTTTGAACTGGGAGGAATCCAAACAACTCAAAACCACAGGTGACATTACAGACTTGACATGGACTAGCCTAACACTACATATCCACATCCACTAGTTTTGATACTTAAAGCTATTGTATGCTTGTGTTTGGTGATGCTCTCATTAGCATCTATGGGTATTCTTAATCATGGCTCAGTCTCAGTCTCTTTGCAAGTAATGACCTCAAAACCCTGTACATCCAGTCACTTGGCACCAGGCCCGACATCATCGCTGCAGCGCTGGTATGGCAAACATTTGTGTTCCTCTCGTGCTCCACCCCAAACACCAATTAAGAAGAAATGCAGGCTTCCTCAAATTCGGAGAAAGGCCCATTAACTTACCGCAGTCACAAAGTGTTGGGGAGATGAGAGGATGAAGGGAAGAGGAGAGAAGGGCTATAAAAAATGGAGGAGGGAAGAGGAAAAAAGGTTGCAGATGGAGAAACATGAAGCACATTGTTTGGAAGTGAGCTCATAGGAGAATCGCTCGCTCACGTTTTATAATCCGGGGCCGTGTATGTTAACAGTTAGCTGACGTACATCCACCTATGGGATGGATTTTGGCTCTTTTCCTCTCATATGCCCCCCCTCCTGCTTTCCTGCTCTTTAAATCTTTAGGTTGTATTCAAAAACTCTGAGGCAGCAACTGTTACGATTCACACACTATACTGGTGTTATAGCATTTACATAATGGTGATATGAATCCATATTTTCCATATTTGACATTAGAGCTGCAACAATTAATTGATTAGTTGTCAACTATTAAATTAATCAGCAACTATTTTGATAATTGATTAATTGGTTTGAGTATGAGCTGATTCCAGCTTCTTAAATGTGAATATTTTCTGGTTTCTTTATTCTATGACAGTAAACTAAATATCTTTGAGTTGTGGACAAAACAAGACATTTCTCACCATTTTCTGACATTTTATAGACCAAACAACTAATCGAGAAAATAATCAACAGATTGACAATGAAAATAATTGTAAGCTGCAGCCCTATTTGACATGTCACAACGTCATATTTCAAATCCTAACTATCAATTATGAACCAACTTATATAACTTTAGATATTAACATGTTACAATACTACAATAATATTTGAGGACTGCCTGATTTCTGTCTAATAATGTTAGAAATGTAACACTTGGCGTAAATCCTGTCCATCCAAGCCATGTAACAAGAGTTATTACACTTTTAATAAACCGAGCAAGCTTTCTAATTACAGAGGAGGATGAGGGAGGGAGACGGGGAGAGAGACGAAGCCGCGTAGGTTCCTAATAGCATTTATGCACATGGTTCACTTGATTGTCTAACCCTGCAGTCACAGCCAAGTGTACTTACGTTTTGCGATACTGTAACGATTCTCCAAAATGCTGTATCGATTTTTAATTAACCTCTTTAAAATCCGCCGGCGGACCCAGACGCTATTCTGTCTTTCAAAGGTTATAGCAGGCTCAGTTTTAAAGTTATAGGGCAAGATACTGGCATCATACGAAACTAGAAACCCTTAGGAATCCATTGGTACCAACCAAGTCATACTTGCATGTCGCGAAGGAGGCTAAATAACGCTCTAAAAGGTTACACAAAATTTTTGCGAAGAAAAACTGGCATGGCTATTTTAAAAGGGGTCCCTTGACCTCAAGATATATGAATGAAAATGGGTTCTATGGGTACCCACAATTCTCCCCTTTACAGGCATGTCCACTTCATGATAATCACATGCAGTTTTTTGCATGCAGTACAAATGTGTTATTTTCACCTATACTAAAATGGTGTATTTGAATATTTCTGCATACTGGGGTCCCTTAATAGTCTTAGAATTGCATAAATTGGATATGACTTTAAAGCTGAGACTCTTGTAGATCCAATGAGTCCAACAGTATTCATGCGTGATGATGTTAGTCCCCATAGTTTCACATAGTGACTTTTTTGGCTGTACAGCAGAGGTCCAGCCCTAGAAACGCAACTGAGAGACTGACTGAGTGATGAAGTTATAAGATTGATCGGCCGAGTGTTTCCTCATTGGGCGTTGCTCTTTCAAAATGAAAAGGCGGGGGGCGGTCCATTATGCAACTGAACCCGTCAAGCCCAACACGTCTGGCTCATGAAACTTGGAGCAAGTTGACTAGGCAATCTAGTTCTAAATTTAATCGAGATTCAGCAGTGACATTGCCTATTTCTCGTTTAAAGTGCTTTCAGAAGTAGATTTTGGTGGATCGTTTAGACGGAATAACAGAAAGTGTACAAGCAGGCGGCCATGTTGTTTCCTGTTTGAAACGGCAAGCAGAAAACCAGGGACCAATCATGAGCATTTAACGATAGGTCACGTCGCCGCTTGAACAGCCAGTTGAGTGGAGCAGCGCGTCCCCTAGTGTCCTCGCTGGACCCGGTGGACATGTACCGCTGGATTTAACATTATAGACATGACCACTGACTATCTGAATAACAAATTTGCCACAAATTCACACATTTACAATACACAACGCAGCCATATACTCCGTTTTGACCGAGTCTTGTTTCCTCAATTTTTTTTACATATGGTGTTATTTATACTATGACAGTTTTCCTAAAATTAGATCTGAAAAAAAAAAGAAAAATCACAATATATCGCCTTGCTTACAGTATCGCAATATATTGCAATATATTGAATCATCACCCCTGTATCATGATACGTATCATATCGCCAGATTCTTGCCGATACACAGTCCTAGTATGTATGTGGTGTATGGATGTGTGTGTGTGTGTGCATGTGGCTGTTTACTCAGGGCTCTCTGGAGAACGCAGCCAGAGTGTCTGAGGCGTGCAGACCAGCACATGAGGTTAAGGAGTTTAGAGTTCCACATAATTCTCCACTTAGCATTGTCCACAGGGAGAGAGGACACTTAAGAACAAAACAGTGGCTGCTCTGGTTCAAGGTTAAGGGCTCTAGCATCGGCCTGAGGTGGTAATAACTTACCAACGTGGACATCGGTGAGACTGAACATACAGAAGCAAACTTGCAAGCAAATTCAAATAGTTCCTAAAGCTTCTGATGTGCAGAAATCACCATCTGCACACAGAGAACAAAAGGCAAACAACGTCCTTTATGTTGATTCTCGCCGGGCTTGTTATTTTACATGGAAACAGTGAAACTGACCCAAAGGTCATTAAACACATTTTATGATGAAATCCACTTTATGTGAATTCTCGTTCTGCTCAGACACAGACTCTCTCTCCCGCCAAATCCCTCTCATTTGGGGTGACCCGTAAACAGTCCGCTGTCAGTTCAGCTGTACAACAACCCTCAATACAGACCCGCCGGGCAGACCTACCAGCACGCAGAGCTGAGACAGAGGGAGTTATACCAAGTCGACCTATTGGAGCGGGACACAAGAAACCGTTTTATCACGATGACAGACATAAAATAGGGCAACATAAACCAGGTGACTAAGCAGAACCTTTGCTCATTTCTCCACGCGATCGACTGCTGCTGTAGGCCCAGACAAAACTATGTAGCGCCAAAAATATGCAAACCTGCAAAGAATAGAAAATGTATGCATGCTAGCCCAGAGTTCAAATTTCATACTTTGAGCAAACACGAACGCCAGGTCCAATGCACACGGCCATTCATCACTTGTCAAGGATAAAATGCTACGCTAATCATTGTGTTGAAAAGGTTTGTGGAAATTAAGAGAATCCAGACAAATGAGCTCAACTGAGAAATAGCAACCTGTGTGTGCGTGTGTGGAGAGGGGAGGGTGTTAATCCAGTCGTTTTCAGAATCTAGCTAAACTGATCAATTTGACCCAGAGAGCTGGAATGAAAGCACAACTTTTTATATTCCATTGTTTTATGAGTGTGCAGACGAGGGGAGCCAAACTCTTTCAGGAGGGGGAGAGAAAGCAGTAAAAGGGTGTACGTATGAGTGGGAGGTTTGCAGTTATACAGCAATAGAAAGAGAAAGCTAGTATTAAAGCCTCTGCTATTATTGTGGGTCTAATTTATCAATTCAACAGCATTAAAAGAGACCTGAATAAGAGCAGACAGACACAGTAAACAGGACAGAGTTTGTTTTTACAGACTATCAACCTTAAATGTCTTTGAGATGTTATCAAGACGCCTGGGGGAAAGACCCCATTTGTCTGTATGCCCATTGGGGGTAAAAACAGAAACAGATACATCGACGAGCGACTAGCTGGCTATGAGGCTCTCCGGCTGCAGCAGTGGAGCTGCTTCGCTTCTTCTTTGTGTCTAAGTGGATCCAGATGCAGCAAGCATAGCAGGCCTCCTCTTATAGCGCTACGAAGAGGAGCTTAACACAACACAAAGGGACAGGACAGCATACCAGTACTGTATGGACTGGACTGGTGAGGGGGAAAAAAACAAACCAGACAATAATGTAACTGGCCAGTCAGATCAGACGATGCCTAAGTGGATACGATTTTGTTCATTCGTGCTCAATGGAAATCAAATATAAAAAAATATTTAACAAACTCTAGGTACTGCGACACTCTAAGCAAAATCAAACTCATATAAAGGCTTTCTCAAGAAGAAAAATGCCCTTGTGTCGTGACTTTTATCCTGTAATCTGCATGGGGAAGCTCTCTGACCAAGAGGGCCCATAAATGGCTGAAATTTTTACAAAAAGACAGAGCTGGCATCCAAGGTAGCAGGTTGTCTGCAGAGAAAACAACAGCTGCGTCTGGAGCTGGGGCTGCCTGCTCGGGCATGGAGTGGGGGGAACAGGGGGTGTTTTTTTTCTGTGTGTGTGTGTGTGTGTGTGTGTGTGTGTGTGTGTGTGTGTGTGCGTGGACCCGGGTGGCGAAGAGCTGCCGCTCTGCATTCCTAACCCAACTTGGAGGTTCTCGGTATGCATGCGAGTGTTGTATGTACTGTATGTATATAAGTGTATAATGGAGCGCTAACCAGCAAAGAGAAGAAACGGAAGCTTTGGTCCTGGTGGCCTCTTACTGTTCTGACTGGAAGTTAAGATTGACGACGATGGATGCCCACACTATTAACATTAAAACGTGCCAACTAAATGTAAAGCAATGTATCAGTATATCTAAATCAGGGATGTCATGAGAAACGATACTTCGGTAGCAAGTCAATGCCAAAACTCTGAAAACGTGATAGTATTCATTTTTCTACAGTACCACAGGTACCACAGGTACCGTCGGGGCTTGAGACTAATGGCGCCCCGTTGTCCCAGGGACAATAGAAAATGTGTTTCGAACGCAGTAAACTCACGCACCCTTTTTTCCCCTGATAATGCTACTTTGCGAACAACAAATCTGTGTTGAAATCGACAGGAGGAGAGCTAGTTAACGTTAGCTGTTAGCTCTGTGCAGGACTGTGCTGCTCACCAGCTGCTAACAGCTAACGTTAACTAGCTCTCGTCCTGCCGATTTCAACATGGAAGGTGCCATTGATTTACATTATGATGCACTCATTCAGTAAAAATTGGCATGGGGCGAAGGTAAATTCTAACATTATCATGGTGTGCTCAAATTATGACCTGTTTAACTTCCTAACAACAACCAGTAGGCAAATGGTAATACAAGGAGTGGATGTTGAATTACATGGGATTTATTGTTTCACTTTTGGTTTTTACCGTGGTCAAATTGGTATCAACAATCGGGAAATTCCACTGGTATTGGTATTGACTTCTTAATTTCTAGTAGCCGTGACATCCCTCATCTAATTTAGCAACTGAGACATGAGTTCAACAAACAAAACAATATTTTCAGTAGATAATTATTTTTTGTCAGAAACTGGGCTATCTCAAGGCCAGATCTCATAACACACACTGTTGCAAACGCTGAAGTGAATCCAAATAACAAAAAGCAGGGTGAGAGTCAATGACTCAACAGGACTGTTTGTCCTAAACCGACATGCTTACACTTTCAATTGTTCTGAGTAAAAACACTGTGTACCTTATGTATATGGAAAAATCTTTGGTTTGCGCTTTTGTTTGTGCCTTCAGGAGGTTTTTTTCCCCCTTTTTTTTTTCAGTAATGTAATTCATTTTTAAATGTTACCAAATTTTGTAGTTTAAATTTAATATAAAATCAAACCAGAAGAGAACTATGTCAAGTATGGTGCACTCACTGTTTTAAATGTTATGGACTAACCAATGACAGGCATCATTTCATGCACACCAACTACATTTGTTTTTGTAATGCAGCATATAATGCAGCTTGAGAGCAAACACGGGGTAGCTAAATATCAACCATACATAACGTACATAAAAAGCGGCATGACCTTGCCTTACATGACAGTAATAATGGCAGATAGCAGTTAACTATCAAAACATGCATAACACACGCCCATGTTACCATATTGTGTTGCTTACCAATGCTGCTTATGTTCGGTTCACTGTTGTATACTGGGATTTTTTTTGTGTGCTCCATTATTGTCTGCTGATTCTCATTATTTTAGCCAGTTGCTTGTTTTTGTTATTGTTCTCCATGTCTATAAAACTGGTCTATGATATTTAAAATCCACATAAAACAAGAATCAAAGCAAGACAAAGAAATAGAGGGAGGCGATGACAAAAAAGGAGAGAAAGACAAAAAGAGGAAGAGAGAAGAAAGGAGGGAGGGAGGGAGGGAGGGAAAGGGGATTGCACCAGTTATTTGAGGGAGGAATGCACAAGAGGTCACATTCTTCACTCCACTGCTGTGGCTTGCCCTGTGTTCAACTCTCTCTCTCTTTTTCTCCGTGTAAAAAAGGCAATATTACTCAACACACCTCTGGTGCAACAGATCACATACAAACACGTGATTCACTAGAAAACAGAGTGGGCCGCTTCAAGAGGGAGAGGATGAAGAAGCTTTAGGCCAGGAATCTACTGATATGGTCATACTGAACAGATAATTTACTAAAGTTACACAATAGGCCTTTTTCATGAACAGCATGTTGACAGAGTAGAAAGAGCAGAGGTGTGATAATAACATTAAGCGTCAGTTTCAGGGTCCTGGTATTGTGCATGCTGGCTCACTGTCACACTGTCATGGTTTACTGGGACACTAAAAACAGAGCCGTGGTTGTTTGTAACACCTGTACTTTACCTACTATGACAAGTCAAAATGTCTATTACCAGCAGGAACAAGAATTATTTCTTATCAATGTAAAATACTGCCATGAATAGACACCTTGTATGCAGAGCATCTTTCTATTCTAGTCTTATCCTACAATGTTCGAAAAACCTAACTTGTTAATAAATCTATCCCAATGGCACTAAACAGAAATACTGGTAACATCTTAACTCATCTCAGACTGTGTGAGCTAGCTGAAAATGACCTGAAATGTCATTAGCACAGATAATAATTGTGCCTCGTCACTTTAAACCACTCCTGTGCTGAGAGGACTATAATTAGAAACACAACATCGATCACTCTGGTTCTGGTTTTCTGGTTTTCCCTTGCAATAATCATTCGGACTTGTACCATTTCAGATCTGGACATGATAAAATACTGTATATCTGTCATGCTTTATTCTGACTTTTTGCACCAGCACATGACTGACAGTGTCCTGAATTCAGGTCCTTGTGGACCTTGATTAGAATTGTTAAAAAGAGGGAACTTGTGAGGCATAGACAACCTTGATTTATAAACACAGCTGGTTTGACTAGTAGTCATCTGCTAGGGTGGTAATAAAATAGACTCCTTTCCAGGTGGTCAAAACTTGATGAGAGGGGAAAACACGTACTAATCAGCAAAGTGTCATCCGGCAAGGGACAAATGTGTCTCACACACCCAAACACCCTTTCTGACACACACTAACACTGAATTTCGCAGGCAAACGTGTCAAAATGCCATCCCAAAAAGACCATCAAACCACTATCAAGGTTAAGTAGTAAACAGATTAGATACGGGAGGAGTCCTTTGAGAGTTGCACAGAGTCTGTGTTTGTGTGCGTGTGTGTGTGTGTGTGTGTGTGTGTGTGTGTTTGTGAGTTTGTGTGCGTGTGTGATTGTGTGTGTGTGTGTGTGTGTGCCCATTAGTCTGGAGACATGGCCAGCCACGGCGAAGGACAAGCCACCAGGGGCCTAACAGCTGGCCTGAATGAGCATAACTACGAGGCGCCTGCTGCGTGGGTATGTACGTGGGTGTGCACGCACGCACACACACACACAAACCCCCCCTCCTCCTGTCTCCAGAACCCACAGGGATCATGGGAGGAGATTTGGTGTATAGACTGTATAGATTCCTCGAGTTCCAGCCAAGAAAGAGCCAGACAGACGAAAAGAGAAATGGATTTACTTACTGCATAAACGCTGAACGCAGCTGCTGCAGGAAAAACACACGCACACACAGAAATCGAATGATGTCACTGAACGGCTACATGAGAAGAGGAGGGGTTAAACTGTCTAATCTTGGCCCAAAATATTTACTTTTAAAGAGTACATTAACCACCATCATTTAAAGATTAAAGCCTCTTCAACAAAACCTTTGTAGTGGATCAAGAAACATCAATCTGCCACAGATGAGGAGCTAGACGTTAACACAACCTCTGATATATCTCTGTCATGATTACAAGGCTCAGCCCCCTAATGTGAATGTGACATGTGTACAGTCAAGGGCGTAGGTTTTGTTTAAACATTGGAGGGGACATACATTAAGTGGGCGGTCTGGGGGTCGTCCCCCGGGAAATTTTGAGCATCAAACACTTAATTTTCTGCATTCTGGTGAATTTGTATCCACCAATTTCTGCCTTTTCTGCATCAAGTTATGGTGGAAATGTTTTTATTTATGTAAAAGGAAAACACAAAGTTCAGGCGCCACGTGACAATTAAAAATATAATGTAATGTAATGCAGTAGTCTCAGTCATTCTGTATTCCTATCAAATATTTATTCTCCTGTAGATAAACTTTTCTCAGTTAATGTTATACCGTTATAACCTGTATTTATGGTAATAACCAGTTTGACCCATCATTCTCTGTCAGAATATTCAGCAATTTTATTTGCTAACATTTCAAATAATTTGTGTTTTTAATCTGTGCCATCATGAAATTTACTACCTACTTCTTTTCCTTTGGATTTACTGGCGGACTACCAACTTTAAAGGTGCAAGCCGCCACCTACTGTACCGGAGTGTGTAACATCATGATTATATAAAGAATACTGGGTATTAAACCTGTTTAAATAAAGCCCTTTGAAATGATTTGTCCCCTGTCTCTAACAGACAAAATCTAAAAATGATCTCAGAAATTATAATAATAGGCCTAAATATTAACCCTCTGAGATTAATTTAGACACGTTTTTGTCTCTTTTTTTTTAGAGAGGTACAGGGAGTATTTAGGGAGAGATAGCAGGTCAACAATATATGTCAATATTTTACAAGTTTATAGAAGTGGTGTAAATCATCTGAAAAGCTGGAAACCTGAAGATTAATTTGAGATGCAGCTCAGCACTCTGTGTCAAGTTGTTCTAGTCCAAATTCCCATGCTCTATTATGTCTCATAAGTTGTTGCAGCAATTTTGGGGTTGCAAAAAAACTGCATGGTTTTTGCCCAAAACTGCATGGGAGTAGCATATTACTCTACTATGGGGACTAACATCATCACGCATGAATACAATTGGACTCATTGGATCCACAAGAGCCTTAGCTTTCCAGTCATACCCAATTTATCCAATTCCAAGACGCTTTAGGGACGCAGGTATGCAGAAATATTCAAATATACTATTTTAGAATAGGTGAAAATAACACTTCTATACTACTGAAAAAAACGGCACGATTTTTGCCCAAAACTGCATTTAATTATCATAAAGTGGGTCTGTCTGTAAAGGGGAGACTTGTGGGTACCCATAGAACCCATTTTCATCCAGATATCTTGAGGTCAGAGGTCAAGGGACCCCTTTGAAAATGGCCATGCCAAATTTAGCCTAACTTTGGAGCATTATTTAGCCTCCTTCCCGGCATGCTAGAATAATATCCTTAGGTTTTCTTAGTATTTTTATGGGTGCTGAGATGAAATTCAGGTGTAGTTGAGCACCCCTAAAAGAGTCTAAAATCGCCACTGTGCTGCTGGAACACATTACCTCCCATGGTCTTATTAGCTACTTGTACAAGTGTTAGTGTTTTTATTATATAGACGGAAATAGACAGAAAATGAGAGGAGAGAGAGATTGGGGATAACATGCATCAAGGATCCCTAAACAGACTGGAACTGGGAAAGTGGGGCATGGACGGAGCATTAATCCTAGACCACCAGGACGCCCCCGTGTTCGCATATTTTCCCTTTTATGTGCTCCACAGACGTGCAAGTCAAACGGTTTGTTATTTAGTTGCCCGTGGACACAATGTTAACCGGCATGCTGTGTTTTCCTGTTTTCTGCCTTGTACATACTGCTCCAGCACCCGATGACCCTGAATAGAAATGAGCAAATAAAGACAATGAACAAACGGGGTGTCATCTTCCTTCATCCCCACATTATAATGTGCCTTGAACATACTTGAAGCTTTGCCAGTCTAGCCTCCGGGCATCAAACAGGGAAAAATTGTGGGGTGAAGCTTGTGAGTAAGAAGAAAAATGTTCTGTTGTGCCCATACTGAAACCTCTCCAAGCAAGAAGCAACATGCCAGAGGTCCCTACATCTTCTGTAACCCAATTCGTCTGGCTGGTGACCATAAATTGGCACCGTTTTCTTTTTGTTGTCTACAAATTAAAGTTGGCCGTAGTAAAAATTTGAGACAACGAGGGCAATCAGTGGCCAATCCCATGCCAAAACCGCTGTCTGTTAAACCCTCACACTGTTTCCAGCTGTTGTTGTTTTCCAGTAGTCCAGTAGTTTTAGGGGGATTTACAGCTAATGAGTTAAGCTTCATACAAAGGCACATTTTCATGAACAAAATGACTGAATATAAACAGGAGGACTACAAACTACTCTCTTGCAAACCTGTAATGATGTAATATATTGAGAGTTCAGAACCTTATTGCATGGTTTGCATTAAAAGTTGCATAACTGAAACTTGTCAGGAATGAAATATAGTTTAATTACTGCACTCCTTGTATGTCGAATTACCTTACGGTTAAAGTAACTGTGACATACGATGTGCAACCATGATCAGAGCCTATGATGCTCTTGATCTAACTACTGATGAAGTCAAACCACAGACTGTATATAAGAAGTAGATGAAGTCATCATGACGTCAATCATTGGTTTGTGGACTGCTGTTTTGAAGCAACGAGTTCGGCATTTTGGCCGTCGCCATCTTGGTCTTTTGCAACCAGAAGTGACACGAGAGGGTGGAGCTAAGTACAACCGAATACTGAATAAGACATTTTTAGGCAACCAAAAAGATTATCATTAACTTTCATGAACTGAAAAACAAAGACAACTCCCAGACCGGACAACGCCGTGGTAGAGACTTGTCAATCGCAAGGTAGCCACGCTCTAAAGCATCCCCTGCTTTATGGTCTATTTGACTCTAAATGGGACCATAATTTACTAAATGAACATCATGCTGTATTGAAGAAGACTTGAAACTAACGATTGAGACCATGAACTCATGTTTACAATGTTTACTGAGGTAATAAATCAAGTGATTAGTAGGCTCATTTTCTCATAGACTTCTATACAATCAGACTTCTTTTTACAACGAGAAGAATCGCCCCCTGCTGAATATTAGAAAAAATGAAAGTTTAAGACGCTTCCACATGGCTTCACTTTTCAGACCCCGGAATTGCCCACTGATTCAAACATAGCAGCCAATTCATTCAAGTCAAAAAAGTTTCTACTGTCTCCCACCATGAGTGCCGATCACACATACGCATCAATGTCTTTCTCTGGCTAAGCCTGACCACACACAATGAAAATGGTATCTAGGTCAGTGGTTCTCAACCTGGGGGTCGCCAAAGCTTTACAGGGGGTCGCAAAGCCTTCTTGAATTTAAGGGGTGTAAGGTGTACGTTTTTAAAATACATATACAGTTGACCTATCAGCATTTCATTCTTTTTTGTGAATAAAACTAAATTAAATTGCTATTTTTAAAGTTTTACTATTTAAGATATTAACAGGATAAGGGCACGGTGAAGACCTGAACACAACTATATTCACAGAGCCTTCCCTCTCTGCTAAACAGCCTCCTCCTGCATTAGAAAACAACCAAAGAGCTAATAGAACAATGGCCAAATGTCAGGGAGAAGAAAACACTGAAATTGTCAAAAAAGAAGCCTAATAAGTATGAAGGATTGTTAAAATTAAAAAAGACAGAATTGTATTAAAAGTTACTAAAATTAACAGGAAAAATAATTTCTGATGTTATATTCACAGGAATTAATTTGCTCAAAATCCATCCAAATCACTCGTTTTACACAAACTCCCTGCAGTTATTACGATCACTATTTGGGTTAATTGTACAGCTTATCAGTTGTTCTGTACTGTTATTGTTATGCATTGAATATAATATGAAATATGTCACTTAGTCAGGGGTCGTCAGTTTACTCAATGATAGAAGAGGGGTCCATTAAGGAAAAAGGTTGGGAACCAGTGATCTAGGTCACGATTGTAATGTACCCTAATAAAACACATTACCTCCATAAATAAATGTAGCCACCAGGGGGCAAATTTCCCCTTAAGCGTCAAACGTGGGCTCAGCAATTACAACGTTAGTACCAAATCAGACAAAATTGTTGTGATCCTCTTTCCTTTGAACCCTACAACCTCCGAACCCCGCTCTGCTTTCCTCTTTCCTCAGTCAGCCGTTTTCATGGAATGGCAGGAAAACAAATGAAAGGCATCATTCCTTTGTTGAATACTTTTACACAGCAAGTCCACTTCCTGCCTACTTAAATTAAGAGGGGAAGGAGGGAGGCGCATATTTGATGGAACAAATTTCACATTACTGTGAGTAATAACCAGAACAATCTCTGACTAAAGCAGTGTTTATCCTGGTTTATCCTAATCATGGTTACACCATCTTTGTTTTTATTCAGTTTCAGTTAAATTACTTTGGGACGTTCATACTAAATGACACTGGCGTGGCAAGGACAAGCTGCAGTAGAAAGCATACATATGTAGTAATAATAGATGGCTGCCAAACTGTAAAACTGATGTCAATTTTTAGTAGATATTAGTGTCTGAACATCAGCAATAACCACAGCTGAACAAACATATTGTCAATCCGGGATATATTTTTGTATTTTGTAAACATTACACAAAGGAGAAAATCAGACTAGAGAGAAGTGATCAAGTACACTCTTCTCTGTTGTGCTCAGACCTGTTTCTTAAACAGGCCTGGTAACCTACTGCAGTTGGTAATCTAGTCCATGATTCAACGAGATCCACGGTCAACTTAAGGAGATTCCAGGAGACTCCGTTATCTGAGCCACACACAGAAAAAAAAAATGCTGGAAATACAGTGTGTGAGTTATGGTTGCAGAAATGTGCTACCCTGCTCAATCCTTATGATCTGTGCAAGCTAGCCAGTGAGATCATACCTCCCCGCTGTACAGTACACAGAGGAGCCAAGAGCAGGGACAGGTCTTTGCTTGCCCTCCACTGCCTCCGACTCTCTCACAGGCAGCTGCATGCAGAGGTCTGAACCTGCCTGCTGAGAAGCAGCAAGGCGCTGGCCAGCCCAGTGTTAACTAGCTGGTGCTCACCAGGAAGAAGAAAATACACCGATGTAAAATCATGTGTTGATATTGCCCTCCTCTTGCACTATGACTCACATCCCCTCTCATGATCTGACCTGCTCATCACAGGAGGAAAGGGGCAGAGGGGAAAACAAGCACGTCCCGTGTCACTGACCCTTTGCCAAATTCGATCCATTTACCGGCAAAGGCTTTCATTCTGTTTTTCTGACCTTCCCTGTCCTGTCCCCCTCTGTGTTATGCAAGACTTAAGAGTCAGTGGAAAGTATTCCTGCTGAGGCATTCACAGCCCTACAGACCCATTTGGTAAACTTATCAGTTAGCTGGATGCATGGCATGCATCCGGTTCAATGGCAAGTGATCATTTTAAAACGCTAAAAACACTTTAGCTCTCTCAACTGATTAGGGCTGCGCCTTCTTAGTCGATTAATTGGTCATTGAGGTCTTAGTTGACTAAGATTTCTTAAGTCGATGAGTCGTTTTTATGCTTTTTTCATGCTTAATGACTTATTTCAAAGATACACAAGATTTAAAGTGGTGCTTTTGTCTGATTCTTTGTGGAGAGACTCAGTTTCACAGATCTGTCGATAAAATCAACTAATCGATTAGTCGGTAAAATCGTATGAGTGTTAGACGACTAAGAATTTCTTTGGTCGAGGACAACCTGCAACTGATACATTCATTTTCCTGAATTGGTGGCAATCTTATCTGAGATTTTGCTCAACAATCAACATTGATAAATGTATGTTCTGTTTACCTCACCAATACTTTCCACTGATGTCTTGAGATAGAAATGTTATGATCGCCCTCTAGATTTTGTCATTTTATTCTCCCTCCACTGAGTATTAATTATTAAGCATCAAAGCTTTATGAGGCTCTTTTTTGATGTTATGATAGAGAACAAGCCTCTCGGTACCTTGGTTATATTGTGCTGCGCTACTCTGGGCAAAAAAAAGAGACATAAACCACCATGAAGGCCCTTTCACAAGCCAAAACTAGTAAATATCAAACCATTGACTATAAAAATGAGAAGTGAAGTAACTGATGAGGTCACCACTGGTTTCTATGGGTTACGATTGAATCCACAAAAGTCTGCTCTCTGTGCACTGCCATGCTTGCCTCACAAATTGTCATTTGATGGGATATTGGAAAGAACAAAAGCTGCTAACCAGGAAAAGTAAACCAGGAAACAGACACATTGCTTCCGGGAAGCAACATCCCCAGATAAGACATCCATCTCATGTGTGATATAGTAGATATTGGGTCGTTGCTTTGCAAAGCATGGTGAGGCTCTGTGCCAGCAGCATGCTCGCCTTCCCCAAAGGCAGAAGAGGCTCCCTGAGGAGTGCAGCAAGGCCATGATTAGCTCATTCAGGCAGGGCCATGTTTCAGGTGTGTCTGTGGCTACTAGGTCTGTCCTAGGGCTGCAACCAATGATTATTTTCATTGTCCATTAATCTGTCAATTATTTTTTTCGATTAATCGATTAGTTGTTTGGTCTATAAAATGTCAGAAAATGGGGAGAAAGGTTGATCAGTGTTTCCCAAAGCCCAAGACAACGTCCTCAAATGTTTTGTTTTGTCCACAACTTAAACATATTAAGTTTACTGTCATAGAGGAGCAAAGAAACCAGAAAATATTCACATTCAAGGAGATGGAATCAAAGATTTTTTTTTTTTTAATTCTTAAAAAATGATTCAAACCAATTAATTGATTCTCAAAATAGTTGGCAATTAACTTAATAGTTGACAACTAATCGATTAATTGATGCAGCTCCAGTCTGTCCAAAATCATTCACTCATTCACTAACAATTTCAGGTATACTTTTATCCCGCAGCAATCTGAACTTGCCTTTTTTCCCTACTTGTGCAATCAATTTGTATTGCACTTTTCACACGGCATTGTAGCTTCACATTTGGGATGATTTGCTGCTTTTTTGAATCTTATATGACAGTAAACAGGATATCTCTTCATTTTGGGCTGTTCGTTGGACAAAATGTAATTTGAAGATGTCCTCTTGGGCTCTGGGAACTTGTTATGGGCAATTTCACTATTATCTAAGACAATTGATTTATTACAAAAACAATCTGCAGACTAATCGATAATGCAAATAATTGTTAGATGCAGCCTGAAATTCAGACACCTCCTGTTTGTTCGCTGCAACATCCAGAATATCTTATAGCACTTTGTAGTACACACTAGACACCATCCTGTACAAACTCTGCCACATTCCAAAACCTCCTTCACATCATAGATGTGGAGGTAGACATCTGTTCCTCAGTCAAGGCAGGCTTAGCAAAGGCAGGAGTAAGGGCAAGGACAGACTCATTTTTTTACTGTGTGCCCTATGCTTCAAGCTGTCCTATAGAATCCTGTGTCCATATCATCATGCCCCACAGTGCACATCCTTAATGCACTTTCCCCCAAAGGACTGCTGTGACTCTCTGTGATGGGAAGTTGGCCGATCTTACTAAGTTGTGAGCAGTCCATACATATTCTCCTGATGGAGAGTATTAACAAAATGTAACATTAGGTAATTTACATTGCTTCAATCTCTCTGTATTATGAAACTCTTTTCTTAAATGGATTCAGAGAAGTCTGACAGTAGAATCAAATGTCAGAAATACAAAAAATTGTTCAGTTGCTGTTGTTCATTTCTGTTTAACAAACAGATGGCTGGGAAATCTCAGACCACAGGATCAATAGCCTATGCTAACATGCATCGATATCAATACCAGCGAGTAATTCAAACCACTGTATGTCAAAGAAACTATCCCTTTACACCCCTAAGGAATATCTCAAAGGTCCACAATCTGTTTGGTATTTTAAATTCTGTAGTGACAAAAACATTTACCAGCACACATTTATTCAAGGTAATACCAAAATTCTAGTTAGTGAAGAATTTCTTACATCTAAAAACAGCTGTAAACAAATTTCTAGATGAAAACGGTAAAGTGTAATCGAAAGTCGGCGGGAAACATTCCAACACCAAAGTTAGTTCTGTTAACACTTACTTTAATATCAGCAAATTAGTGTTGTTACGATACTAGAATTTCTAACTTTGATACAATACCTTGAAAAATATCAATATTCTATACCATCTTCAATACCACGGGGTAAAAATTGACAACATTGACGGTATCAAATTTTTGATTTTGATAGATACCAGTGTGTGTGTGTGTGTGTGTGTGTCAACTCACTGTCGGAGAGCAGAGAGAGCAGAAAGCGTAGCTGGCACTTGTGTATCGATACTGTGGAAAATGAGTCTCGAAACTGTTTCAAATATTCAGTATCGACATGTATTGAATCGATACTTCGATATTTTTGACAATACGAGTGCAAATATCAATCAAATGCAGATGGTATTTTTAACAGCATTTTTAGCGAGTACCAGAAATTAGGAAGTGTGACGGTGTGTCAGTGACTTCAAAACACTTCAAACAACATGCATGTACCAGTAGAAAACACTGCTACCATCACGTTAGACCCTGGCTTTGTTAGCTGCTCGTATTATCAATGTGTGGTTAAGTTTGATTATTGCAGTCTTTTATTCAGCTGGCAAGCTGCATACTTGAAGATGCAACCACAGCGGTGTTGAGGCTATGTGTACCCTCTTGCGATTTCTAATTACGTATGGTAACGTCTTATGCATCTTAGATTCTTGCTTTTTCACAACAGTGAACAAAACGTACATTTTCATTATGTAATGTACTTTGTTGAAAAGTAATGTGCCAGACAGATGTCTTAGTATTTCATCCTTGGCCTGAGGGGACACATGATGCTCAAAGACAAGTGACCTTACAAGGGTCTTAACAGAAATATTTGCTCTTACCATGCACAGCAAAGACGTTACAGGGCTGGGTCCCATGGCGTGACGACTCCCTCCTTCCACCCTTGATGAAGGCCGGCAGACTAGGTCTCCTCTGGTCCCCTACAAACTTCCCCGGCTGCTGCCCCATAAGGGCAGGGTGCCAGGCCGCAGCCGGGACTCTCCAAGCTGGATTCAGTTGCTCACCGTCCAACAGGTGGCCACCAGGCAGGGAGGGGATCGGGAAAAGACAGGAACCCCTTTCCCTGGCTCAGTCTGTCCTCTCCTGGAGTATGGGTGATACAGGTCACCTATGCAGATCCGTATTACTCCAGTATGTCTCTGTTTATCATGCATTAATGGATCCTGAGTGCTTCAGAGGTCAAAGAAAGGCATTTCAAAGTAATCTAGAGGGGAATAAAAAACAAACAATCAAGAATCATTGGTGATTTCATTAAGAGTGATATGATTGTTTCAAAAAATAAAAATTGCACGAAAACACCTTAAATTTTTTTTACAAATGATGCTGGCTTAAATGTATACTGCAAATAACACCCTCAAAATAATGTACTAGAGATTAATTAAAGGGGCTGTATGTATCTTTTTACACATATAAAAGTTTTTTAATCTTTTTTTTTTTTTTGCCAATGTGTGAACAGGTTGTAACCTAACCTTAAAAATGAGACCTTACGCGACTTTCTGGGTTTCCTCTATCAGCTTGTAGACTGCTTTTAATGTGAAGAATGTGGGCCGGGAAAATCCAATGGATGTGACGTCATGCACGCTCACAAGTGCCTTTACTCCCTTCAGCTCCGCTACAGGGCTAACAACATGCAACGATAGCTAACTAGAAATGGAGTTCTCTAACACCAACAAATGACCAGTCTCCACCACAACTCAGACTCCAACACAAACTCCATGGAAGCACAAAAAAACAAAGTTGTATCTATTAAATCCCGTCATGAAAAACAGGAATGTGACTGACGTCCAAAATTCATATTGGACAGGTAAGCCAACATTACTGCCAAGCATGTGAAACATATAGTGATATTGTGGTTTCAGCTGGCTAATGTTGCAGATGTCAATCACGTTCTGTCTTGTGTGTCGCCTCACCGTTTTGACCGATGCTTGCTCACGTCTATGTAGTGTGAGCACAAGCGCGAGCAACAGGATGCTGACTGTTGTTGACTTAACGGCCACAGGTGTCACTGTTAACAAGCAATTTCTGATACTTACATATAGCCCCTTTAAACATGTGCATCATACGATTGAAATAAACATTACAATTAAGGCAAGCAAATTTCTCCAACAAGTGCCAAATAACTCACTATATAGGTGAACTTGCTAAAAGTAGGTTTGACTTTTAACTATCATTACTCTGCTATGTTGTCAGGACACCTACATTATCTGTGCTTCCTTCTGCATACAACCCCACTTCCCTCTGTGATATTTACACCCACTGAATTTCCTCTTTCAAATGCCAATCAAGCTCTTTAAATGACAAGCTAACATTGACACATGACTATCAGGAAATGTAGTGTTGATAGGCGACAACAACAAAGATACAAAAACAATCCTCAAACCATCGAGGACATTCAAGATCTGCAGCTGAGGGTTAATTATTGTCATCCTTTAACCAACGTATTTTTACAACAGCAATGTCAAAAACATTAAAGCACTGAGCATAAGTGAAAATGACATTAAGGCAAGCCAATTTCTCCAACAAGAGTCTGTGCCAAATAACTCACTATATGAGTGAACTTGCTTTGATTTTTAACTGTCGTTCTTCTGCTCTGTTGTCAGTAGTACACCTACATTATCTGTGCTTCCTTCTGCATACAACCCCACTTCCCTTTGTGATATGAATTTCCTCTTTCAAATGCCAATCAAGCTCTTTAAATGACAAGCTGACATTGCACATGACTATCAGGACATTTAGTGTTGATAGGCGACAAGTCCTTGATACAAAAATAATCCTCAAACCATGGAGGGAATACAAGATTGTAAAAGTAAAACATCACTGAACACTGATTTTAACAAGTGTCAAAAACATTAAAGCACTGAGCACCAACTAGTGGAAATGACAGACTTCTACCACATATTTCTTCAACAAGTGTCTGTGCCAGATAACTCACTATATAGGTGAATTTGCTAAAAGTAAGTTTGATTTTTAACTATCATTATTCTGCTGTGTTGTCAGGACATCTACATCATCTGTGCTTCCTTCTGCACACAACCCCACTTCCCTCTGTGATATGAATTTACTCTTTCATATGCCAATCAAGCTCTTTAAATGACAAGCTAACATTGCACATGACTATCAGGACATTTAGTGTTGATCCAAACAATCCTCAAACCATCGAGATTACAATTACAATACAAGATTGTACAACTAAAACATCACTGAAGTGCAGCTGAGGGTTCATCATTGTCATCCTTAAATCTGTGCAACGGATTTTTACAACAGCAATGTCAAAAACATGAAAGCACTGAGCACTAACTAGTGAAAATGACAGACTTCTACCACATATCCCAAACTAGCACCGTAGTAACAAAGACAAGCGAATAAACTTACACAGAAACATGTATATTGGAGTTTAGCTGGCGACCTGCAGCTAGTGTTGAAGGTAGCCATGTATGCTAACTATTAGCTGGTGTTGCAGCACATCGAGACTCAACAGTTGGTTCTTCTTGCTGTTGTTAACACGCTGCTTAGAAACGTCCAACAAGTGCACTCAAATGTCTCCAAAAGACATGTCTCGTCACCACAATTGAATGCTTTTGTCTTTCCAAAAGCCAGAGGTTTGTTTCAAACTTCCGTGTCCAGTGTGTTGCGGACTTTCTCCCCCTGTGGTACCCGGACGACTAGAGAAGACACTTCAATCCAGGAGGTGAAGAAGAGAAATGGAGGAAACTCAGCCGGCCACAGACCGACGACTCTTTCTGCAACCTCTCCTCTCTGTTGTTGTTTACAGCCGCCGAGCTCTTCGTTACCGTCCCCTCGGTCCGCGGACTTATTCATGTCTCTCACGTGAAAATCTCAGCAGTAAACTTTGTGCCGAGGAGTAGTTGTGTCGCTGGTGCCGCCATACTTCCATGCTTCCATACGCAAGGTGGTTTACAGAAGTATGTGGGTGGGGCGACGTGTGACGTAGCCTGCGTGCGTGGGCTAGTACAGGGGAGCAGATATGCTGCTGGAGGACAGAGAGCACCTCACACTCCACTGAGAGGACACATAGGACTACATAACAAAACCTGCTTTTTAAAACACATGTTTTACTTGATAGAATTTGCTGGTTTCAAAGGTCTGTAAGTTATAAGTAGATAAAGTGTTTTAAAGGAACAAAAGCTTAATTTTGATTTCTGCTCCTCCATCTCTTGATGGATATTCAAAGGCCCACTTTGAGCTGAAGCTCTTATTAGGATTTTACTACAGAAACTAGTCTTGATTCTTTTCTTGTGAAACAGAAACTGGTGGAATCTACCTTTTTGCCTGTTATTGACTATGGAGATGTGTTGTATATGAATGCTTCTGCTCATTGTCTTCGCATGCTGGATAGCGTGTATCACGGGTCACTGAGATTCATTACAAACTGTCGTTCTTTGACTCACCATTGTGTACTCTACTCTAAAGTGAATTGGTCATCCTTATGTGCTCGTCGCCTCAGTCATTGGTATGTGTTTATCTACAAAAGCATTCTGGGTTTAGTTCCTTCTTACTTGTCTTCACTTTTAAAAAGGAAAACTGGAAGTCATAATCTTTGTTCTATGAACATTTTGCAATTTGTTGTTCCCAAAGTACGGACTGAATTGGGAAAGAAAGCTTTTAGGTTTTCGGCACCAACTGCTTGGAATAATGTACAATCTGATCTTCAACTTCAAAACTTAGTTACCTTGAATGAGTTTAAGGCTCTGGTGAATTCGCTGCAGTCCAGGTTGTCTGTGTGCAAATGTTTTGTATGAGCAAGTTTTAATGTTGTTCATTTATGTGTTGTCTGTTACTTTCACTATAACTGTGTTGCTGGTATCTTGGCCAAGTCTCCCTTGTAAAAGAGATCTTTTATCTCAATGGGACTAACCTGGTTAAATAAAGGAAAATAAATAAATAAATCTCACATGCAGCATGTTATAATAAAACTAGAATTACCGACTCATGGCTGTATGCATATGAATTCTTGAGTTATGATCAAAAACGTGTTTTGTGAGGTGAAAGTGACCTTGACCGTTGACCACCAAATTCAAACAGTTCATCCTTGAGTCCAAGTGGACGTTTGTGCCAAATTTGAAGAAATTCCCTCAAGGTGTTCTTGAGATATCATATTCACAAGAATGGGAGGGATGTGAGGTCACAGTGACCTTGACCTTTGTCCACCAAAATCTAATCAGTTCATCCTTGAGGCCAGGTGGACATTTGTGTTAAATTTGAAGAGATTCCCTGCAGACGTTCCTGAGATATCCCGTTCACGAGAATGGACCGGACGTATGTATGGAGGTATGTACGGACGTATGGACGGACAACTCGAAAACATAATGCCTCCGGCCACGGCTGTCACCGGCGCGGAGGCTCAAAAAATAATGAAATCTGATGGACATCCTATTTGATGATGACACAGTAAAGTACCATGAGTGTTTTTCCCCCTGAGCTTTGTACACTGATACTAATAACAAATCAATTTAATTCAAATATCAAAAACCTGTGATATACCAGCTTAGTTCATCCACCATTTAATATTAACAAGTCAGTACTAACAGTCTTATTTAACAAAAAATAAACATTTTAAAGATGTACTGTAATTTATACCAGAGGTTCTCAATCTTAGAGATATAGAATATACTGTGGACCCCCTCATGTACAGTATGTTCCTTGGAATAGTTACATTTAGCCTATTTTTTTTTACACTTTTATAGTCTTAGTTATGTGAAAGAACTACACGAGAAATTTATTAGACATGTATTAAACATATTTGCAGATTCTAAGAATTATAGATTTGTTAGACTATAACATCATCTATGAACTATTATACTGTAAATTAAAAAAATAAATATTCATTGAATTATGAAACCTTTTGTGTGTGTATATATATACTGTATATCATGAAACTTTAAATGAATGAATCCGACAACTTTTCACAGACCCCTGGCAGAGTGCCATGGATCCCTGGGGGCCCCTGGATCCCACTTTAAGAATCAGAGATTTATACAACTGCATTATTGTTATTGCTAATAAAAAAGAAAAAAAGATTGCATACATACATTAAGTAAAACCCCTTATGATGACTTATTTTTCCGGACATATTTTTTTCTGTTTCTTCAATATTCAACAAAACACACCACACTGAGAAGTACTGAAATGTATAGAAAATGTATTGGATACAACAGTTTTTCGTATAACATCACACATTATCAAAAATGTTCCACTATACCAAATGTAAGAATAGCTTCTTTGGTGAATTCTGGCTGCAGAATTTAAAGAACATACCCATAATTCCCGTAAGCAGTCAAACAATAATCGTCAATTTTGTTACATAAAATAAATTTGGAGCTGTTCAACTGTACAACAGGACTGTCAGATTAGGAATGGTTCTTTGAAAAAAGGCCAGTTCAGTCCTTGGATAGGTGGTCAGTCCCTGACATAGCTGTTTGATCAGGAAAAGGATTTATGCTCTTTAACCTTCCTGATCCAACAGCTTCTGTTGCGTCAACATCACAATCTCCTCCATCACTTCTGGTTTCAAGATGTCCTTAACCTACAGAAACGGCATAAAGCGGAGAATTATAGGTCAGTTACACTGAAAAATTGCACATTTATTCTCACATTTGTGAATGCAATTATCTTTGCATTAAGAGTAAACATATTTTTGGTTTTTGTTACTAAGACAAACCATAAACAGTCTTTAGCCAGACTGCTCAGAAACACATAAAACAACTGGGTTGGGCTTGTTTAACTAGCGTTATTAGCAAGAGAGAAAACATTGCTAATTAATGTCTGTCAACAATTAACCAAAACTAAGTATTGTCCATGTTATATGAAAATCATTAGTGATTAAGTCACCAGTCTCCCACCCAAAAGAGCAAGAAATCAACCATGTCTGTTCCACACTGTAATAGAACAGCAGAGTCAAAGTTGAGAACTGCAGGAACAGTAGGTTTTCAATATGTCCACCAGATGGCACAATACATCACAGA